>NC_136896.1:22044457-22644457 GCF_949152265.1 Phoxinus phoxinus | reverse complement strand
GGGCAAGGACGCTTCTACACAAACATTTCCAAATTGCCTTTCTTTTTTCTTTTTTTTTCCTTTCTTTTAACTGTATCAGAGTCTTACATTGTAATCCATCTATTATATTTCTATATTCTAAAGAAAATAAAGTTGAACATTTGGGAGCAGTTGGGCCTCAGCTAATGGTGCTGCTGAGTAGCTGGGATCGCTCTAACAAGGAAAGGGTAACAGTGAAACAGGTCTCAAGAGAAATTTTTGGCTCATACTAACTTGTGTTTCTAAATGATAATACGAGGTCTGGTGCCTTGAGTGTAGGGATGAAAAAAGAAGATAATTTGGATTTATGTTGAAAAAAATAAGATGTAGAGTCTGAATGAAGATTATGTCTAAGGAAAACTTTAGCATCTTGTTTGTACTTTAGTGATGAAGAGAACCATCCTAGCTAATATATTGTTTTCCAACCTGTGTTCTGGAACATCATTCCCAGCTCCAAAATCCCTTTTCTCTGGCAAAGGCTTTATATATAGAAAGAAGATGCACTTATTTTACAATGAATGGGAGAAAGTGCAACATGCAATTAGTCCTGCCTTCGAAATAAAATAGCCAATCACCAATTGGCAAATTCATTGCATCACTGCAGCTGCTATTAGAAGCTCTGGTTGCTATAGAAACAGTCAATATTCTTAGACGGACACTTAGGACTGCTTTCATGCTGGCCTAGCCTGAAAAATGCTTTATTTTTTCATGATTTTAGCATTTATAAACAAAATTTATGAGGCAGTTGTTGTCAGATTTCAATTGTGATTTCAAATATGAAATATAATCTTAAGCTTGGTAAACAGCTTTAGAGAAATTGATGTTTCCTCATCCAAAGAGATAGGAGCTGCACTTGCGAGACTGGAATAGCTGCCCGAGTGGCGTTTCAAAGATGGCCACTGAGTGAAATGACTTGCCTTAAAGGGACCTTGGCTGAATCAGAAATCGCCCCATACCCTCATATAGGGCATTAGGGTGGAACAATACTTCACAGCACTTAAGTAAAATCAGTTGCTACTTCTGGTTCACATGGACTTTAATGCTGCGTTCACACCGGACGCGAATAGCGCGTCAGGCGCGAGCGATTTCAATGTTAAGTCAATGCAAAGACGCGTTACGCGCGTAAAAAATTCCTGCGGCGAGAATGAGGCGTAGAGTGCGGCGCGGTAGACGCGAATACGCCTCATTCGCGCGTCAAGGTCGCGCGAATGGCGCGAATTGAGCGGCTGGCGCGTTAATGCTGTGTTCACACTGGACTCGAATAGCGCGTCAAGTTCGCGCGAATGGCGCAAATTGAGCGTCTGGCGCGTTACGCGCGAATGATTTATGTAGTGCTTTTTGTGCATTCACGCGTTTGACGCGAATTCGCGTCTGCCGCCCGAGTTGAAAAATCTGAACTTCTGCGAAAATTCGCGCCTGGTCGAGGCCTGGATCGGAGAGGACAACCACCTCCAGGACCAGGGACACCCCAAAGAACAATCAGGGGAGACAGTGACAGGTGTGTTTCCAATAAAGACACATTACAAGGCATATTATATGTTATGTTTACAGATCAAGAAATGTAATCTGAGTATTGTTACCAATGTGTCGTATTAATATTTAATATTTTCTTGACAGAACCATATCAGAGATTTTGATTTTGAACCATATCTCCTTCTCCTGTCTCCCCAGCCCCTTTTTAATCCTGTCTCTAATTTTTTTTTCTGTTCTTACTATTTCTTTTACAATTTTCCTTAATAAATTATTTTACAATCTGTTTAAATGCCTGGTGTGGTTCTATGCACAACAAAGCTAATATTTTATCACATAACTTGTTTTTTTAATATACGAGACGTATTCATTTTGTATTTAATGCTATTTATTCCATATCTAAATATAGATTATATGAAACATCATTGTAATGTGTGATGGCAATTTTATGATATTCATTGCTCTTTAGTAAAATATAGATGATTTAAAGAATGTCACATGTGTGTCTCTCACTTGTAGTGAGAGAAGATTCTGTTTATGAAATGAATGTATGTTTATACACCTGAAGTGAAGGAGCGAGACACTGAGAACGGCTGGGCAGAGGTCAGAGGTCATCTAGTTTGGGTGGGGGCTTAAGGGTCAACTAGTGATAAATTGAAGCTAGCAGTAATGAGTCCTTGGTCTGTGGAAAACTACTAGGAAGAGCAACTGAAGATCTTGAAATGGGTATAAAATGTGCGCAGCCCTCCACTTCTGGGTCTCACTCACTTCACAGTGTAACTTCTGTGTGGTGACGGCTGACGGGGAACTTCTTGCAAGAATAAATCATTTTATAAAATCTCATTTGATTCAGAGTGTCTCTTACGCAGTGATGATGTTTAAAAAGACATTTTTGCCACAAATGTAGACAACCAACAACAACAACAAAAAAAGGTTAATTACTTTTGGAGGCTGGCTCCATTTATTTATTGAAAAAAAAAAAAAAACTTGTATACAAACATGGAAAACCTGTAATTTTGAAAAGGTTAGTGACTCAGAGTTTAAACTTAATACATATGCATGTTGTGTAAACTGCAAGTAGAACGATGGAGAACATTCCCTTGTAGTTGTGGAACTGGGATCCTGAGTTGGGGGGTGCCTTTATCACCACATGCTTCCCATCCACCACTCCAACGCACAGAGGGAAGTTCCACCGCTCCTGAAACCCCTCTGCGATGGACCTCCAGTCATCGGTGGTGGGCACAGCCATGTAGCCCTCCACAAGGCAGTCCCAGATGGCAGTCACTACCTGGGCAACGATCTGGCACACTGTGGAGACACCAACCCTGTAGCTGGACGCTATCGTCCTGAATGAGTCCCCAGTGGCAAGAAACCTAGAAAACATTGTTATAAATATTATTACAAGTACACTTGTAGTTTCATATTCAACAAGTATACTATTAAATGCTTTATGGTATATTAAAATGCCAATAATCAAGCACTATTGCTTACAGATAGAGATATTTAATTTCTAGGTTAATTTCTAGGTTATAGCAGTTAACTCAGTCAGTATCACTAGAAAGATCAATATACAGAACAACATGATGTTGCAGGCCCCATGCAGAAAACCTTGTTTACAGATTAGAAAGTCCTGTGAAAACAGGGAAAATTGAAGAGACGGAAGCAAACGTGTGTGCGTCGCACGTAATCTCCAGCAACAGTCTATTTAATTGGGTTTTTTTCCACATTGTTTTCAAATAAAGTATTTTTTTTCTAATTAGTGCATAAGTGTCATTCTTTGATTTTCTCTATTATCACAACAATGCACATTTCACATTTACATTTTCCTTTTTTTTCTCCACACAAAATTATACATTATAGCTTTTCACATGGCTCCTTTAAATCTACTCAGAATGAGCCAAAGGGTATTTTATATAAAATCAACACATGACTAAACATGTAAGGCCTAGAAACTCGAGAAATATATGTAACCCATACGTAAACATTATAGTTACTGATTTTAAAATCAGCACTGCCATCATGTTACATTAGCATTAGTTTGTTACCTCTGAATTGCCAGGAAATAGAACAGTAACGTTATTAACTTACATGCGTTTGCACTGAAATGGCTGTTTGAAACATTTGGCTGGAGAAATACATGGATATTTATACACATGAACTCTAATCAACCAATACACAAATTTAATACAAGTTAACTAATAAATGAACGCTATACCTGGTAACTGGAGCCTGTATGAATTGAATATAATGCATTACACGAGTAACATAAATATCACAGCGTCCACAAAATGGCGGACAATCTACACACATTCACTATTTTCACCAACCAGAACATTTATGCACAAAATATTACACCATGAACATACACAAAGATCTCACATAACTCATATGCATATTGTTTAGTTGTTGCGAAAGGTATACCTGTGAAAACAGGAAAAATTTAAGAGACAGAAGCAAACGTGTAGCCTATGCGTCGCACATAATCTCCAGCAACTGTGAGGGCGCCGGCGCAATGACGTTACAGCTCCTCCGTCACAGTCCTCAGTTCACTTTTTAAAATAAAAGTCCCGATCTCTCAGACCCAAATAATGCTCTATTAAAATGAGCAAATAAAATCAAATACATTTCACCCAGAACCACAAATTGACATATTTTAGGATGTCACAATGACAGTATCACGTCTGCCAAGAGAATATTTTAATGTCTAGGTTATAACGTTAGCAGTTAACTCAGTATCACTAGAAAGATCACTGTGTTTACAGAAAAACATGACAGTATTACGTCTGCCAAGATAATATTTTAATTTCTAGGTTATGTCTAACGTTAGGTTATAGTTAACTGAGTATCACTAGAAAGAGCACCAACAGTGGTATCCGTAGCCTAACGTTACCACAGTTTTTAAAGAACATTGATAGCATACAGCATATTAGCATATTGAATATACTGTATTTAAAGTATCATACATTTACTAACCGAAGACAGATGGACAGGCGCTCCGCAGCTGGGATAGATCGCCTGTAGTTGGTGTCCTGGAGGGTGATCCTCGCTCCGATGCGGGACAGCAGGTCATCAAACTGTGTGCGAGACAGGCGGAAGTACCGCTGAAAGCGGCCGTCATCCAGGCGCAGCTCCTGGAGCAAATGGTGAAACTCGCCAAACTGGGATCGCCTCCGAAGGGTCTGGTGGACCCAAATACGGCGACGATGATCCCCCTACGCCGCTGTTCTGCTCTCCAGAGCAAGTACAGAGCGGTGACTCTCTCGATAAATGATCTATCAAGATCACACATCTTGTAAAAAGATGGCAGTCAATGGGTTTCGAAACTTTTGAAACTTTCGCCTCTGACGCGCGTAAATTTCGCCTCAAATTTGTTTTTACGCGCGTTCATTTCGCTCTTGACGCGCGAATGGACACAAAGTGATCAAGCGTCAAACTAGACGCGGCAGGCGCGAATTTGACGCGCTATTCGCGTCCGGTGTGAACGCACAGTAAGAGTTCTATTGTGATTCACACTCAAAATGCAAAGTCTTTAATTGTATTTAACACATGAGAACAACATTTCTCTTAGGCCTTCTTAAGTGTCTTCACTTTCACACACTTAGAAAGTCATTAGAGCTGAAATGTTTGTGTTTTCCTCCATGTGTTAAATAAAAAAAAAAGATTTAGAATTTTGAGTGTGAATCACAACTGAACTCTTGTTCTAATTAAAACAAATACAATAAAATAAAATGCACCAAAACAGGACAAAATGTGAGACAAGAGAGCATGGTGTTGGAAGCTGAATTTCTTTAGCTGAATATATGAGAATCAACATCCATTTTCTTCCCTCTGAAATCATCTTTCGCTCTTCTAAACTCAATTTGTACTTGTGGCTTTTGACTAAATATTTTAAATAACGCCCTTGGTTTTAAAGCATTTTTTTTTTTTTGCCAGCCTCTTCCACGTTCTTGCTGAGTACATCAATCAGATTTGAGTACAGGATTGAGTCAGTTGTGATTTGATGGGGCGCCTATCCACCTTATACCTACGCCTCATGACGCTTTTGCGCGAATTATGGGTGTAACTTCTGTTAAGCTGCAAACAATCAGTGAAAGGCTTGCTCTATGAACGCAATACGTTAAAGTGTCACAATGAGATGACATTAATATACTCACCCTTCAACTATCAAACATTAAAAGGAAATTTAAAAGTGTAAAAGCATCCACAAGGTACTTTCAACAGACCAAATAACCCCAAAAGCGTGAGTCTTTGGTTATCACTATGTATTATGTAACTTAAGTTGCCTTAATCAAAAATGTTCATTAACTTCAGCATTACGTGATACTATTTCAAAGTGATTTCCGTCATTTTGACAGATTATAAATTGAATTTCATGTCAAAACAAACCTGGAAAGAGACGTGAGGATTTGAGGAGAATAAGGAGAGATTCTTTTTGCATTCCAGTGAATAATTAATGTAATATATATCGTAATTAAATACGGGTGAACAGACCACAAATGTGCAGTATATGTTGTCCTTTTTCATACTTTTACAGCGGATTTCAAAGGGAAAAAAGAAAATTATCTCGAGGAAAAGAAAGCAGCGACTGAAAAGAGCTCTTGCCATAGATGTCCATGTCACGTTAATACCAAGTATAACGTTGTTCTCATGATGCCTGAAAATAAATGATATAAGTGGTATATAATGCAATGGTTCCCAATTCTGGAGCTGAACTTAATTTTATTCACCTGTAAATTATACTTAATTTAGGTACCATAATGACATACATTTAATACATAAATACATTTTATTAATTCCCTTTTCTCACTTGTCAAAGACCTAAAATATCACCCAGATACCTTAAGAGACAATTAAGGTTATATGGGACATCTATGTAAAGCAGCTTTCTCCCAGATGGCCAAAGAAATATTCGCATACACCAATGCATTTTTTTGCCCATGGCCATTCAATGGATCTGTGTGAAAAAAAAAAAAAAAAAAAAAAAAAAAGTGAATTAACTTTCCAGTTTATCCTATTTTCAGCAATGAAAGCAATGACGTCACCCTTACCGGTAATATTTATGCAGCTCAAAGGAACTCATCATAAAATGAAGCCAATTCAGGCATTTTATGATTTGTTGTTTTACAATACCTGCTATCCAATAGGATGACTCCACTATGCTATATATTTACCTGCATAAAAATTAAGCAGCAGACTGTAGTGTGTCTGGTAATAACATGGCAAAATTATTCGTTTTGCATTAGTGGCCTGATATAGAAAAACTAGCTCCAACAGTGGAGTGTTGCACATTTTCTCATTACACATTTTGTTACATGTATGCAGTTCTGTTTGGTGCCACTAATGGCAGAGAAGGTACACAATGCAGCATTACAATGTGGTAAGGAGCCATCTATCCGCCTTATTTTTAACATAAAAGCAGGTGCAGACATTTGAAACTGATGTCAATTGCTTGCAGTTATTTATAGCAGAACAAAACAGCACACGCTTGCTGCTTGATATTGCAAACTGGTATTTAGTATCATATAATTGTAATGCATCATCTTAATAATAAACACACTGGTTGGTAGTGTAAATGGTTTTACAGTTTACTGCACTTATTCTTTTAGTTATTTACCTATAGTGGCTGATTAATGGTCTCACACAGTCTCTCACGCAGAAAATAGCTCACTTTTGGATTGCAAAATAAGGTGGATAGGTGCAATGTATATTGAAGTGTATGTGAAGATGGGAAATTACCTAGGATTGTGTAATAGAAAGGGCATATTAACATGCTGGATTTATGGTACTCTAAATGACGAAGAGTTCAGACATGTTTCCAGTGAAGAGGACGCCCAGTCCATCTCATTTTGCCTCTCATGGGAGCAGATCATCAGAGACAGGAAGTGATGTATCCTCGGCCATCCAAGGCACTTGTGGGGCCATCAGGATTATGAGGAACCCTGACGGAGATCTAAAATTAACTCATCCCATCCACAAATCAATTCAGCATCAGCATTCATTAGGCAGAGGGGCTCTTGTCGAGGAGAGATTGATGATCACGGCCCAACGTGGATGAAAGCAGAAGTGTCTAACATGATGAAAATGGAATCGCCATGTTTCACTCTGATTCAGAGGCATCTGCCTTTCTCATGTGAGAAGAGGGAAAAGAATTAGCCGTTATCTTCTTCAGAGGCTTGTTTTGTTGTTAAAAATAGCATCAGTTTGA
This sequence comes from Phoxinus phoxinus, assembly GCF_949152265.1. NCBI lineage: Eukaryota > Metazoa > Chordata > Actinopteri > Cypriniformes > Leuciscidae > Phoxinus > Phoxinus phoxinus. The sequence continues at coordinate 22,636,764 of NC_136896.1, read as the reverse complement.
CTGTATAGAAAGAAGTGCTAAGCTACTGTATATTGTTACCCTCAGGTCACACACAACTTTGACCTTTTTGGCCACTGACTTTTTAATTTGTATTTTGTTGGCGGCGTTGTTCTGTTGCGAAATCATAACAAGATAGGACTTCTCTATCAGCAATGCTCAAAGTGTCACATGAGTATTGACGTGATTTGAAAGGAACTTCAAATTGTGTTGGGAATCAATCATTATACTGAAAAAATAGTCACAGTCACGGCTGTATGTTCACTGACCATGTAGTTCATACTGTGCAGAACCCTGCAACAGATCTGGGAAACTCTAATTTGATTGCCTGGCTTTATGCAACTTCCTGAAGTGAGAGCACAATGAGCGCCTTTGAGTAAGAGCCATACATTGCTTTTGGAAATAATTCTAATTAGTGAAAGTGCCCCTATTATGCTATTTTAAAGGCTCCTGGTTTTGTTTTGGAGGTCTCCTACAAACAGGTTTACATGCATCGGGTCAAAAAACGTTTATCCTCTCATCATTTACATTGTACATCACCACATTTTTCAATGATTCTCAAACGACTCGTTGAATGAATCAATCTCTCTAAATCCCTCCTTTCCGTGAGCCTACTCTGCTCTGATTGGCCAGATTACCTGTTGTGACTGGTCAACCGCTTACAGCGCATGTCGGAAGCAAAATGTCCATTAGCATTAGCATTAACTTCAGCTCATGCTTCCTAAAGCTCAGCGATTGTAAAGACAGTAACGATGGAGTCGATTTTACCAGATCAATCCGAGCGCGAGTCCGATGATGAAACATTGGAAGAACTATCCAACCCGAACCTCCATCGCAAGGACGACACGAGCCGGACGTTTCTCACTGATACACTACTCATTTTGAGGTACATTATGAGATGTTGGAACTGTAATTCCTCACCATCAGCATAAACAAGTGTATGTCCATCAACAAACCGATATGTATGTTTCTAATTTATTGTGGTGTACATGCGGGAACTGTATTAACTACTGTATCAACAACGTTATCCGAGCAGTAAAGTGAATGACTGGTGTAGCCTAACATTAAAGTTAGCAAAACAAATCTTGATCCATCCTTTATCTTTACTTAAAGTAGCAAGAACGACAGGCTATCTGCATTAGTAAACATTTTTAGGTAATAGTGGCCCACAGCTGATTTGCAGAACTATTTCAGTAAGACAATAATGACATGAGTAAGCCGATTAGCCGGAAACGTACACAATAAAAAACACAAAACTACGTATTTTGAAATACCGGTAGAAAATATATACATCAATAATTAATCATACTTACAGGTTGAAAGTTGTTCCAAATAAACTGGGGACTGTCCTATCTTTCAAGAGCTGGCATTTTGCGAATCCCGCGTTGAACTCCGAGATTTGAGAAGCAGCCGTCAGTAAAATGACGTGTTTGTGGGCGGACAACGTACAACATAGGCGGGAATTATCCAAATATATTTTCTAGTGACGTAGAACTGTCACGCAGTGAGATTCGAAATACAAAAGACTCGTTAAGGCGGTTCTGAGTCGATTCTTTCTTTTGGGAGACAATAACTTTTATAGAACTATTTAATGTGCATTTTAGACTTTACAACTTTTACATTCACAAACAGCTATATTACACACTGCATGAAAGGAAACATTCGAAAAACCAAAAGGGGCATTTTAAAAGTCTGTCTACATGAGGCAATATGACATGATTGTGTTAATATTACAGAGAGGAAAAGCCTATAATTGGTTGACAGTATTTTTCTCATTAAACTGATAATTTGAAACATTATTAGTTATTATCATGGAAAGCAATTTAGATTCATAGTGTCTGTATATATGAGGTGTTGGAGCTATTGTGTGCACTACATACACCCTCATAATGAATAGTCAAACATACAAAGAGAACAATGGCATGCATATGAATGATTTTAGCATTACTGTAAAAAAAAGAAGAAGAGGGAGACTGATAGAAATCACGTGAAAGGCATGTGCATAGGGCAGGTTTGCAGTGCTTTGGCTTTCTAAATGAATACATTTTGTGGAAATGTGCTGCAAAATGCAAAATTCACATACTTTAATACATGTTTTTCACACAACAAATAGATTTTGTATTTCTTAAACTAGTACAGGAAATGTAAACCAGCATTAATTCACAGTAACTTCCCCTACATTTTATGGAGGAACATTTACGTGTAAAGACGATTTTTTTCCACAACCATAGCCAGCACATTAGTCCTCTGCTGGTGTTTTACATTAACATTTCTATGAATGACAGTGGGTGATATTTCACATGTTGAGTTTGACAATAATTAAATTTCACCAGAGTGAAGAAGGTCTATCTCCATTTACAGAGAAACTGTCACAGTACTGCTGTGTTGAGCCCACTCACAAAGGCAAGAGTCCAAGGAAGATACAATTGAATCCATGAACAGAAAATAATCACAGGAGAACACAATAGCAGACCAACTTAGCATGACAAACAACTGACAGAAACTGAAGGCTATATTGTAAGTACGTATGCAGAGACTAACAAGTTAATTAACAAGACACACCTGAACTGAGGACTCTAATCAGTTACCATAGAAACTAAACAGCAGGGAGATCAGAACTAAATTAACAAGCAGCAATGACAATTAGAATAATACAATAAAACTGAATAAAAACAGAAACGCAAACAATAAACGTGATTAACACAAACTCTGACAGAATCACAATGCTGTCTCTGATCCGTTTCAATCAGCTGAATATTCCATTCAGTTTTTAAGTCACACAACACAGAATGAAAAGTATAATGCATGTACTGTATATAAACAGCGTTATTTAATTCATCAAAAAGTGTTAATATTGACAGACTTATTTACAACATATTTCACTGTTATTAAACTTACATGTATGCATTTAGCGCACGCTTTTGTCCAAAGCGACTTGCAATAGAGAAACAAAATGGTGGTCAATTATCATGAGCTTATTATAAGTATAAAATAAATCTCAGAAATCACTTATTTAATCTCATGGTAAGGACTTTAAACGTAATACTTGATCAATACTCATAAAGTGTGTTTGATTGCTCAAATTAAACTGGATTAACATAAAATGGCAAGTGCCTGAAACAAAGGCTTGAAATGCGGCTGTGTTTCTGCTTTTCTTTTAAGGTAATTGTATATATCATTGAATGTTTTTCCAGAATTTTATTTTGCTTCATAGAAAACGATATTGGCTCGCCAGCCATAATAAACCAAAACCACTTGCTGTATTGGCCTGGCTGATTAATGTGATTAAAAGGGCCATCCAGTATGATTAAAAAGACCCTCCAATTTGACACATGTTTGAACTGCCTCATATCTTATCATGCATTCCTCAAATAACTATGCAAATAATTGTCCTTTGCATAATTACATATCATTCAAATTAGAGCATATTGTTGTGGTTTGGTCTCTGCAACAAAATAATTGACCCAACTTTAAGTCAAACCATAATCAAGCAAGACCACATTTCTGCCCGACAACTCGTTTTTTATGTTCTGAAAATGATGCATTACAAATCACAATTTCTACCACGTTTAGTTTTTTTTCCTGTGCTGCAAAAAGAAAATAAAAAAAATCCATTTGCAGATTAAAGGAAATAAATGAAATTACAAGCCTTGAGTGTTTTTTTCTTTTCTTTTCTTTTTTCTACGTCATCACGAGTCCCAGCAGACCCTTTTTGGAGACCAAATGAAGCGTGTTGCTATGGTAAATGTTTAATTTTTCATCCCAGGACTTTGCTTGTGAACTGAATCCATTTTATTTCACAGTTCAGAGGACAGAACACACACTGCTGTAATGGGCTTGTTGCTAAATCTTGTTTGGTATGAAGCAAAAAAGAAAAGAAAAAAGAAGAAGAAAACTTGGCAAGACAAAAACAATTCAGCTATCTTAGATGCTATTTGTATTGCCAATTTGCATATCACTCATTGTTGTTGTTTTATTACACGGCTACTCTAGCTGAACCCAGTTCTGTATTAAATCAGCATTGCTCAATTTGGTAGGGATTTTTTTTCTTTGAAACTATCAACAGAGACGTACAATATGTTTCAATGAACTTTTGTTCAGATGATGGCTAAAAAGTAAAGCCATCGAGGCCAGAGGGGACGTTTTCAGTTGAATTCTGCAGATCATGACATTCAGTCTCAAAACCTCGATTTAGTTCTTTGTAGTATTTATTTATTTGTAATAAAAGGGCGAGATCAGACAAAGAATGAATGTCCTTCCCCTCTCTGTCTGCGAGCAGCAGGGTACAAGCAAACCAAAATGAGAGAGAGAAAAAAAAAAATCGGATTCAATATGCCATGGCTCCATTGTTTGGTCTATTCATTTGGAGCTCAGCATCCAAACCTAAGACCCATTTTCTATTACAAACCATTTTTTTAGCATTTAATTTCAGAAGAGAGAGTCCAACAAGTCTAAAATTAAATGAAACATTTTATTTGTGACCCTGGATCACAAAACCAGTCACAAGTCGCACGGGTATATTTGTGGCAATAGCCACAGTATGGGTCAAAATTATTGATTTTTCTTTTATGCCAAAAACCATTAGGATATTAAGTAAAGATCACGTTCCATGAAGATATTTTGTACATTTCCATATTTATTTTTGTGAGTGAATGCAGCACAATCGCGAACATAAATGGACAACTTTAAAGCCGATTTTCTCAATGTTTCGATTTTTTTGGCACCCTCAGATTCCAGATTTTCAAATAATTGTATCTCGGCCAAATATTGCCCTATCCTAACAAACCATACATCAATTGAAAGCTTATTTTTTTCCGTTTTTAGATGATGTATAATCTGTTGTGATGTATAATCTAAAGCCGGCTGTTGTAAAGCCATACAGATGTTTATGGCACAACTTAAGGAGCCAGACTTTTCACAATCTGCATAACATCAGATTCGCATTGTGGCTTATTCTGACCAAGAACCGTCCACTTGTGTGCAGTGTAATTCTGAAATCAATACTACCACGATAACAGACCTGCATGCAGCTCGATAGTAGCTAATTAAAATACGGGGCAGCAACCTCCACAAAACGTTGCGAGGACAAAACCATAGAAAGACATTTTTCAACTTTCTGTCCCGAAGTATATCCATCAGAATTATCCTATAAAAGTGAATTGTTTATTTCAGACAAACCGAAACATACTATTGTGCTTGAGGATATCATATTTGCTTGCTTTATTTGCTTCATTTAGATAGCTCTAAAAGGTCTGATGCTTTGAAACGACTTTAGAAAAAAAAACAGAAAAAAAAAACAGTGACTAATATTACTTCAGGACTAATATTGTTGCATAGCAACCAGCTGGTCAAATTAGAACTTGTGTTTTCTGTCTCTTGCCAAATCAGTGTACATTCAATATGGATTAGACAGTCCGTACAACTTAATAAACCGAATGTTTTTTAAACCTGTTGATCAGCTTTTGATGTGCTTGAACAGAACCATGTTCTGAAAGCGAAAAACCTCACTGTGGAATTCTACATATGCATAGAAAAAGAAAAAGAAAACACTTTTACAGTGGACAACCACATTAATAGCATTGCCACATTCTGTCTGCTTTTCTGACAGCACCTCAAAGATTAGACCTTTGTCTCATGCCTCCCTGCATTTGCACTGTTTTGTCAGTCTTTGCGCCCGAGACATTCAAGGGAAACTGTGTTTTAGTCCTATAGTCCTGATGATGGCACATGAAGAAAGGAATCTCACTCTTCTCTAAACATAATGGTTATTGTGTGGTTTATGTAAACAAAGAGCAAGCGGATTTCTGGAGTCCCTTACTTGGCTATGGAAGCTTTTTTCTTTTTCGTTTCTTTTTTTCTAGCCTTTCTGAGTTTATATCTATATCTATCAAGGGGAAAAAGTCAAAAATTGCAAGATGTAAACTCGCAATTGTGAAGAAAAAAATCAGAAATGCAAAAAAGTCACAATTATACGGTGGCCTAGAGAGCTCAATTCACTGCAACTGATGAAAATACATGCAAATAGAAATTATTAGTTTGACAACACATTTGCTGCAAATACTCACAACGCAACTAAATACAGAAACGCACTGCAAACACACATACAATCAGGATGTTAAAATAAACAAATAAAACTCACTGACATTGAACAATGTGCATGTGCCAGCCATGTTCGTCTCTTGTTCAGTTTCCTTTGAAAGATTTCTGTTATTGTCTGTGCTATTTTGCAGCGTGTTGCAGCTCTCATACAACTTTCATACTATAGCCTCATTCAGACTGTAAATATGATTGAAATCCGATCAGATTTAGCAAGTGTGAATGGCAAGAAAATAACATTAAATGCTATTGTTACAAATCTGTTTCGATCTACGTTCATATGCAATTCAAATCTCATTTCTGGAAATCCGATTCAATCTGATTTGCTCTGATCGGATTCCACGTGGTTTATGTGACTTTCTCACGCCACGTAGAAGTCAGATGTTTTTAAAGGAAACATGCTGTAAGTCGCTGCAGAAACAAAGTTGTGTTGTTGCAAAATGCCGGATGAGCAGAAAATGACAATTTAACCGAGACATGTTTTGAAACCAACAGAGACGACAGTATGTAAGCTAAAATCAGGCCTAAACTTTTGAAAAGAAAAAAGGTTCTGTAAAATTGTAAAGTGGGAATTCCATTATTTTTCTCTCTTTCTCTCTCTTTTATGAGTTCTCTCTCTCCTCACACTCATAATGTGTCTGTTGTCCATCTGTGTGAAGTATACAGCAGAGCACATTTAATTAACACATTTGTTGTTATTGCAGTGTAGATAGACAGCTGATGACAGTCCCACGCTAAGCCTGCCAAACAAAGAGCTCTTCACCAATCGCGGTTGTGCTGCCATGTGGGCTGTTCTCCTACAGCTCAATGATCTCACTTCCTCTCAAACACCTAACATGTGGCATTGTCATCAGAGCGTAATTGATACTAGGCTTTTGTAGAGTGGCCAGATGCGTTACTGTGCCCAACAGCAGGTGAAAGAGTTTATATTTAGATATGTATTTGTATACTTTAACTTCCGAAAGAAGCTTGCTTCATTGGCTATTCGACTTGATGTTATGATGAGATTTAAAATTATTCCTGTAATGGCTTGCTTGTAGACTACCTCAGAAGAATTGTCAGTAAAATTAAACAAATGTTCTGTGTGGGTTAATAGCACAGTGTACAAAAAGATCAGGTTCAGTGTGATCCATGTACTATTTACTGAAGCTATTCCACTCCAAAGCTGACTACGGCTGTTACTATAAATTTGAACATGTAAGATTATATGATAGTATGCAAAACATATTGGTTTATTTGAGGTAGCATTCCAGTATATGTGGGGGGTGGGGGGTGGGGGGAAATCCAATAGGGTATTCTATCAAAAGAGTAAACTTAAAAGCTAAGGATATTTAGAAAACTTAAGTATACTATCTTGATCAAAAGATTAAGTATACTTAGGGCCCGATTAACACCAGCGCAAGCCCTCTTTTGGCATTAAAAACTACTGTCAGGATTTGACAGGGATTTTTACCTGGGTTCCTGGGTTCTAAAGACACAAAAGACGCAACATTTATGGGAGGGTGAGTATTTAGAGTGTTTAAATAAAATGCAACATAATTTACTACGGTTAGCCATAGTCAATTTACTTTTACTGGTATTTGCGCCATTGTTTAAAACGCCCCAAAAAAGGATGTATTAACCAATTTTGTGCTTGACAAAGCTATGATAGTTGCTGCTAGGAGGAGGCACCGCAGAGAACAGAGCGTGTCATAGATGGGAGAGATTTTCTCCACTCATGTTCGTTCATTTAGAATGCCAGAGGAAGACTTTATCCGAAAATATATATTGCCAAGCCACGCCATTTTTAATTTGCTGCGCATTTGTTGGTAATAGATCACCCACACCTGAATATCCACGGCTCTGCTTGTTTGCGCAGCTCTTGGTAGATTGTGTTGGTCTTAATGGAAATTAGCTGCTATGTCTGTGTTCTATAATTTGTGCATTGAGTGGATCACCTGCAGGACTTTTTACTCCCATCGGTGCTTTTATGTGATTGCTGCCTCACACTATAATTGGCCCCGTTTAGTTAAGCTGGTTCTTAGACGTTTCTGGTATAAGCCAAGTATACTTATACAATATTTTGTTACTTGATTAATTTAAGTATATGTGACCCTGGACCACAAAACCAGTCACATGGGTCAATTTTTTTTTTAAATGCAATACAATTTGTTATACATAATCTGAAATCTGAATAAATAAGCTTTCCATTGATGGATGGTTTGTTAGGATAGGACAACATTTGGCTGAGACAACTATGAAGTTGGCCATTTATGATCGTGATTGTGCTGCATTCACTCATAAAAATAAATGTTTTATATATTTACAGTAGTAAAATGTGAAACAAGTTGTAAAGCCTTGTGGAAGCAAACAAAAGTTTGCCTTTATTTATGCCCCCAAAACGCTGTTGTCGTGTAAATTAACACCAAAATACCTCAAAACGTGGTTGCTTATACTAAGTTAGGGTAGGATTTGTTAACATTTCATTTCTGAAGTGCCACGATATGTACAAGAAGCAATGTAATGAAATGTTGAAAGTCTATTTCAGAGAAAATTGCACATGCTCTTAGTGCCACTCACTGGACATTTCACATTGAAACGGCTGTGAAACGTGCCCGAAACAACGTAATGTAATGTTGCAAAAGATGTTGCCATAGGCATTTTGATTTTCTTGAGACTGGGCTTCAAAATAGTTCAGTTTCACTTTATCAAATATTTATGGCAAAAGTATTCTCAATTTGGACCCTGGCTGAATCTCATGTCATAGATAATGGAACAACACACTGAGCTGTGAAAAAGCACCAAAAAAACATATTTTTCTTCTTTTTCATGTATTCCTGGGAGTGAAAATGAACTGTTCATTGACAAACAAAACATAATTCAAAAGCAATGCTGTGCATCCCTAATGGTCTGCTTCTGTTGGATATGGGTCATTTTGCCGGATTATGTATTCAAACCTGCCATTTTACAGTACATGCAGTTAAGTGACATGTTTATTAGTCAAGCTGGTAATTCTGTGACCATAGCCATACTCTCATAACCCTGAAGCCAGAAACATATTCACTATGCAAATGAAGACACAAATGTTTAGCCAATGCAATGCATTCTGAAGCGATACCGATCCTAAATATGTAAATATAAAAGAGTTGATTTTGTGACATTAAGACAATGTTGACTTGATTAAAACCATTTAATTTAAATGTTACCACATGAAGCACATTTTGTTTAGTTACCTGACAAAACCAAGATAGGCTCCAGCTGAAATTAACACGGGTGACAGTACAACATCAACAACTTTTATTAATTTTCACACAATGTTTTATTAAAGGGGAAGATTATCACACAATTCAATGTTATGACTTCAAGTTTAGAGTAGAGTTCAGTGTAGTGGTCACTATTTTTTAAATGTATTATTACATTTTTTATATATTATTAAACGGGTCATATGCTGCTTTCAAAGATCATTATTTGATGTATTTGGTGTAGTACAATATGTTAACATGCTTTAATGTTAAAAAATACACAATTTTCCACATACTGTTCATTATTGTAGCTCCTCTATGTCGATTTTTACAAAGCCCCTCCTTCTGAAAAGCATCTTGTGCTCTGATTGGTCTGCTGACCCAGTGCGTTGTGATTGGCCGAGCATCTCATGCGTATGCCGGAAATGTAACACCCCTTAATTGCAAGCTTCAGCTTCCAAAGCAATTATAAAGACAGTTTATAATGTCGTCAGTTTTACCATATTAGATCTATTCTGAAAATGCAGATGACCACGCCGATTGATCGGAACCTGATACTCTTATGCATTTACATTACACAAGCGTGTAGAAAGTGGAAAGCGCATGTTGCTTCAGCTCTGCTTGAGTGGCCAGTTTGAACTAGAACACTGCATCTATGTTTGTCATATTTTTACCTCAAGTTATAAGCGGAGAACAGTGGATATTATGTTTGTAAACATAAATCCATCTCTGCACTTTTGATCGTAAGAATGACAAACAATGTGCGTTACTCTACACTGCAAAAAACTCCACATTTGAACAGTCAACAGCATATACTTTAACAAATAAAAATACATGCTTAGGCCTACAGTCTCTGGTTCAGAAGCGCCAGATTGCTCAAGCAAAGTTGGAATTGCCCCATTTTTTTTAGAAATAGCATTTTTGCACAGCCGGTCTTGTACTCTACGAGGTTCAGGAAACTGTCATCCGTAAAATGCGCTTCACACACACACACACACACACACACAAACATTTGGGTTGTACTTTTCTGGAACAGTGTTGTAAATAAATCCTAACCACTGATTCCCAATTGCGTCCACTTTCGGAAGGCCAAATAAAGAGCTGCTTTTGCTTTCGCATAGAAACACACAGGCTCTTCACAACATGGCGGTGACATCACTACTGACAACTGAAGCCACGCCTTCTTTCTTTGCATATGTATTTGGGCGGCATTATGCAAATATTTCCACCGAGTGACGTAGGTCGGTGAAGGAGAATTCGATCGAGGTTATTTAACTACGTGTGAATCTGCTTTCTCTTTTAGATAGAATACATATTTTTGTATAAGACTTTGAGCTTGGTAACTTTGCAGATATTTTACATGCACGAACAGCTATATAACACACTAAAGAAAAGGAAACCATGAAACCACATCATATAACCTCTTTAATATTTTTTTTAGCACTGTTTACCAGACACTTAATTTCTGAACTGCTGTGATACATACAAGAACCAACGCAATAAAATATTGTAAAATACACTATAGAGACAAATTAACACACTTTTAGAGCCACTCGCTGGACATTTCTCTTTGAAAGTGCTGTGGAATGTGCAAGAGGGAACATAATGTTTTGCAGAAATGTTGCCACAGGCATGTTTTTACAACGAGCCTGGGTTGGACACACATATGTAAATATCTCAAACGTGTCAATTTATTTGCTGTGCTACTTAGAAACCATGTTTGGTTGGCATGAAATCAGCTTTTAGAAAACAAGCAAACAAGGCTTGTTGATGACAGTTTGCTGTGTTGAGTGCAACTGATTTTCTTGTTTCGCTGCTGCATTTCCCTCAACACCCTTCAGTGACATTCATATTGTTGACGGCACTCCACAGGACTCATCAGCCAAGGACAATAAAGCAAAATAATAAAAGCAAATTTGAGCCCACACATATCAATTTAATCATTTCTCATGTTATAATGACTATCGAAGGCAATGCTATTCAAATGCCTTTTGCTCATTTTACCTTTTCTTCTACTTTCTAAACACAGGGAACTTAAAAGAAGCATTTATCTGCTTGCACAAAAGCCCTCTAGATTACAGTATTTGTCATCACTACAAATTAAATCCATTGAAGCCAAGACAAAAACAATTCTGAGGCTAAATTACAATGTTTCATGTCTCTCTTGTGATGGAAATGTACGCGTAATGGCCAGGGGAAAAGCTTCACACCCAGAAACTATGAAAACCTCATGCTGGGTTCTAACTCATGTGTTCTGACATGGTTGAGGGGTTAGTTAAGGATGGACTGACTCATACTATGCTGAAGGCAGCTTGGACAAGAGCTTTGAGCAAATGTCTTCACAGTGAGACTCATACCTCGGGGAGCGATAAAGCTAGCTATACAGAAGCTTTGTTTTGAAGTGAGCCATGACAGAGACAATATAAGGATAAGGAGACCGACTACTATTACAAAAAAAAGGGAGACACCACAACATTAAATATGGTGGCTGTAATAGTGGCAGAATAGAAGGTGGATTACCAGCGGCTGAATAGCAGTTTCACCTCCCTGAGGTTGTTGCCAAGATGGCTTCCAAATGAACCAACTTGCCTCAAATGTTCCCTATTATGCTCATTCACATGCTCATAATATGTTTAGGGGGTCTACTAGAAAATGTTTACATAATTTACTATTCAAATTTTTATTTTTGCAGCTCCTGTCTTCACTCTCTGTCTGAGTGCTCTGTCTTATTTTCTTTAAAAACGCAACTTCCAAAAAGCCCAGTCTGACCTGATCAGCCGACTACAGTCTGCTCAGTCTGGTTAACCACATGTGTCGGAAATGTAATGCGGTTACCATGCCATATCGGCTCAATCCTCCGTTCGATAATGACAGTCAAGAAGATCAAGCTGATCGATCCAAACCACCTTGGCAAACACGCAGGACGTTTCAAAATGGTAAATCTTTGTATTATACATATTTTACATTTCAGATTTGATGTTATAACTGTGTTCTCTACATCATAGTAAAAACTGTATGTCTACTACACTCACCTTCATTGAACTGCAAAGTTCAAATCAGTTTTTAGAATAATTGTGGTTGTACTGCTGAGGAATAGTGTTAAAAATAACTCTGCCTTTGGAAGTTCATGTAGTGATGTTTTGTCCTAGCAGTAACATTAAATAACTAGCAGTAACAGGTTGTGGAATGTCTGAGAACTGATGTACTTTAATCTGGCGATTGTCCGGATTGGTCGGGTCCGTCGGTGCAGTGTGAATTAGCCTTAAAATATGATTTATGGTGGAGTGATTAACTCATATAGGGCTCTATTTTAATGATCTGAAACGCAAGTATCAAATGCGAAACGCAAGTAACTTTGTGGGCGGATCTCGGGCGGGAGAAATGATTCTTGCGCCCGACGCAAATCTAAAATGGGTTGGTCTGAAGTAGCTACATTACTCATAGGTGTGGTTTGGGCTTAACATGAAATAAACCAATCAGAGCGTCAAATCACATTCCCTTTAAGAGCAGGTGCGCTTGTTCCATGGCGGATTGCCATTATTATGGCGGATTTGCCATAGTCGAATGCAACTTACATGATGGTAAAGCTGATTTCGCAGTCTTCAGAATTGTATTTCCTGGTTCTTGACGGACAACCCACTTTGTCTATGTGCCTTGCCCACTATTGGTCAAACAGGTTCTATCCGTCATTACTACAATTCGCCTGAATAATTTGGGTAAATGTGTAAGCTAGATTTATGCATATTTTTTTCACATCTTCATGGACACCCCAATGATTTCCCTCGTGTGGTAATATTTTTCCTTGTAATTATGTATGGTTTGCAAAAATAGGATCAGCTATTGTGTAGATGAGAGAAGCAAAGTGTATGTGTGTTGTGCACACGCTACATTATGGCCAAGCATGCGCCCTTAAAATAGCATCTGAATAACGCGCCACTGACTTTAGACTTGGTTTTTCCTCGTCTGTATCCGAATTGTTTTCTGAAACTGCAAAATAGCACCAGGGAACATTTGCGCCAGAACACGCCTCCACTTTTCGCTTAACCACAACTTGCGGTTAAAACAATTAGGGCTGAGCAAGCTCTCAACATAAGCTCCTCTGACATTTCTCTAAAAAAATTATCATTTTTGACTTTTAATTCGTGACCAGTGTTTTGTTTTGCTCTATCCTCTGGACTTCTGCGTTTGTCAATAAGTTATGCGTAGGGTCAGATGTCACTCTTCCAGCCGAACTAGACTCACGTACGGCTATTACCAGAAGCCAGAGATTTCTGTATAGATTTTAAAGTTATAAATATGGATATTTTTCTTACAAAAATGCATTGCTTCGCTTCAGAGGGTGTTTTTTAACCCCCTGGAGCCACATGGATTACATGTATGATGGATGGATGCACTTTTGAAGGTATCATTAAGTAAATTTTGGCATAATTTTCATTTTGGGTTCATTTTTTTGGCCTTCCTCCAGATTAGATTCAGAATAATGATTATAACATAGATGAAGTAGATACAGTCAATCAACATCTATTTGTGAGCTCGACATTTCATCTGCAACATTAGGCGATTTTGATTTATATGCTGTTGAATGTTTGATGATCATGTTAGCTTGTGTGTAAACAATCTTCTATATGCTCCTTCTGGTTTACGCAGATCTTGTTTCTTGGTACAGGGATGCCGTACTATTTCAGAAGATACGTAACAGCGCGCCCCTGCTGTATAACAGTGAAAACATGGATTGCCAGATAACTTATTGGCAGGGAAGCGTTATGTCACAAATGACGGAAAAAAACTATTACATTGTATGGCTGGGAAAGAGTTAACATGAACTTAGTGCTTTGTAACTTTGCAGATTGTTTACATGCACAAACAGCTATACAACACACTAAAGAAAAGGTAAAATCAAAAAGCATAATAGGTCCCCTTTAAAGAGGCTTTGTCAACAATCCTTTTTGTGATCTTCTTTTTTCAAGTTTCAAGTCAATGGCTTATTTTCAAGTTACCCTAATGGATAGTCTGTGTTCAAGAAGCTTTAGATGGACGTTATCAAGCACTGTGCAGGGTGTTCTCAAATGGTTACCGGTAAGTTTGGCTCCTGTGATTGCTATTGATGCATTCAGCACACCGTCTGTTCTTCTTATCTGAGTGGAAGCGCCAGGGAGCCAAGATGGCGGCTCTTATATCGACCGCACGGCAATGTTCGTGTTCTCCCTGACATTTGCCTCTCTTTCTTTTGCAAACAACTTGGTGTCAATCTGAGGATATATCGCAAGGACATTTTAATATTAGTCTTCAGTTTGCACCTTATGACAAGTGAGAACACACTTCCTGATTGATATGGGAGAGGTGATTGAATCAAGAGGATTTAACAGGCTTATGAAACCATGCTGAAAGTGCAAGTGGATGTTAAAAAGCCCACGCTCAAAGGTTAAACTCCCTCGCTCTCACTGGCCACGGCTCAGATTGTTGACAGTAAACCATAAATAAACAGCGTAATACTAGGACATTTCCCAGGACTTTTCAAAGATGCTGGCAACTGCTCAAATTCAGATCAATGTACAAACGACTGTGAGAGATTTGGCAGAAGGAAGGATTTTTTACATTGTTAAGTGCAAATCAACGTGTTCTGCGCCAACCACCCTCAATGAATCAAATTATATATTTTTTTGATCTTTAGTACATTCTTAAAAAAAGAAAGAAAGAAAAAAGAAGATAAGATGGTCAACCAGAAAAACCCCCAGCATAGATTAAGTGACACTTTGTTGAAAGACCTTGCTGGAGTCTCATTTGTTGAGGTCGTTCACACTTCTGCAAAGCATTCTGGATAATTAGAACAGGAAACACATTAACGGTAGCATCAGATTGCAATCACAAGACTTTTGAGGGACCATTTGTAATATAAATGAGAACATTAAGACTTTATTGCACAGTTTGCCAGCTTGCATCAACTTTTGTGTCAAGAGAACTGATGAAGACAAGCAGAACAAACAAACTTTGCTTACATTAAAATAGTCAGGGGTATTTAATTAAAGTCTAAAAAAACATGCAGAACAAAAGCCTCTCTTTGTTTTAAAGTGATCAGTTGCTTAATCAAAGAATGAATGGAGAATTAACTCAATGTTCAAGAGTTGAAAATGCAGCTCACAGATGAATGAACCAGACATTGTTATGATGTTTGCATATATGCAGATTCAGTGGCGCTTTACATTATCATTTGCACCACAGATTCTGAATGAAAAATAAATATTTATTTATTTATTGAAGCAGTAGAATAAAGACAAACTTTTCTGAATTACTATTTAGAAGAGTGGGGTCAGTAAGTTGTTTATTTTAATTATTAATATTATTATTTCAGCAATGATGCATGAAAAAAAGTTTAAAATGTTACAAAAGGTTTCTATTTCAAATAAATGCTGTTGTTTTGAACCTTCTATTGATCAAATAATACATTTTAAAACATTTAAGATACTAAATGTATTAAAATAGAAAACGGTTATTTTAAATTGTTATAATATTTCATAACTTTCATAGATACGCTAGGCTCTCGTCACCACTGATTACTGATTACCTGCACCTGCACACACCTTCAGTCTCTCCTTGTCTGGCTTCGCATATGGATACAGACTCCTTACCTGTTCTACTTATCTCTGTGGTTCGGCACTTAAAGGTATACTTCACTGCTGGAAAGATGAATGTGTATTTAAATTGGGTCATGTATGTAGTAGAAATGTGAAATTATTTTAGAAGTTGGTGCCTTCTAGACTGAGAAAAGCCAGAAAAAATATTTTTGGCTTATGTGGATGAAAGACAACAACTCCCAGAATGCACTTGCTCTGCTGCCCTATGAGGCCACGCCAACCGGATACAGAGGCCAGTATCGGAAGAATTTATACAAATAGGATACTAGTTGACTCGAAACTGAAAAGAAGCTGTTTTATCGTAAATTTCCATGACGAGTCTGCCCGGGGCCTTCCTCCTGACCGCCGGGCGGGTCTCGCTCCTCTGCGGCTGCTCCGGCCGCCTCTGGTTCCTCCTCGTACGGATTTGCGCGACAAATTTCGGGACATGTCCGGGCAAAAGAGGACGTATGGTCACCCCTACTACTCAGCTTTCTCCACAGAGCAAGAGCCTGTTAGCTTAAAAAAAAAGATGGCTGACACTGTTTGTACATTTTGTGAGTGAGATCCCACGCACTATGGGCGGGTTGAAAACATGTGGAACTAGCTCCTTCTACTGGCTGTAGTTTTTAGCCTCTGGCCAGGAAATACTCAGATGACGCAAACTGACGATTTTTGCGTCATAGGAAGATTTTTTCTAGACAAAAAATACAGAATTATCTCGTCTCAGGAGGACATGAGGCAGGGAAGCATGGTAATTTGAACATACTACAGGTTTTCTACTGATACAAAGCTTAATGCTAATCGGTGAAGTATCCCTTTAAGTCTCCAGTGACATCCTAGTTCCCTTCAGCTATTCCCTTTAAGACTCCAACGACACCTGTGTGGATACAAACTCACCTGTTTACTCACCATACTCCTTCTGTGTGTGCTCTTACTGGCACTGGCCTCTCAACTCTACTCAAACTCAGCAACAACCTGGGCTGTGTCCGAAATCGCAGCCTGTACCTAATAGGGCACTATTATTTGAGGGCACAGCCATTTGTGGTGTTGACCGAAACCATACTGGACATTATCGAGTGCACTCATTCAATCCCACAATGCACCGCGATAATGAATGTACAACTGATGCTTAACGGCTAGAGAATACCCATAATGCACTGTGAATCGACCGCTGAATGAATTCCAGCGTCTGACCAGATTGCGCCCACGGCTGATTCATTCATTCTTTATTTACCAAAACGCTGGTCCAAGGTGGTCCAAGGTGGCTAAATTCCTTTTTGATTGATTATTAGATTGTTTAATTTAGGTTTAATTTCAAGATAAATATTTTCATCTTATTACTGGAGCTGATTTTTCGTTCGCTAAATGTTAATGAGTAAACTAACAATTAAATATAAGAGTCATGCTGTCTGGTAGCCAAAACACATGAAGGAGAACACAAGGTAATCCAAACAACACACAGTCTTATTTACGAAACAACAAATGTAGGAGATCGCTGGACATATATGGAAGTAACTCAAACCACAAACAAAGCAGACGAGAAGGGGCGAACACAGGTTACTATTATTATTGTTTCTTTATGTAAGTAAATAGTAGTTAAATTCACCAAATACAAAGTGTGACCTCTTACTAAGAAGTGTTACTTTTGTACTATATTGCTTAAATACATCTAATCTGTGTGGTATATTTTCCCCTACGCACCTGACTTAAGTTTACCTTGGGAGTCTCCAGTCGACACCCAAGCATCTACAGTCGACTATATTTATACTCTAGCTCTGTGTCTACAGTCGACAACTGGCTTCGAGTCGGACAACGT
This sequence comes from Phoxinus phoxinus, assembly GCF_949152265.1. Lineage (NCBI taxonomy): Eukaryota > Metazoa > Chordata > Actinopteri > Cypriniformes > Leuciscidae > Phoxinus > Phoxinus phoxinus. The sequence continues at coordinate 22,619,020 of NC_136896.1, read as the reverse complement.
CTCATCCTTTTTTACACTAGTGCTCGGGAATAAGATCTCTAGTGTCCAATAACCAGCTGTGCAGCATAAACTAGACAGACTCCAGACAATGCCTTAGAACATACTTTAATAGAATAAGAGCATGGCAAAGGTGACATGATTCATTACACAATTTTTATCCAATATGATTGTTTTTTTTACTCAGTCATGAGTTTATAAACGTACACTTCTGTCTAATTTAATTTCCCCTTTTGTTATATTCGGAGACCATTCACTAATACACTGACTGACTTAGATCAAAGTGTTTGGAAACATTTAGGTTTCAAAAGCATAAATGTTATTCCTGCAAGTAAAATAAATGTTAGTTATTAAAATTATGATTAGTTTAAAATACAGTTTACTATTGTATATATATATAAAAAAATAAACATCACATCGAATAAAGTGCAATAGACCAACAGTACAGATTAATATGTGGTCTCAAACTAGTTGAACTACGGACAGAAAGGCTTAAACCTGCTCACTCTGGTGTGGAAGGTCAAACAATGACCACTGAACGTATACATTCTCTGATGCATCAGGCAGTGATGCAGTCGCAATCACTTCAATCGAGGCTCAGTTTAAAAACGATTGACAGGCTTGATTTGGCCCATGGGCTGTCATGTCAGTTGAAGAGGTCTGCTTTAGAGTTTGGCCACATACACACTGCAGCTAAATACGGTTGTCACTTTTTTTTGGAGTAATGAATCCAGTTCTGTACACACATGATTCAGTTGTCACTCCCATTAATAACTGAATTCACACACACACAAAAAAGTCAGTGAGAAATGAATTCTAATTAAATCTGCATAGTGTGCACAGACATCAAGTGTAGCATTAGTTCAGGCAGGTCACCTCAGTCATGCTCTCATCAGCTGACTCTCAGCTGATCCACATCTACCTATAGGAATACGATGCTATCACAGAATCCATATGGTCCATCAGTATTATCAGCAGTTTATCGTGTTATCTGGTTATCTGCCCTCCCTGCTCTTATCCATGCTAGGCTGTCCAGAAGAGAACCATACTGCCAATCAAAACTGTATGCTAATTGTCAATCATCTTCTAAAAGAGACACTATTTTCCACTCTATCTATTTTCCACGCACGCACGCACACACACACACACAAATAATTTAGGGGATTCACTCCTGCATTTAAGTGCAATTGTCATGCAATGTATGTGGCCTTTATGAACGTCAAAACAGCAGATTTGGAAGGCAAGTTGCAAAACCTTTTTTATCTCTTGACTTGACTTAAACCTGGCATTATTGCAGAAGCTTGAAAATGTCCCTTTTATCTCAGAACTAGTATTTCCAGTGAAAATGCAGGTAATTTTGATGAGTGATATGTCCTTTGCTCTTTATTTTTTGTCCCAAACACTAAATCCCTGAAGGATGTAGTAGGTGTGCATTACTTTCCCTATTGAAAAGAAGCAACCACCAGTTTTTCTCCAGTTACCTGCAATGCAGCAACAAACTGATACTTTCATTGTCAATAAGAAATATATATGTTTTGGCAGGATTCGATAAAAAAAAAGGTGTTGTGAGGTACGGCACATAGGAAGACATACTGAATTGAACTCTGGAGGATATTTTAAAAGCCGCACAATAGCATGCTAGAATGATGACTGGATTTCACCGGAGGCATCTATCGGAAAGCTTTTGTAGCAAGCAAGTAAGAGGAGAGAGAGAGAGTCATCTCTAAAGTGAAGTACTTCTTCAAAGTCTCTTAAAAGTATTTACATGAAAGGAAGACACTTTATTTTGTTTTGAGAGGTTATCTGCAAATTTGCAATCTTTAACATGCTCCATTTCACGCTTTTCGAACATATGCCTTATTTGCTGTATCCTTTTGGAATAAGTATTATTTATACATTTTTGTCATTTTATACAACATTTGTGGTCACACTTTGTCTTTAACTTCTACTTACATAGTAAAAAAAATGTTTTGCACAATGTACTTCGTGTTTGTGTTGCTAAACACATTTGCTGCTATCGAGGTGGGATACGGGTAAGAGGGAAGGTGGTATGGTCAGCACTGTAATCATAGATTAAATTATTTACAAGCAATAATTACATGCAAGCATTTTTAAAATATACATAAGATGTAAAAACATGTATTGTATGTAGGCTACTCAATAAGTGCATTGCATCAAATTATTAATGTAAGGTCAATACCCTACATAATTAAATACACGTAATACCTGATTCACAAACAATACTCTACAGCATGGAACTGCATTTAATAGACAAACTATTAAGTAACCTTGTTAACTTCATTAATACATGTTGCTGGTCCAAAACAAGGTTAAACTTTATTTTGATAATCCATTTTTGACATTCTACTAACAGTAAGTAACCTTAATGTGAACTAACTCTCATTACTTTGCAACTACATGTCAACTAACTCTCAGAGTATTACAGTACTAGACTGTTAGGTTAGGTTTAGTAGAATAAGATAACATGTACTTTCAAAATTACTTATTCAGTAGAATGTTTTTTTTTTGAGGGAACATCAAAATAAAAAGGGGGGGGGGGGGGGCATCAAAGTAAAGTCTACTAATAATCTGATGACTGGTAGTTGACATGTATTTGCAAAGTTCCTTATACTTATTAGAATGTCTAAAGTGGACTATCAAAAATATGCAAGCCAGACCTAAACTACCCTGTGACTAACATAATGGTCTAGCATTTTTGTTAGGATGCCTGCCATGCCTCCCATGCTGGCTATCACCAGTTCGAGCCCAGAGCTGAACTTATGGTTGCATATTTTTCTAATTTGCAACAAAAATGTTGCTTCTTCATTTATGTATGTACTTTTCAAGCTAGTCCAACTTATGCATGTTCAAGAGTAACGAAAAACAACCGATTGCTCAATCAGAAATTGGCTGGTTTGACTGTATGACAGTATTCTTACAGCTGTCATAATAGGTGTGAAAATGTCTTTCATTCATTTTTATATGACTGGTCCATCTCTTCTTCCCGTACTCTGCCTGATGCAGTTCAGTACATGAGAACGACCCAATAGGCTATCTCAGAATGTCGGTTCTGGACACCCGGTCCCCTCTCTTCCATTTAATATTACCAGAATTTTCCGCCCTTCTAACATCAAGACCAAGGTCCCGTCTGCTCTTTGATAAGACTTGATCAACATCATGTGCTCAATATAGGAAAGGAAGTAAAGCATGTCAGCGCGTGAAGGGCACATTTCCAGATCCGCAGTGGGTAAAACCGATAGGCCTAACCTACTTGGCAAAAAGAGAATCTCTTCTTCTGACATGCCTTTATTACTCTTCTGCTTTATGTGCCATTCACATTCAAAAGGTAATGAAATGACATCAGCACATGACTCGAGGGCTCTGTAATGGGAATAGTAATTTCAAAAACATATTACTTGACTGCCATAGAATTAGGACTGCTGCTCATATTAAGGTCTTTTAAGTGGCTTGTGTGTTCAACAAAAGCTCCGCAGATTCTTGAGAAGTGCTATCAATCACAAAATAAAAGGAACAAGTTAATTAAAGCACTAATGTGCCAATGGAAGTGATCCGAAGCAGGTGTCACCTTCAGCACGTTCTCAGGTATAGAAAAAAAGAGGAGGAACAGGAAATAGAGAAAGAGAGACATAGCCAAATGGTTTGTAATCGAAGCCTCATGAATTGGACACAGACAATATTATAAATGAATGTTCTTGGTAGAGTATTCTGTTGGTATAGGACAGCAGCTTGACTTTTCTGTACAGTACATTTCACATTCCATCTGATCTTGTTTAGTTATTATTACTCATTTGTTTCTGCTTCAGATTGCAAATTAATAGATGGATGGCTTTTTTGTTGAGGTTCATATCCCTTAGTTAATTACATTACATTGTGCTTCCTTAGCATTAACAAGGTTCTAGTCTTCGGAGTCCTCCCCCATGTCGACAAACGAACCAGAGATGTCCTCTACAGGCATGGCCTATTAATCCCAGCCAATCAGCTCAAGGTCATGAGAGTGCTTCTCAACTAATTAGAGAAGGAGTAGGCCTTCACTTATCTCCATGATCAAGTGTTCATTGATGATAAACTAATGTGGAGGATCATCTAAGAGCTTAAGTGTATCAAGTGTGTCTTGATGTGTAAGGCACCAATTAAATAGAGTATAATATTAGGTTGCAGATAACCTTGCAAAAAAAATATTAATTTACCTTTTCTGTCTCCTAAAGCAGTTGCTAGAAGGACCAAAAAAGCCGAACTGTGCTGAAGACTTCATGCAGGCCTAATGGCCTACCAGGGGATACGGAGTGAGGTTAGCCTCCAGCTAATGGGCGATTTCTCAATCCAGTGATTCTCGAAAGAAATCGTACCATAGTCTTTGGCTCTGTATGCACTCCTCTATTTTTCAAGCACTTCTTCTTTCTTAACATTATTTGTAAGAGAAGAGCTCAGGAATCAAGCCATGTGCCGTTCAGAATTGCAATGAGCATTTCTAAATTCCTGAATTTAGGATGCAAATTATACCTGGTCCCACTTTAAATTATAGGATTATATAATGTACTACTATGTACTAACATTAAAATGAATAATTTGGTACAGTGCAGTAATTATGCACCCACGTTTAAACATTGTACTTGTATTTTAAAATACCAGAATGTAATAACAGCTGTAATTAATTAATTAATTACATTCTTGACCCTTCCCTTACACCTTAATGTATCCTTAAACCTGTTACATTTACAGACATTTAATTTAACCCTAAAACTAAACACAATGCAATGCCTAATTCGTAAACATCAATTTAAAGGGGTCACCGGATGCACATTTCCCACAAGTTGGTGTGATTCTTTAGGGTCTTCATGTAATGTGTGTAACATACTTTGGTTAAAATTCCTCAATGGGTGTGTAAAACAACACCCTTTTTACCTCCTCACAAACAGCTCTGTTCACAGCGACCCGTTTCAGTGCATGTCTCTTTAAATGATAATGAGCAACTGCATACCCCAACCCTCTTTTCCATGGGGGGTGTCGACACAAGACATGTGAAGTGCTGCCTTGACAACCTGCCTTGGTGGACAGTATACACATGGCTGAGGGCGGAAATATGCTAATACGGGACAGTCCGTCAGTGGCCGTGGGAGGAGCATGAGCAATATGACATCATATTGGATTGAATTGTATTTGTGTCTTTGTATGGTGGTTGTGTCCACACACTGCAAAGACACATTTATAAGCAAACACCAATTTTGCATCCGATTACTTTTTCTAAACATCTGTGAAAAAATCAATACAGAATATTCCTTCATATTAACAGAGTATATTTCGTTCGATTTTTACAGACATTTCAGTTTCATTCTCAAACATCAGAACCCATCCCTACAATTTATTTGACTCTATAAAAACCTCTGTTATATAACAAAATGCCAATTATCAGACTTAGGAGTTATGTGCTGGTACTGATAAAGAACATATGCATTCTCTGTAATGTCTCCTCTAAATGAGTTTTTGGAGCCCATAACGAATGTCATATGTGCTGGTGCTACACATTGCTGCGTTGTAGGGGTTGGACTATAGGGCTGTTTTGCGCGGTGCTAAGTGCTCCCACAGGGCAAGACGGGAGCTAGTTGGACAGTATCAGTGAGAATTCATTATCTGGGACACTTGCTCAGTTAGTTTCGTATTTATGCATTCAAGCATGAGTGTATTTGTGCTTGTCCTTACAGTACAGAGCAATGCCTCTTGTGACTTTGACACTTTACATAATGCATTGCTGCAAGCTAAGTCATCAATAAAGACACGTCTGTGTACATTACCATAGCTCTTAGCTCTGTTAATCACCGCTGGCCTGCTAGGGTGCTCATCAATTCTTCATGGCCATGGATCATTTGCATGGCAGTTGAAACTTGAAACTCAATATCACGTTCCATACCTCCAAACCTGCCTCTCTTCATTTCATATATAATTAAATGTGCTGCAGCTTCACATTAACATATAACACTAGTCTTTTTTCTTCCTTTTCTGAATTCAATTGTTTTGTCCATTTGTTACTGAAAATCAAAGGGGGAAGAGCTAATGATTGAAGAACAAAGATGTTCAATATTGATTTCAATTAGATCTAAAAGCATAGCTGCAGTTAAAGGTGCAGTAAGTGATTTCTGAGAGTCATTGTTGAACACTGTTGACATTTGAAACCAACCCGAACAAACACACAACTCCCTTCATTGCTCCACCCCCAAAATGCACAAACACACAATGCAATAGTGGATGTCTCTTTATCATAGCAGAAGCAAGACAAAAGAAAGCTTTGCGCAAAAATAAAACGAAGGAACGATAAAGAAAAAAAATGAACACACAATACACGAGTATTTACAAGCAAGATTTGGTTGTTAATCGCCAGCAGCAGACACTCAAAACCGATGTTATGCACGTATGGTCCAGAAACAACGCAACCGCGCCGTGCATTTTCGGGCCTAGCCGTTTAGGTCTCTTAGCGCTGGAAAGCTTTTCTATTATTAACACAGGTCATAAAGCTCTTGCCTGATCATAACCCTTCTTTTTCCAGTGATATTCCACTTTCAAGCGAAATTGCTTACTGCATTTTTAACTCTCAACCAAACAGTGAAGGTAAAGACAATAAATGTAGCAGTTTGTTTCATTTAGCCCATGCTGTATGAATAATCCGATAAATATGACAAACATACAGTATTAACATATGATACATTTAATTGCTTAGCAAAACTGTAAGGTCGTAGTCTACTCTTGTTTTGATGGTGATATACTGTAGATGTTACTAGGGGAGCTGTAAGTGCCTTATTATTGAGATTCATGGTGCTGATGTCAGCTGTTCTGGAAGTATTCATTATTTTTTGTTCTCTCATATTCCAAGCCATTCAAGAGTACTCTGATAAATCAAAAGTATAATTTGAACCCATGCCATTTAAATGCCTGCCCAAGTGCAGTATGTTTTTATTATGAAGAAAGCTCCATAATAATGCTTTTAACTGAGGGGGGATTTTTAATTGGGCTTGTGTGACATCAGAATTATGTAGTTTCCATAATGGCACCAAAATGTTTGGCTAACCAGGATGAGGCACCATCCACACAAATACATGCACAGCTAAATTTTAATATGTGCCAATGTGTCTTTATGGCCCTCTTCACGGCATATTTATAATTAATATGCTGCAATGATTTATTTACAACTACTGATTTTGTAAACTGTATAAAAAAAACGTACTTACCAACCATCTTGTGTTTTAAATGTAATTAAATGTAATTGTAATTAAATACATTCATAAATTGTTCGATTACAGCAGAGTGGCTATCGATGAACTGAAGGGTTAACTCTTAAACACATACCTCGGGTCTTTAGTGACCCAGGACGTTTTTTTCCTTTGTTAGACATAAACCTTCTTGGTATTCCACAATTAATTAATTATAAACAATATAACAAGAAAGTAAATAATACAACTATAAAATAATGCCTGTTTTTTTTTCCCACTCATATCTTGTAAGAAAAAAAAAAAGTAGGGTTGCTAACGACCAGAGGTGTATAACAGTGTAAGTATATGTTTTCTGCACAACAATAATTTAATCTTTGATGACTGAATAAGTGTGATACACATTTACATCAAACTGAACCTTTCCAAAAAGGTAACAATTTATCCTTTAGTTTATTCTTCTGTAATGGTTACTCTAATATCAGGAGCATTTATGTTATCGCGACGGGTAGATATCCCTCTGTGTTAGATATAGATCCAGGTCGCTAAAGACTTGAATATGTAATAATGATTTGTGAAACATTCATGCATTTAAGGGTTAAAATTCAGACAAAAAAACATACAACACCACAGAGTCAGATGGCAATATCACATACCTACATAATAGCTAGAGTAAAGATAAAAAAGTATTTTTTTTTTTTTACCTTTGTCTATTAATTTAATTGTGTTTTCTGAGAAATACTGAGAGACCCTTTTTCCCACTGTTGCACGTCTATTAAAGAAAAGGCTTGCTGGTCATATCACAATATGCAGAAAGCTCCATGATTTCTTTTCTAATTACTGTTTCAGTAATGGGGATATCAGAATCCACCGCTTGCGTGTGATGAGGATGAAGGGAAGGAGATTAATTGGCTCATGTCCATGGTCTGACACCTGTGCCCTTCCTGTTGTGCAATTGTAAGAAAGGAAACCTTGTGTGGAGGAATCAAACATGGATAAAATTAGGATTAGACATGCAACAGCAGGAGATAAAACTCGGTTTCGGCGGTTGTATCAGATGTATATCCAATGAAAGTCTACTGTGTATCTCCTTTGACCCTCGAAGCAAAATTATCACACGCTGCCTCCAGTTAAGCATTGTGTTATTGAGATAAGTGGAATTAATTGAAATGTATGTTTTATTGCTGGTCACTTACTGTTTTTGAATCAATCTGGAAAATATGATTATCCAACATAGGCTCATTGGAAAAGTCTGCCTCTACCTGCAGTTTCTAGCTGAAAATAACAATCAACTGTTATTCTCATTCACAAAAAATTATGATTACATGACCTATTATCAATTAATAGACACTTATTTTTGCTGAATGTAGCTCTGATTGAAAGCGTTGTCAACAGGCATAATGTCACAACATGCTCGTTTTTTCCATTGAGACTGACTTGGAATTTTCTTGCCTTATAATTTGAAAATGCAAGATATTTTCTTAACCTTCTTTACCAGCATGTTGACTTTAAGTCTTGAGCTTAAAATTGCTTTGTTGTTAAAATTGCCATGCGCTTATTTCTGAGGCACGTACCGAACGACAGTCCAGGGTTGGTTGTAAATATTTAATGACTTGTATACTGGTGTAAATAGTTAAAGCCCTGTACTGTTAAGATGACCTTATAAAGCTTGTGTTTTGTTTTTATTTGGGATTTATAGACATAGTAAAATCTTTCGGAGATTAGAACCATGTTCTTGAAATGTACATGGAAGAGGAAAGGCTTGTTAGAATGCACTCATTATCCGCATCGTTTTAGCCACGACTCATTTTAATACAGGTTACTGACCTGTATAAGCACAGACCACTGTTTGTGAGGACAACATTTATGCTTCGTTTTGGAGGACAATGTTTTATTTATGACCAGGAAAAATGTGACAAATGCTGCTCTTGGTGTTCCTTAATATGGATTGTTATTGCTAGAATTAGCCTGTAGCCTAATGCTAAATGATAAAGCTAGCCATAGCTATTTTTAAAGCCTCCAGCACAATAGATTAAACAGCTGAAAAATTAATTTGTATTGACCAATAGTTAATCTGCCTCTTTACCTTAACAGAGAAAACCTTGACCAAAAATCTTTTACCATGAGTTTTTTTTTTGTTACTTGTAAATATTAATGAAACAAATTCTGCAACATATATTCCTCATCTGTGGAAACAGAGTGTGCATTTTAGCATGCTCTGGTTGACATTGGGTTATAGGCTATATCTTTACCTAGCGTTCGTGACAGGATGAATCCGGCTGGCGGGTGAATAGGCATCAGAGAGCTGTGGAGCTTGAATGCGCTCAGTACAGACCTGCAATATGATTAAACCTGAGCAGGCCACAGGGAGCATGCCCGTAATCACATTATATCTACCTATCATAGCTCGACGGCTGTCTTTCAAATCTCCAATTATACTCAGCTTGAAATTGTTTTCCTCTATCCCTCTATATCCTTTACTTTTTCCTTGTCACTCCTTCACTTGTTCTCTCACATCATCCGTGCCAGTCTTATACCCACGAGGCACCTGCGAGAAACATAATTACATTTCTTCCTTTTCTTTTTGCATGCAGGTTATTATAAAAAAGCTTGAGAAGTGTGATATGACTTTGATGAAAGGCCACATTGTGTTGGCGACATTAGTATTAACATAGATTTGTAAAATAGTGGTATTTCCTATTTGGATTTATTTGTCTACATTCATGCTGCAAGCCAGAGAGCGCAATTTCAATTTTCTATTCAAATCCGATTCTTAGTATGGTTATCCACAATGACCTTTTAAATGTGGCCCGCTGGTCTAAACAAACAGTCTAAACTGATCGACATATAAGAAAAAGCCAACCCTGGCATATTAATCACAAACAAATATTCATGTAATATGGTAACATAATTTATATGAAAAGTCCCAGTATACCATCATATTATTGAGACCTACATACTTGTAAACAATATGTAATGTTTTACTTTTCTATGGAATTCATAGGGAAATGTATAAAATATTTGATTCCTTCCAAAGGTAAATTAAGTCTACAGTTATGAATAAAAATAATTATTATAGTTATTTTAAATAGCATGAATTTCAGCCTGAGTGTTCACTCTGAAGCCATATTGCCATATGCATCTATAAGGGCTTTCATACCAGGTTTTCATAGTTCATCTGACTATTGGCCGAATGAACCTTTTTTTTTTCATGTTTGCACCGCAGGAACTGGGAACAATTGTAGTTATTGGAACACCTTTTGGGGGGGACTAAATTAGCTCCTACTTCAGAGTAAGGTCTTGCCCAGCTCAATAGGAACTACCATTTTTAAAAAGCAAGGTAAGCACACCATTTAGATATACTTACTCCACGTACTAACTCCACGAACATGGAAAACAGCAATAGCAATGAAACGAAGGAAAATTGTCCTATAGGGTAAATGTAACTATTGGGGGTCCTTAGTTCCTAAAACTGAGTTCCTATAACAACCCAGAGTGAAAGTCCCTTATTTGAGCCATATTGGATTTGAAAATGTGTGTTCCACATTCATCTGCAGTGTAAATTTTACACAAAGCGCTTTTGAAAGATACAAATGTTTGTTGAAAATATCTGGGGCGTTCTTATGAGGTTTTTGTTCAAACATTACAACCAGCCAAATGTGTCTAGAATGTGCAATGACAAAAATGATGTTGCCCTGAATGAGGACTGGGACAGACTTCTGTGCATGTAGAAGACACTTTATCATTGATTTCTGAAGCCTGAAAGCCATAAGGGGGTCGTACTTAAAAGCATGTCACATGCATTAATTTTCTCTCTATTAAAATCTAACATCTGACAGCATCTATCTCCAGCATCATGCTGTTTGGTGAATGATGGTGGTGGCCTTTCATTTCAACATGAATGTAGATGTCCACCTATTCATCTCCTGCCAGGCTCTAGCAACCATGCCATTTTCCAGTGTATTAGTATGCATTTGCATGCAAAGACCAAGCACTCCAGCTTGTGTGGACCTAGCCAATATTTTCAATTCTATACATACATTCCCTCTTTCCTGTCTTCAATGGCAATTTTCCACCTTAAAAGCGTCAGTCTTCCTCTGAAAGGAAGTGCTCTGAATGCAGTATGCCATTTTTCTTGTAAAAAAGGGGGGGAAAGTCTACCGCTATTGTCATTATATGTTCATCCCTTGAATTTTCTTCACTCTGACATATAGAACAGCGCTGATTGAGTTTGTGAGAGACAGATGGGTGGATGGTGGAAATCGGCAGGGCTACTTAAAGGGATAGTTCACCCAAAAATGAAAATTAGCCCATGACATACTCACCCTGAAGCCATCCTAGGTGTATATGACATTCTTCTGTCAGATGAATACAATCGTGAATAGATACACTTTGATGGACTTCCAAAGACATACAGCCATTCACTCTCATTATAAAGCTTGGAAGAGCCAGGACATTTTTTAACATAACTTCGATTATATTCATCTGAACTAAGAATGTCATATACACCTAGGATGGCTTCAGGGTTAGTAAATCATGGGCTAATTTTCATTTGTGCGTGAACTATCCCTTTAACTATTTCCTTGCCAGTGTTTTTTTTTTTTTTTTTTTTTTAAGTTTCCAGACACCGCCATAATTTTTCATAATTTTTACAAAAATGTAATGGCCCAGATGATATTTTGTTGTATGAATATCTGAACATGCAATACATCAAAAGAAAGAACAGAGACTCTGCTAAACGCCTCTCTTTTTTGTTAACACTTGAATGTAGGTAAATTTCATTAAAAAAAAAAAATGTTCCAGAGAAAGAAATCCTTGAGTCTGATCCAGAGAGAAATTCCCGAGTCTGTTCCAGTGTGGGAGATTCCCGAGTCCATTCCAGTGAAACACATTCCAGAGTCCATTCCACCGAATTACAGAGCTCAACCCAGACAGGAATGCACTATCCATAATGGCTCTAGCATTGATGTGTGTCTGGGCCACACACACATTCACACCAGCCCCTGACCAGAGTCTAGTGACGGCTCAACCCCATGAGCCCGCTCCAGTTCACAACCCCATAGTTCATCCCAAGAACATTTTTGGCAGAGGTGCTATACTGTACATCCCTGGCCATAGTGGCCGTGTCTGGGTCAAGGCCACAAGGGCCAATCCTCCCTGGTCCCCTGAACTTCCGGTGCCTCCCTGGAGGCTTCCTGTTCTACTAAGCCACACCCTCAGCATAGCGTATATTAGCATTTAAATACATTTTAAATAAATAAATTAAAGATAAATTGCTTCTCCAACGCAATGGTGGAAATGGGCTTCTCCAAACAGCTTGCGCTGCAAAGCAACGCTCCTGCATGGACTCTACCACCATCTTGATGGGAGTGAGAATATATTTTTTAATCACAATGTATGTTCCTTCCTACTAGGCTAAAGTTAACCCTCTTGGGTCGACAAACACGCCAACACGTTTTGTGGAGCTTTTCACCTAGCAGCAAAATAGACTTAAAATACTCCGTCATTTATGGTCATACAGACTTATGAAAATATGAAATATGAAAAAACAAACTGTAAAATGTCTACTATTTTATGTCGGTTACAATCGAAACAAAACATTGTGCTTTTGTAAAATAAAGAAAATAAACAGGGTATGCTTTCTGCCTTTCCGTCCCCGTGAACTTTTTTTCTGGAGCACATTTCTAATCTTAAACAAAACGCAGCGAATACTAGTCACACAGGCATAAGCAATAGGCTATATATTTATAAACATGTACTGCTATTCTCTGCTATTAAAATATTTAATTTAAAACGAAAACAAATATTATCTGTTTATGTAATCTGTATGAAAAGAGATGTCAGTCTTTTTCATGGCAACTCATTATCTAATGTGAATACGCATACAGAGAGCGCACGCTATTGAAACGCGGGTCTCGGTTCATCCCCTCTATCTCCGCTGGGCTCAGCATATAAACTCGTGGGAATGTGATAATATGTTGTTGCCACAAGATATTAATTTGTGGCCACGAGATCATTTTGTTGAGGTAACGACATCATTATGTCGTGGCCACGCAATGTAAAGTCGTGGCCTCGAGATCATACTGTATGTTGAGGGAACAATATATTTTTCTCGTGGTCACAACTTCATATTTTGAGAGAACGACATCTATTTATCGTGTTCGACATCTACCAGGCTCAGCCCTGCTCAGCTTCAGTGGGCAACTGGTCTTGGGCTACAGGATGATGGCTGCTATATGTTGTGGCCATGACACAACTAAGTAAACTGAACATGTCCCCTCCTGGTCACCATAGTTTCACATTTCTTTGATTGTTTTCTATGTCTATTTAAGCCCTGTGTTTCTTTCAGTTCATTGCCAGTCCTACGTAGTGTTTAGTTAATTGTTCTGTTCCTGGTCTTGAGTGTTATGTGTAGATTTGACTTTATTTCTGAATAAAGACTGCTGCACTTAGATCCTGTTTCATCTCTGCTGCAACCAACGTGTGACACATCTATTGGCATTATGTCTGTTTAAATGTATGAACGAGAGGAGAGAGTGCAAAACTGTCAGTTGAAGGAAACCAGCAAACAAGAGTGGCCTCTGTTGGTCTGAAGCTATGGATAAATGCGGTAAACAAGTATCTGAGACTTATGTAAAATGATGTATGCTGAAGAAGATGACGTGGTGGAAAGTTTCACAAATCTACACGCCATTAATAGTGAGAGAACAACTGCCAGAAGACATCACCAGTATATTGCTTTCAGTAGATCTGAAATAATTGGACGGAGTGAGTTTTTCTTCAGCCAGCCATCCTAACAAAAATATTGTTGTGGTCCATACCTCTCAGATGACACCCTTCTCTTTTTCAACAATAAATTATACCATCATGGATTCTTTATTATTTTTTCTTTATTAAACTCACATCAAGTATTTGAGGCCAATTTGGCATTGCTCTTGTACAATCAGTCTTAGCGGCCATCTATCCGAATGATTTACTGATATGTCTCTCTTGCGCTTTTAATTTTGGAATATGCCTGCCTGCCCTCTCTGCCTTATGTAATTGAGTTTAGTGAAGTAGACCTATCCACTTAACTTCACTGCAACCATTGAACAATTCTTTTGGTGTTTTATGGCATTCCTACTATATGGTTCTCCAACAGTTCTTAAGTTGGAGTGAATTAAAGTTGATTTATGGCAGAACTCTATATTTAAATGGGTCAAATTATGTGATTTCTTGTTTTCCTTTTTATTTAGTGTGTTGCTACTGACTGTTTAAACGCGAGTTTTGAGCAGTATAGAGTAGCGCTTGCTTGTCGTTTCTACGATAAAAATGCAGACAAGGTTTTATGTTTACATACAGTAGTATGAGCTGATGTTCCAAATATGGTAAGGGGTGTGACATTTTAGTCAGGCGCTTAAGGTTTTCGGGCCAATCACAATGCACTGGATCGCTGGCCAATCAGAGCACACCACGCTTTTCAGAATGATTAACTTTTTAAAAATCGACGCGTTTCAGAAAAGGCAGGGCATGTAGAAGAAACAATAATGTACAGTTTATATTGACTTGTTTTTTTTACCTAAAACCGCGTAAACACATTGCATTAAACCAAATACACAAACTTATGTTATTTTTTGAACCATCATATATGACCCCTTCAATTGATAAAAATGGGCATTCCATACTAGAATGGATACAGATCTGGTTTGCGTTTGCAAATTTGTCTGTTGGTTAACGTTTTCTATTTATCTACGCTTCCTATTTCTAGATGGTTGTTTAAAATGAACAGCACATATTGTCCTTTATCACCTGTGATTTTCCCTCTCAGTGGAGGTTAATGAGCAGCTTTCTATTGTAAGTGGCCTCAGCCACGGCGCCCTCTGTAGTTTCAGTAATATCAGTGATTCATGCAACATTGAGTATCATAGGGAGTTTCTCAGCTCTGCAGTTCCCTGGGTTATTCTGCAACCGAGCAATATTTAAATCCCCAGTCGATAGTGGTTAAGACTTTCCGCCCTAATTACCGGCACTTACTTCCATCCATCTATTTGTGGGGAATGGCATAGAAAGAAAAATAAAGAAAAATATATATTTAAGATAGTTTGACTTTTTTTTCCCTTCGTTTTGTTTTGTTGATGGCCCTTTTATGTTTCACAAATACATTTTTAGGTTAATTGAGAGTCAACCATGATAACTCTGTCAGCTGTGTGAACAGTCATAACTTTTAGGGTTACGTATGTAACTACGGTTCCCTGAAAAGGGAACGAGACGCTGCGTCAGTTGTTGATGCTGTAGGGATGTGTCCTCGCGGAAACCCGGTGTCGGACGCATGTCAATCTTCACGCCAATATCATTGGCCCATCACCAGTGAAGCGAGACAAGCGGGAGCGGAGCTTTCTCACAGAGAAATGACCCATCAATGGCTGAATGAGCGTTCTCCTCTCCTAAACAAATAACACACTCCGCTCCTAAGCTCCATCGCCAGGAGTAATAAAACGTGGACACGTTGGAACACATCTCTTGCATTGTTTGCTCGCCAGATTTTCTTCACTCATACGAAACAAAGGCAAACTTTTCTTTTACTTTTCTAACTCCTGTCAAAAAAGACAAGACATTTCAGACTCAATCACACTGCTTGTTACACAGCACGCACGCATTGAAGACAACGACAAAGAAGCTGATGACGTTTTTGCATGCGCCATGTTCACATGACATAATAATTAATTGGCATTGGCCAGTGATATTGTCGTGAAGTTAAATGTTCCTCAGACACCGGGTTCTGTGAGGACGCGTCCCAATAGCATCAGAAACTGACACAGCGTAGAGTTGTCACTTCGCAGACAAGCCGGAATGAACATTGATTTAACTTTTTATACATTTACTTCTATGTTGTGAACACCTATTCACCATTGTCTCTTACACTGTGTGCTTTATTATAATTTCAAGCACATTATCAGAAGTGTTTGACGGTAGATTTTTGTCTTACTGTGTTTAAATCAGCACGTTTGATGCATGTATCCTCACCCTGTGCAGAAAACAGTAATTACCTTTATTCTGTGTTTCTCTACTATTAGACACACACACACACACACACACACACACACACACACACACACACACACACACACACACACACACACACACACACACACACACACACACACACAAGCAGAGGCAGCAGTAGCCCCTCAATCCCTCATCACATGTAATTACATGACCGTCGTGCTGGGGTGTTTTTGATAGCGGCTTTGATGTGTGCTGGATCAATGCTCGGCTTCTCTTCTTAAGCACACACTTAATGCAGTCACATTTGCTTGCATCACACTTTTGTACCAACACTCTCACACGAACCCAAAGCAGAGACTGACTAAACAATACCTAATGAGCACTTGCCAATGTATGTTTGTGATTTTCCACAGAGGCCTAAACAAACAGGCTGGTGAGGATAGATGTCTTCATTACTGAGTGTTGGTAGATGAAAACAACACCATCACACAACCTGCTTTAAACGCTGTTTTTATCTCCTGTTCAACTTCAGCTAAAGCACAACAGTAGGACACATTCCTGGATCTGCATCCTTGAAATGCTGTTTAACTTGCAACCAGACTCATTGGAAATATTGCCCTGGCAACGTTTCTGAAAAATGATATTACATTCAAAGTGAAATGTCAAGCAAGTGGAACTTTAACAAACTTGTAATTACACATATATTTAAATATATGACATATAAATAACATGCAATTAAGTGTCTGAAAGCATTACATTAAGTTCGCAGTAAGTAATCTTTCAAAATTAACTGTGTAATAAGAATTGAGTACACTTTTTTTTCACAAGGAAAGTAAGTTATCGGGATGTGTAAAGACATAAGGATCGTGTTTATGAGTAAAGAATGTTGGGATCATTTATCTCTTTAAGCTTCATCTATGGTAAACTGGCTTTCTTCATTGGATGGAAAGTTTGGTTTGTACATTAAGTCTGTGGCTTTGAAAGGAAAGGTTGTTTGGTGGCAGACATGTTTCTCACGGCTAAAACCTGGAATGAAAGCAGAAACACGGCGTAGAGGTTTTGTTACTGGCTTATGCGCATATATTTCATTTGATGAATTAACTCCTCTCAGAAAGTAATATGCAGCAAGCAAACTCATTTACAAAAATATATAAAATACACTGACTGACTTTCAGTGCATGTGTGGTATAAAACCACAGACAGTTTCTTATTCCACATAATCCAAAGATACACCCTATTTGCACACAAGTACAGTAAATTCAGTACAAATAATTTTATCCGGAAGTGATTGATGAAAAATTGTCTCGAATGAGTAACACTGTGAATCAGATCACCCAAGCAGGGAACCGTTAGGCTGGATTTTATGCTTTATGGGATTCTTTTTGTGACCTATTCTAGTGTATCATTTGTGGGAACAAGATTTAACAGAAGGAGACGTGAAGACTTTAAAATGTGTTTCCAGTGTACAATTGTAGAGTGTACATTCTGACCCCCAGTGAATTAAAACGTCGTGTTCCATCAGTATGCTCCGAGGAAAATAGATGGCTTGTTTTGTCATACAATCTGTTGGTGTCACAATTGGCTGATTCTTCTTTGCGTTTTGTAAACCTGCTTGTGGTACATGGGGCTCTTAGAGCATCGGTGCTGGCTATCCCACCCAATAGCTCAATGATCGGCTTGTCACGATACCAAAATTTCAGTTGGCAATATGAATACCAGTGAAATTTCATTGTACTCCTTTATTTAATTATTAAAGTTAGATATTAATTTGAATATGAACAAATTAAAATAAAACAATAGCGTGCCATTTCCAAGTATTAAGCAAACATTGGTTCAAGCTCTCCATGTAATTATTGATGAATAGTAAAAGACAAAGATATATGTTAAAATAAAGATTTTTAAATATTTCAAAAGAGTTTTTATTGTAGAAGGCAACGTGGTCACAGTTTAGTTTAGGGGCAAATTCTCGCTATTAACTTACTATTAACTATGACTTTTGCCTCAATAAATTCCTAAAAACTGCTTATTAATAGTTACTAAGGTAGTTGTTAAGTTTAGGAACTGGGTATAGGATTAAGGGAAATAGAATATGATCATGCAGAATAAGGCATTAATGTGTGCTTTATAAGTACTAATAAACAGCCAATATCCTAGTTATATGCATACTAACAGTACATAGTTAGAATTGGACCCTAAATTTAAGTGTTACCGATCATTTTACATAGATTTATAACTAAAAACCCTCACAGATCATCTTTTCAAAAGATTTTAAGTGATTTTGACTTGACATAAAGCATTTATCACTTAAGAGTATGTTTACATGACAACGAAGCACTAAAAACATTAAACTACACTTTTCATTTGCGTGTACTGGCGACAACATTGTCAAAACGATCCCCGTTCACACGGATCCATAAAAAAGAGAACTAAAACGCTGTATTATGCATGCCAGGCTAGTAGTTGGCGATGTCACTTCGTAAAAAAAAAACACTACATGCCTATAGACTATAGGCAAGTGCATGACGTCACCGTTTTTACAAATTGCATGTTTTTTTGTTTTTGTTTGTTTATGCAGAGACGATAATGGTATCGGTAAAAAAAAAAACAAAAAAAAAAACAACAACCTTGAAACTAGTTTTCAAAACTTTTCAGCCCCCCAAAATAGTTGTTGTGCAAATGAAAGGCCAAAACGCAGTTGAAAGCATGTCGTGTAAATGGCCCCTAAGTGGTGTCACATGCAGCGAGGAATGGGATGCTGTGGATCTAATTGCAGGCAGAAGATGTTTTTTTTTTTATTAAACTCAAACACAAAAAAATACTCTAGAAACTCAGACTTATAACACATGAACAGAACAACCAGTAAAACTTGCGGGAACAGACCATGAACTGAAAGAAGCACAGGGTTTAAATACACAAGCAAAGTATTCAAATAAATTATAGACAGGTGATACAATTCAAAGTAATCAATGGAAAACCATGGACACCAAACTGAACCATGACACTTAAACAAAACAAGTTATAAATCCACCCCAAACAAACATAAGAACAGAAGAACTTGTTAAAAGTGCGTGAGTTTATTTAGTACTTTTTAATTAGCATTCCCGAAAAAAGGATGCAAGCTGTATCGTGTGAACAGCCAATCAGCCTGGTTTTGGTGTTCTCAACTCTAAAATACGGAAATAGTTATGATACAGCTGTGTCCTCAGTGTGTGCTAAAAGCCCAACCTTAAGGTCACCTAATACAGACTCTGTATGAGCTAGAAGCTGAAATGCACTTTTATAAGACAGTTTATTGCTGCACTACTCGCATTTCCCATTGGGTATATTTACACTAAACAATTATGAATAGTGTTACACTTACTCTTTGAAACTAATTGGTTTTACGAAAAAAACATTGCATTTCCATTTTGTAAAAATTACTGTATATTAAACTTTAAGAAAAGATGATATCTAATTGTGTAAAGAATGTTTAATAAACATGTTCAGATGAAACACTAATTTCCTTTCATTGCAAAAATTTAAATGCTAAGAAGTTGTATTTATAATTGAACCAAATGCTGGTTGTCATACAGAATCGTTCCTGTTAAATTGAGTTACACTATGAATTATTTTGATATAGAGAGTCTGTTGATCCATTTAAAACCACTAAGGGAATTTGCTATCAGATCTGGAAGCTATAAAATAGCCATGTCGATAAAGATCAGCTTCAGAACTGGGCAGTCTTCATCAGATGTCTGTCGTCTAATAGATAATAATCCCAGAGATGACTGGAGGAGCAGGGGGGGCACACAAATGGTGCTGGGAAAGCTGCTCATCGAGAAGAGATGCCCGATGCCCTGGATTCAGAAACGAAAGCTCAATATGGCCGGTGGCCTCTCGCTGCTCAGAGCTGCTTTGTTTTGAGAGCCATTTCTGAGGTTTTTCCCTAAGCGGCTCCATGCGATCAATTAAGAGATTCCTGATAAATCCATTCTGCCTTTGTCCAATACTACTGCAAAATGAACTCAAATGTTCACTGGAGGTAAGATAAGAAGCACAGCCTGTGCTGCGAAGAACACACACAGGTCTTATGAATGTCTATTAGATGCTTACATTTGAGAAATGGTGTTGCCCCGAGTATTGATGGAGTCCAGAGGCTGTTGTTTTAGACAGAAATGGGTGTCTAGGGCGAGATCACTGGACAAGATCTATTGATCCTCCAGTCTTTTACTAAAGGCAATAAGCCATGAATTGGTTATTGGCCTCTGAGCTCCCAATGTGGTAGACAAGATGTTTTGGTAACACTTTAGTTTGTGGACCAATTCTCACTATTAACTAGTTGCTCATTTGCTTGCATAGTACTAGCATATTGGCTGTTTATTAATATTTATAAAGCACATTTTCATTTCTTATTCTGCATGACCATCCATTAATCCTACCCCATACCTAAATTTGACCATTACAACATCTACATGACTAACTATTAATAAGCTGTAAATTGGGCGTTTATTAAGGCAAAAGTCATGGTTAAATATGATGTATGTAAATGTTTGACTGTTTAGTGTAGTTTACTCATATACTTAGTTTTTTTTTTCCTGAAAACCAAGGCTACTGCCAGTTATTTTACTTTGAAATGTACGTTCCGTGTTGGAATGTCTTTTTTTGTTTTGTGGCAGTGGTCCCGCCTACTGCCAATTTACCAAATATTATTTCGACACACTGGATTGCCAGTTGGCGGAAAAAAATACAGCATATCGCAGCCATTGAATCCAGCAAACAAACTGGGTCAGAGATCGTAGATTCCACCCGAGCTAAAAAGCCTCGGCATCCATCTTAAAATCACTCTGAACTGGAGCATATTAAAATGTGGATAAATCAACTCATCAACTCATCACCATGGAGTGTGTAAGTCTCCTCGACTTTCATTGCCAATTGCTCTCGCTCCTGTTGCATGTACTCGATCTGGTAACCCGCATGAGCATCAAATCTGAGGGGGAGGGGGCCGGAGAAACAACCCACTCCAATATTTCAACCGCTTGTCAATATTACATACTGCTCCTTTAAAAGTGAATATGTGAGCACCAAACTAAAGTGTGACCGATATTTTCACCAGTGGCTGAAAGAATGTTAGGTTTGCAATTAGTTTTCCAGAAATCCATAAAGACCAATACATATTTTATGCAGATGGTATGATAGTTATGGCTACTGAAGCTTTGGAAATAATTAGTTTTAGAATCATAGAAGGTCTTGGGAATAGCACAGATATACTAATGGATGAAGACCCCATGTGGTTTTGGAAGAAATTATGCCCACGGAATATTCCTGATGCATGAAATAAAGAGATACGATAAAAAGAGATATGAAAGGGGTATAATAAAACAACAGTGAATGGTGATACCCAGTTCATTGGCACTGTCAGGCTTCTCATTTGTTTGTCCTCTGGCTTTATTCCATTGCTGCATATTGAAACCAAAACCAAACGTTCCATATTCAGATCTCTCGCGTAATTAATCATTTGTCCCAAGACACAGATTTTCCCACTTTTCACCTTTGGTTCCGTATCATCACCACCAAACTCATTTAGACGTGCCGTATCTTTCCCTCCAAGGGTCCCTCGGCAGAGCGGGTAAGCCGGCATCAGCATCACGTTGCACACACAGTGCCTTGAGCGGTTTAGGCGGAAAATAATTCATGTGGAAATTCACCCTTTCATATGCCAGCACACGGCTCTCTTATGCCTGCCAACGATGAAATAAAGATGAGTGGGGTTGAGATAATGAAGCCCTCTGTTACCGCCTCTACAGACTGATTGATGTCTGGCTCATGTCAGGAACGGGAGCAGGAAGAAGGGGTCCACAAGTCCAAGGTTGCAGTGGCTATTTGGTTGTTTATGCGTGTGTGTGTTCCCTGTGTGAAACATGCCTCTAGGATAGAGTCAATAATTGCGGCCAGTATGTTCAGACATCTGCTGCCAAGATATCGGACGTGTACCTACATGTTTACTTATGCAGTTTTAATATTCTGTAACACTTGTGCAATGCTTGGTTTTGACAGGATTTAAAATGAGCTATTAATCGTGATAATGCTATGCGATGATGTTTATTAGGGATTCAAAGGATCATCAGAAAACATCACGCTGCAATCTGTGTTTTAAATGTTTAGTTGATTTTCATCCTGAAAAAAAAACTACAAACATCTTCATTATTCTTAATAACCCATACACTAAATTAACAATTAATGTGAATTAATGTATTGAATTAACATTAACACACAATCTATTGCTATTCTAGTCTATGACAACACAATCAATCAATAATGTATCCCTTATACAGTATAATGCAATTTTAACATAATAATAATTTATAATATATTTGACTGGGATTGTGTCATTTTATTTGTCTGTCACTGTTCAATTATTCTAAACTAATTATTGTCAAAATACATCATTTATATAGAACATTGTTTTTTGTTAAATGAATGACATTTAAAAAACAAACAAATAATGAATCATTACAAATTGTATCGGGAATGTTTTGAGAGATACAAGATTATTTTCAACATTACTGAATGTTGCCATTATTTTCCCTTTATAATGTGATGGATGATCCTCTTCATATTACAGACATCTCTTAATAATGTACAACTAATCAGTGTATACACACACACTGTTCTCAGGGATGAATCTTCCCCCAACCCCCCTACAGTATATCTCTATATACCAAAACATTCATATAAATAAAATGCACAGTAGATGTGGTATCATCAGATTATTCTATCACTAGTCTAGTCTTTTATCATAGACTTAGTAACAGCTTAATAATAATACAATTCCCAGTTGCTAGTGAAAAATTGTCTGGGATGAAACCAAGCCTTTTATATTTTATGTTCTGTAATAACATTACAGAACACAATAGTTTATACTTTATATGTCCCATCCAGTACAGTAGTAGCTCTACTACTGAGTCACTTAGCTTTCAAATTGATAGCTGAACGAAGATACATTTTCTGGTCATGTGTTTCACTCGCTACACTAAATTATCTATTCTCCCTGCATGGCTTTTTATGATGACAGGAGCTTAGTCATAACAACCCTCGGGGCGCTGTTTACCATTAACATAGCAGCCATCCTAATCATGGCATGCTATTTGTGTTCTAGAATTAATATATATATATATATATGTATATATATATATATATATATATATATATATATATTATATATATATATATATATATAAACTCAAATAAATCCTAAATTCAGTAAATGTGTTCAGAATTCCGCAACAAATACTTTCAAGAATTCTAAACTACTTTGAGTCATCAACTATTTCAAATATATACAACGTAAAAAAAAGTTTTAATTTATATTTATATATTTATGTTTTTGTAGTTTGCAGAGAATGTTGATTTTATTGTGTTAGCCTACATAAAGTGAATTATAATTAAGAACAATCTAAAAATAGGAATTTCCACATATTTTCCACGTTTTATTTTATTTTATTTCCAGTAAAAATTTAATTCCACTAAAACAAAATATGCCTGTGGCAATGTATCTGCAAAATGATATAACGCTGCTTTTTTTGGTGACATTTTTTATGTGAAATATAAAAATGCAGCAATTTTAAGTGTATACTGAACAAGTTTGCTATGCAAGAAAAACAATGGAGCTGGTTTATGTAGGCCTACGTGTCAAAATATATTAGTTTACAAATCATGCACTATGTGTCACAATCCTCACCAGTCCAGTCACCTCAGCACGATCTCCATTCACCAGTCCAGTCACCTCAGCACACTACGTTTCCCAGAATCCCTCCTGGCTCACACTCCACAATCACCACACCTGTCTGATTACCCTCATCAGCACCTTTCTATTTAAGGTCACCAGTCAGTTCACCATTCGTCTGGTCTCGTCGTTCAACGCTGAACACTTACCAGTCCGATCATGTGTCAAACTGTCAATTCGTCATCCATCTTCTGTGATCATCTTGTCTTCAAGTCTTCCGGTTTTACAGCAACATAAGAACTGTCACTTTCCTTCCAGTATCACCATATTGATCTGCAATCTCATCATCTGGTTATGTCACTTGGAATGTACCTGTGTTTGTATTCCTCTGTACCATGACACTATGACAAAAAAACTCAAACGTGTTTTGAGGTCATAACATTGTATTGTGCAAGGAACCGTGCGGAAATAAGTCTTTATTAATCAATAATCTTCCCCTGTCCCTCAAAGTCTGTTTATATTTTACTGCCACTAGTGTTCATCTATATTACCCTATGTTGAGTAAATATATACAGTTACAGACTCTATTACTCATACTGTGATATAAGATTTCAGTCATACCACCCACCCCAAAAAGATGCATATAGAGGAAGAGAGTATATGCATGAAAAAAAGTGACTAATTTCAGGCCAGTTCCATATAGGTTTTTTTTAGCAGTAGAAATAGCTGTGACCTCTTCTTGCTTTGGGTTTCTCTCACCAGAGGAACATTAGATTTGACAGACAGCATGATCAAAAGCTATATCATGTCAAGTTGGCAGTCCAAGCGTAATTTGTTTAATGGAGATGATGGCTCGCAGGCAGAGCACCACGAACAAAACCAGCTGAGACTTTTTAATTAGCCAGTGCTTACATACTGATTTTTACCTGCTTTGCCTTTCTGAATCATATCACACTTTCTCGTCGACTTTTCTCCCGTAATTCTATTCATTTAGCAGTCAGGTTCCAAAAATAATTCACCAGGAATTACAAGTTATACCAGGGAGGATAATATTCTCAGCGAATTAGAGGAACAGTCCCCAATTTCATTAAGATTTTATCATGTTTCCTGAAGTGAGAAGTTCCCCGGGAAAAGAGCACTCAGGTGACACACCTGTAATAGGGAAAATTAAAGGCTCTGTCATCTTGAACAGTGTCATTTTCTTTTCTTTGACGCACTCGCTATCTGCCGCTGATGCCCTCGGGGATGGTGAGATTTCGGAGGCAGGGATGAGAGGTAATGATGCGGTGACCCTCTACCGATCACATCTCGCTCCTAAGAGCCAGTGAAAAATCTCTGTATGGTGGAGTAGACAGTTAATGGGCTTCACACCTGCATCTGTCTGTCTTTTAGACAGGAAAATAAACAAAAGCTCAGTTTGTTGAGCTTGTAATAAAGAACCAGTGTCTGTCTTTTACTCTTAAGGCTGACAGAACAGAGATATGAAGGCATGAACAATGGCTTCAAGCATCTTCTGGAGGAGCTCTATTCAAGGGATATCTCTAATGAAGATATCTCAGTAATGGTTTCGAGGAAGTGCTTTGATTTTTTTTTCTCTCCTTATTTAGTTAAATTAATTCATCCATTATCTCAGTTTAAATTTATCATTGGAAAATTAATTGCTTTTCAGGGGTGTTTTTCACTTGAGACTTTATTTTCAGATGTCTTTGAAGAGGTCATCTATGTGTATGCTGCTCTGTATAGTAACCATTATGTAATAGTTCGATTTCGTTCTCAAATTTGATTGGCCTAGCGACGTTTTACTGTTTGTATCATTCCATTTATCTATGTTCACAATGGTCCAGATCAAAGTATGTGAGTGATGGCAAAAAATTTTCATATAAATCAATTAGAACTAATGTGTAAGTTTTATGTAACCTAATTACTATTATTAATGAACCAAACTGATATAATGTATTCAAGGTTAATAATGTATCCATGTCATGCACATGCCCCCTTTAGATCATTTCTACTAACACACACGCACGCACACACACACACCAATTGAACTGAAGCAAAATCAGGGCAGCTCTTCACTTTTGTCTCTGTAAATTCAATGGAAATATGTTTGAAAAGGTAATGCATCTTATTAACGTTAATTAATCATTATTTACTTTGAATCTCTTATATAATTGTGCTTTGTAAATGGCCATTTACATTGGTCGTAGTTGGTTTTCACCAACCAATCAATCAGATTTGAGGGACAAATTGACAGTTTATGTCAAGTTTAGGCTTACAACCATGGTCAGGTGTTTCTACATCGGTGTTATTCTCCTATCATTTCTCTCTTATTTCAGTGATAAGTTATGGGTGGGGTCAGGTTTAGGGTTAGAGATAGGGTTAGGACGAAATCTTCAGACAAGAATGTTGTTCCAGGATCGACAAAATATGCTGATCCAGGAATGGCAAAATCACAGTGACTGGCAGGACAACTGACCAAAAAAAAATCTGATCACTAATGGAATGTATTGTTACTGTGATGCCATTCTAATTTGACATGGATTCAGTTTTCTAGGCAGTAAAAAAATACATTCTTGGAGGGAAAGAACTTAATTTCAGCAGTACATAATACATATCATGAACAAGATGATCATATCATGAACTATATTAAATCATATCATGAACAAGATTATTATTATACATGACTCTCCTAGAATTTCTTTTCTATATCATATAGAACAGTGAAATCTGTCCTTTTTATCACAATTATCTTCCTCTTGCCTAAATAGAATATAACAACATATGCTACCTAGAATCATTAGGTGAGAGTTGTACTGAATAGGATATGTCAGGGATTCCATATTTTTTGGCATATTTTCTGACCACCCTCTCCAACTTTCATCATAGATATAGGCCTTTTGTACAGAGCCCCTAAATGGACCTTTGCAAAATAAAAATAAAATATACAGACTTTCACGTTCTCACGAGAAACGCATCTCGTGCTCACAAGAAACTTTCGTGTGCACATGAGAAACTATCGCGTGCTCACGAGAAACTTTTGCCATCCAATAAAATAAAAAAGATAACGGAAACTAGCAGAGTTAGATTAGAATCAAATCTTAATTAACAAGGTTGAGAAAAAAAAAAAACTCCAAGTCTGTTTAAAAATGTAAAATAGTTTGAAGCTAGGTCAGAATATATAAAGAGTTGCTGGGTGGTTGCTATAGGTTCTTGCCATGCAGTTGTTGGGGTGTTGCTGCAGTATATGGTTATGGTATCGCCTCTGTTAATAAACTCAAATGTTAAAACTGAAAATAAACGACAGAAAATAAACGATGGATGGATTTTTACCACAATAGGATGCAGACACATGATTATCTTTAAGAACAATTAAAAAGTCTATTTTTGCATAATAGGTCCCATTTAAATTTCCCCATTAAAATATTAGCTTTTCACATTAGTGTCAGTGAATCATTACACTGCCTTGCATCAAACTGATTTGTACCAGCACCTATAGTGTACTGCAGTCAGCTAGAGTACTGAAGCTCCATTGTTTTACTAAACCGCTTCCAGGCTTGAATAGCACACTTGATAAACATAAATCACAGAATGAATGCAAATCCAACCGCTATTGTTCAGTGCCAGAGTGTGCACCCTGTGCTTGCTTTTATAGCTCCCTAAAATATAGCATTCAGACCATGCTCACTGTGCCCCCTGATGTTGACATCACTGCTGCCCTCATCCCATCCACTTCTCCGATCTACAGCTGAGCGCCAGCTCCCATAATCACAATCATGAGATTAACGGTCATATTGTCACATTCACTTAGCCTTGTTTTGCACCCATAACCAATCTTCTCTTTCTGAATAATTTTTTGAACTGCCTATTATCATGAGCTGGGAGGTTTAGGGATGGAAATCACATGGACATTCAAGGGCACTTTTCCCAAAACCATTAGCGCACCAATCTACAAGTGTACGTGGATGCTAATATGACAAGGTGGTTAACGAATATTAAGCACGTAATGGGCTAATTCAAGTCTGGCAGAGCTTGGGAGAAAGGTGCCATTTGTTTTGGCCGTTTGGTTGTCAGAAAGATTGATTTGGACAGAGTTGTTGTACCGATTACAGTATACTCAAACGCTCTCAGAGGAAGGTGTCTATCCATTAATGTTATATTTCACATTATTTCAACGTTGCAGAGTATTCAGTAAACAGAGTATGTCTTGTGTGTGCAAGACTTAGCCCTGTGATGCTTGTTGCCAGAACAATGTAATGTACTTGCTGAGGTTATCTGAATCATTTACAGTACAACGGTGCTACTGTATGTGACACACTATGCTGGATTTGACCTTAGGTCAATGTAAGCCCTTGTGAAAAAGAAGTGAAGAAGTGTTTAAATGTACTGAATGTGCACTTAGTGTACTTCAAATCTTTTTTTTTTATCTTTGTAATACTATTTCTTTTCATTCTTTAATGATAATTTGTCTGTACACTTTAAGTAATTATGAATTTGCATATAAAGATGTACTTAAAGGGTTAGTTCACCTAAAAATTATGTGATCCTTTGCTCACCCCCATGTTGTGCGAAACCCGTAAGACTTTTTTACATCTTCGAAACACAAATAAAGATATTTTAATGACATCTGATTTTTGTCCCTCCATTGACAGTCCACGCACTTACCACTTTGACGCTTTAAAGTTCATAAAGAGATTGTAAAACCAATCCATATGAATTGAGTGTTTAGTCCATATTTTCTTAATAGACATGATCACTTTATATGATGAACAGATGAAAACGCAACTGCTCTCCTGTATTGCCGCAGGACAGCAAATGTGAGTACATTTTCTGTCATCTTTGCAGCACTGTGATATGAAGAGTGTGCAAAGTAAAATATATTTAACAACAGTGTAAAAGTGAATAGCACATAGCAGGCACAATACCGGTATTATGATACCGGTATCTATTGGTACAACATGGATCACATGACTAAACTTACGTCATCGTTTTCAAATACCTCCGGCTTCACAGTCCACACTACAACGCGGAAACAGCGTTTTCAAATTTATCCGCTTCGGAGAGCGTATTCCAAAAGCTACGTTTTTGTTGACTTAAAACACCATCTCAGTGTGGACGGAAGGCCAAAACGGAGAGAAAAATATAAAAATATTTAAACAAAAACGTATTAGTGTGGACATGGCCGAAGAGAGTACGGTTGAGTTTCTGTTTATGTGCGCTTATCAATGTTTACATGTGAATAAAAGTCTAAATTAAATATATTCATCATATAAAAGCAATCTAGTCTCTAGAAAATGTAGACTAAACCGTTCGATTCATATGGATTAGTTTTACGATCTCTTTATGAACTTTTTGAAGTAACAAAGGGTAGTTGTGTGAACTGTCAATGGAAGGACAGACATCTATCAGATTGCATTAAGAATATCTTCATTTGTGTTTCGAAGATGAACGAAAGTCTTACGGTTTAGAACTACATAAGGGTGAGTAGCCAAATCAATGACGATTATTTTCATTTTGGGGTGAACTAACCCTTTAATTCCTACTAAAGTAAGTGAGAAAATGCACTCTCAAGTTAAATTGATTGCATTTAATACACATTTAAACTACAGTACAATTTAATTTAATTGTAATTAAATGTCCAAAAACATTATATTCAGTTCAAAATACAGAATTTTCTTTTACATAATATATTTTTTGTAATTAGTATACTCTCTGCTAAAGTAAGCTAAAGAGTTCATGGGATTTGTGAACAACCTGCATGATCTAAAGTTGTACGTATGTCTGTTGTGCACCGTGCTGAAATTTAATGCGTGAGGTTTGTTCAACAACCTTTGAACACGCTTTTTATCTTTGCACCTGCAGTCCTAATGACTATCCATGCATGTATTCCAGACAGACCCAAACACTGATGCCTGGTGTTGAAATGGCCTCAACAACAGTAGCATGCGTTAATATAATCCTTTTATACTGCCTGGTGATCCAATTAAAATGATTAAGTGTGCTGTATCCTCCCTGGTCCTACTGTTGTAACACTCACTTTTAGTCAGGTACTGAGGTGCTAATGTCATCCACCCGCACAGGCGTAAATATCATATCCCCGACAAGCAGAAGACAGCTCCACTGCTGATATTAAAAAGGCTGCTTCTGAAGTCTTTGCCTGTTAGGTAAACGCCATTTCCTTTCTCTCTCTCTGCGTGCCCCCAAGCTGCGGAGATATCTGACTCATCCATATTATCCCAGCAGCGGGGGAAAATGTCAGTGCTCAAATAGTAGCTAATTAGATGATGCTGTCTTGTGGCACCGGCCATCTCACCCTTCATCTGAGGCTATGAGGGAGCTAGAGAAATGTGAAGGACTGGGGAAATGTAGACCCATTTACTAACCCAAGAGTCAGATTTAAACTGCAATCTTCTCTGAATGAATTCATTTTATCGGACTGTTCAGTGTTTGTTTGCTTTTCTATATAAAACAACAGGTCAATATGCACAATGTCACATCATGTCGATATGGGCAATATGCAGAGTGTTTCTTAGCGTTACTCAACATGATGTTAACAAATGTTCCGTTCAAGTTAAGTTGGATTATAATACGGGGCTGGTGAACGCTTGATTCTGATTGGTTGGTGAATGTACTAAGGCAATTATTTTCAGGGAAACGCACGGCTAAAGTAGTTCAGGTCTTGACCGCATTACAGTTCCATATCACTTTGCGTAGTTGACGCTAATAACATAAAATAGGATACAATTCATAACAAGAAAACAAATGTGAAACAAGCCTGAGACATGGGCCTCGGCAACATGGGCACTTTCGGCAAAATAAATAAATAAATGAAGCTTGATCCTCTCAGGAAACAAAGGTCCAAATGAATATCAAGCCAAGGATCACCAGAAAAAAAAGAAAAAAAATCTGCTAACATGCAGACCCATGCGCTTGATCTGCTATTTCCGATGTCTAACTTCACAATCAATCGAAACGTGCAGTTGAATTTGAATAAATAAAGTATATAATCCCATCTATAATCAAGAAAATTAAACTGAATATATAAATAAATTGATAGTCCTGCTGCACGGGTTTTCGTTATTATTGCAGATAATATAACTAATAAATAAATATTGATTGGCCTATTTGTTAAAAGGGCTTTGTGTTTCATTTATTAGGCTAGCCTACAGTCAATAATAGAAAGAAAAAACAATTATTTTATAATACATAAATTAAATAATATTGTTTGCACATGCTTTTCTGTCTCACTATTGCATATCTCATTCTCTCTCTCTCTCTCTCTCTCTCTCTCTCTCTCTCTCTCTCTCTCTAATAACTGCATCAGTGTGCTATCAGTGGCTCAAACCTCCGTTACTAGCTCTAAAATTACGTTTTGGAATTAGCAATAGAGGCTTGGGATAATAGATGCGGAAGAAATGAGTCCTACACAACATCTCGAAATACTTCATCTGAACAATGTTTCGAGGTGTGGTAACCGTAGTATAAGCGGAATAATTGACTCCGGGCCGTTGAATTTTTAGAGAAATATTTTCTATTTTTTCGGCTTCATTTTTTAAATAATTCAATGGCCCGTCGTCAATTATTCTAAAAAATATTTTGCTCTTTTTTTGACGATGAGCATTGCAGATTCTTCCTTTCAATTCTTCACCACCTCCTCTGGTCTCAGAATATATTGTATCATTACTCAACAACAACAAAAAATCTACTTGAAATTACCATACTTATTTTGTGTAAAGTGATTAAGATTTTTTTTTTTTACCTCAACCCATAATAAAGCCAAAGCTAGAAAGGGCTTCAGTGCCTCTACGTTTAAAGCTTAAACATCCTCATCTATTATCAGAAACAGCAAGTCAACATCTCTTTGCTAATGTCAACTGTCAATCTCCTCATGGATTTTCTGCTGCTGAACGAAGTTCAAATTTATCACAGTAATTCCCCTAAACTGCTTCCAGATGATTTTTTTTTTTTTAACAAAAAGCATTGAAATTAATATAACACAGGTTAACAACAGTAAATAAGTTTTAAGTACATTTGCTGGGAAGTTATATCAATCATTTTCAAGAACGCTCATCCAGGGTGAACCAGTCGGTGGTCTGTAATGATGGATTGATTTGAACTTTCTAACATTCGTTTTTAGCAGAAATTGACTCAGGCTGTTAAAGCCACATTCAATCTGATTACTTGAACTGTCACATAGTTTTTATTAAATGCTACTGAATGAGTTATATAACTCTGGCCTTTTGAACATCATAGCACCTGAATTTTGGAACCTATAGTCATTTTGGCTATGTTTAGAAAGCCATTTGACTTAAATCTGTTTAGTTGTTTGTAGTCTGAACAGCAAACGCATGAAACGAGAGTCATGTCTCAGTCTGATTAGATTTATGTAGATCAATATGTAGTCAGATGAGTCAGCGGTTTCAGACATACCATATGTATGAATGTGTAAAACGTCAGACATTTACGTTCTAATGTGCATTTGAGCTCAAAACCATGACAAGATGTCTTGATAGACATAAGCCGAGGCCAATATTTCTGACAGATTTTTTCCCACTCTGTTGCATGAGATGGTCTTGGCATTGTGCTGATGCTTTCAGCATTACTATAGCAACTGATGTACATACACTGGATATTAAAGGAATATTTCACCCCTGAACATTCTGTCATTTACTACACAGTCTACACAAACCTGTATGGACAGTCAGTACGGAATATTTTGAAAACTAAATTAAATTTGTGTGCAGTGTGAACAAAGCCAGAAATGTGTTGAAAAAATTCTTAGAACACAACCTTAGCCTAATGTGAAGGAGGTTAAAGCGCATGACGAGTAACATAAAGCTTGGCTAAAAGATATACCTACCTACAACTGCTGATCAAAAGCCTCCAGCAGTGAGGAAAGCCTCCATCAGCCTTTCCATACCTCCGGTCTAAACCCGCTGGTTGATGAGGCACAGCTGACTTCCCTTCTTCAATCAGCTCTTTTTCAAAGTCGAACCATTTCAATGATTATCCCATGAGGAACGAACCAGCAGTATGGAAAAGGGCCCATTAGGACAAGCAATAAGCTCTCAGACAGTATGGCTAGAGCTTGTTTTAATGGCTGTTAGTACATTCAATTCACATTTGATGATTTTCAGGACATGTAGTAATGAGATTGGACTTTTAGCACTCATTGTACCAATAATAGTAAGCAGTCATTTCGCAGACACTTTAATCCTAAGTGCCTTACAGTCGGGTTCGGTCCTCTTAGAGTAGGCTAACAAAGGGTTAAGAATCATGACTAGTAAAATTATGATGGCTCAGCGTGCTGGGCTAAAATCAGATTCAATAACACTGCATATAGGCTACACATATTGGGTAAAATAGTTAGGTTATACTTTATGTTGATGGTCCACTTGAGACATTCTATTAACTTAAGTAACTTTGCAACTACACGTCAACGAGGTGTTAGGGTTTTGGTTAGTTCGAATATGTTGACATGTTTGCAAAGTTCCTTGTAGTCAGTAGAATGTTGGTTGGGTGAGCATCAAAATGCAGATATTAAGCAGACAGTCTACTCAGTCTAATGAGAGGTAGTTGCAAAGTTAGTAGAATGCCTAAAGTGGACCATAAAAATAAAGTGTTCGCAATAGTTATAATTAGTATAGATTCTGTTAATTGAACTAAATGCCTATGATGCTTTACTAAGAAGACTGTCTAGTTATACATATCATTAAGATTTGAAACAGAGCTAAAAACACTGCTGTTTTTTGATTGACTGCTCAGCGTAATCTTTTGTAATCATTTAAAATCATCATCATGTTTGCATTTTAATATCATGTAAATAATAGATGTCTCCCTTTCTGTAAGCAATGAATCGTCCCCTCTCCCGGCTTATCAAATCCCGTGAGCAACATTTTGATTCAATTTCAATTGCAATCAGACACTGACAGCCTGTTTTGGTGGATGTAAATCATTGCTCATGATCAGAAGAGCGCTGATACTTCTGTAAACAGAGGAAGCTGTTATGAACAGACGAAGCTGTTATGAACAGATTACATCAGTGTTTATCAACTAGGGGGTCTCAGCAACTTCTCAGGCGGGCAGAGGTGACTAATTTCCTATCCCACTGCTGTGAGCTTCATCTCGTATTAGATGGGGGGCTTTCTAATATTATCCTGAACAATGTGGGTCCTTGGTTTCAAAAAGATTTAGAACCATTGGGATAGATTTACCTATTTGGTTACACTTTATTTCGATAGTCCACTTTAGACATTCTACTAACTATAAGTAACTTTGCAACTACATGTCAACTAACTCTCATTAGAGTATTAGTAGACTGTAGTAGACTGTCAGTAGACTGGTAGGTTATGGTTAGGTGTTAGGATTCGGGTTAGGTGAATAAGTTGACTTGTAGTTGCCAAGTTACTTATAGCCAGTATATCTGTTGGGGGACCATCAAAATAAAGTGTTAGCAGCTATTAAGCATGCAGTCGACTAATAATCTAATTGGAGTTAGTTGACATGTATTTGCAAAGTTACTTATAGTTAGTAGAATGTCTAAAGTGGACTATCGAAATAAAGTGTTACCATTTATTGAAATAGTACTTGTGACCCTTTTGTTCATGATGTATACCATGCTTCACTTGATTTCAGGTGTAAATCTACTAGCATATGAAAATGTAACAGTGTTTTAGCACTCAAGGCTGCACTTATTTTACAGACATGGGGACATTTGGTAGCCTGGTTGACACCAGACCCTTCTCAGTTGTAACTGAGAGTTGGTCTGGGGAAGGTTCATTCACAGCCCATCTCCAAAGTTCACCAACGGACGTCGCTCAAATGCGTCTGGGCGCAATTGGATAGACCTAAAACCAATCAGAGCGATCGTCATCGTGTAAAGCCTGCCTCAACGTTTATGATTGGTGCCTCGATTTGGAAAAAATTCAAATGTGCTTGAATGGGCTCTTGGCCCGACGGACTTGCAGAGCAAATCTCAAATTTGCCGGAAGTTCGTCAGGGTTTACCCAGGTTAGACATTTGGATATCTATAGTCATTTTGACTAAATTCTGACTCAAGTATTTATTTATTGCTTACACTTTATTTAGATTGTCCCTTTTTGACATTCTACTAACTTTGTTTAGGCATTCTGCCAACTAACCTTAGGTGTTAGGGTTCGGGTTAGTAGAATAAATTGACATAGCTGCAAAGTTACTTATAGTCAATAGATTGTCTTTTGGTGGAGTATCAAAATAAAGTGTTTGGAGATATTATGCAGACAACTAATACAGGTGTGACTTAAATGATTTACTTACAGCTTTTATATCTGGGCGGATACCGGAGCATTTGAGTCATGCGAGTTCGGTTATAGAATGCGGTTGTCACTCCCATAAAACACTGAACTGTATGTGAACGTTACCGTGTTAAGGACTAATATAAAGGATTGGCAACCATATTGTGTTGCTGTGTGAATGTGGCCGTAGTGGCAAAGTTACTTATAGAATGTCAAGTGGACATTTGAAATAAAGTTTTACATATTTATTTATTTGTGTGCTTTTATGTGTTTTTGGACATTTATAGCAAAATGGTCAGTACTCTCTATGAACTGACATTTTTGGAAAAGACCTATGTTGAAATAAATTCCATTATACAGATGGAAAAAGTCAAGACGGTTTGAAAATACTGTAGTTCTTTTCTTGGAATGAGTTTGTTCTGCATTCGACAGATGAAAATGGCTTGTCACGTGTTTACTTGAAAGCATTTAGATTTTTCTGTTGATTATTTATTTGAGTATTATATCGTCATAAAATGTTAAAACATTCTTGTAAGGAGTTCAAGTACAGACACTCTTTTGTTGTCAAACAGCAGCACTTTTTGAAACCTGGAGGCAGGAGAGTGTTTCTCCCACGCACACTTTTAGCATCTGGATTCCCCGGTTACCAGTTGGGAGGTGCTTTTATTTTTGTTTTGGGGTATGTTGTCAATTCTCTGCAGGCCATTTCTGCAGTGGAACAAAAGGCTGCATCGTGGTGCAGCACTCAGCTTTACAGCAGGTAATTTCAGCGTCGCTCAAAGGCACAGCAATAAACTGTCTAAATATTCAAGCCCACAGATGCTTTTGCTATTTCATGGACTAGGGAGGTTCAAAGACGATCTCAACAACAGATTCCTAACTTTGATTTCATGCCGTCATGCTACTTTGCTTCTTCAGTTATTAAAAAAACAAAAAACACAAGCTTTCATACAGTAACTTTCATACCCTCTCGCTCATGAATACAAACGCTTTTCTCCAGCGGATCAAATAACAATAACTGTGATAAGTTTCATATGATTTTCCATACTCTACAGCATAAACTGTCATCATCTGCCATTGTACTGTGTCATTGGGTGGTCAATAAAAATGTTCTGCTGGCATTTTTGGAAATGTGGATTGTAGGTGTGCTCACAGGCAGTATAATACGAATTTAAAACTGCGCACACCATCCACAATAATCTTTGACCATGAACTCCCATTCTGGTGTGTGGGATCTGGTGACTCCAGCAATCAAGTAAGGTATGTTTTACACAGATTGTGATAGGCCGCCTCTCTTGTGTACAACCGGTTTTGCATGCAGACGGTGTGGAACGCGTCAATGTAAGCGCAACAAAGGCTGCTGCTTCGGCTCAAACATGCTGTTTCTCGAACCAAGGCCATTTCTGTAAATATTACATTCAGGGTTCCATCTTGTTAGTAAGACTATAAAAGAAATTTGAAATAAAATAGCAATTATATCTCCAGAAAGAGGTCATACAGCTGACAGTGGGTGTTATGATCATGTTGTTCTTTAATATAGCCTAATAATACATTTAATAATCCAATCCATATGCTGTTTGATTGTTTTAAAACCCTCATGTATAGAATTAGCATTCAAATAAGAATTAATTCTCATCCAGGCACAATAACAATAAATTATGTATAACTAATTGAATATGAATTAAAATGCATGATGTAAAAGGAAAAGACTGCTAATGATTATTCTCACAATATACTATGTGTTTAGTGCTTTTTTAATGATATAAAGGATTATTCTTATTTTAGGGAGGGGATGATAATAGGATGGCCACAATTTATATTATATGTCTTTACGTCCTTACATTTTACAAAAAAATAAGTTTGGTACAATGTATTTACTATGTTCATATTGCATTGAAAAACACTTGCTGCAATTGAGGTAGGATACGGTTAGAGGACAGGATTTGTTGTACGAGTAGTTTAAAGGTTGGTTATGGGGTAACAGCATAATTAAAGGTGTAATTACATAAATTAATTACAGTTGTAATGATATCCAGGCAATTTTTTTTTATATAAGTGCAGTGTGAAAATATATTATACACAATAAGTGCATTGTCTCAAATGATTCATTTAAATGTTATAACATAGAAGTTAAATATACTTAATATATGGTAATAGGCTTAAGCTTATACACACTTCCACTAATCAGGATTTTTAAAGTTAACTCTTGTGCATGCATGTGCATATACATATTTCAGCATGAAATCCCTAGTTTAACTTCTTAAGCTGAAGTACAAGTATTTTGCCGTTAATCTTTGGTCACTGCTACAAGTTCAAGTGTTTACATGATGGTTTTGGTGATGTACGTTTTATAGAGACTTCTACAGCTCAAGTATCAGCCTGCTGTGAACCTTGAGGACTCTTTTGAAAGTGAGGTGACGTCTCCTACAGCTCTGAATGGGCACTGCATGTGTGGGGGTGTGTTTGAAATGTATCTTGTGCACTATTTGGAGCTCCGTGTTGTCAGTGGCATGGCAGCCTGGCAAGCACTTTCTGCTCTCCTACTTCTTCCATAGCCGTGGGCACATGTGATGAATTGAAGTGACAGTGACCGTCGTGTGCTGCTGGAGAAAGATACTTTGCAGCTCTATACACCGAATCTTGCCCCGTCTTTCAAATTCCAGTGATGAGAGGTGTCTGGCAGAGCAGATCCACATATTTCCAGGTTCTCATTTGCTTCGGAACCCTAGCATTTCCCTAAAATCAGAGGAAACTGGTACTGTAGGTTGAAAATAATATTGTATATTGAATATTGACAAGATTTAAAGCCTCCCAGCAAGCAATTTTGCATTTGAAATACATCTTATAACCATTCAAACACAGCCCTGTCGTATTGGCTAAAATAAGGCACAATTTGGGCTGTCAGTGACAATTTAATAGACGTCTAACCATAGCCCAAGAATATGTCAAAGATATGAACCTAATCAATGTTGACTTTGCTTATATGTGATACATCAGGCTTTTGATGAATGTTTATTTGTACATCTCACAATCATCATTGTATTGCATTGCAATATGCTTTACATTATAAGTTGTAATGATTTCAACTCTCATATGGCCATATAAATATGAGAAGCCGCACCAAATAGCACATTTTTGCTCGGTTTGGGCCTCTGAATAAAATTGTGTGTGTTTATTTTTGTCATTGAGTATGAGCCTCATATTATTCTATATCATACTATATAAGCCATAGAGGCTGATGTATCAAATGATGATACTCAACAAACAAACAAAAAAATAAATCTGAATTTGACTAAAGGTTCAATAAACTGTTCCATTAAAAAATATATATATTTCTCAGACGACTATTTAATATGTCAGACTTTACAAGGTTAAACATTCACTTGCACAGAGAATTTCTATAAAAATGCAATACATTTCTGCCTGCTGGTGCATCTATTTCTGCTACGACTTTCCTTATCACTGCTCAATCTGTCATCAGCATTCAGCGGACATTAGACCTTTGGCGGATCATTGGATTGATAATTAAAAAAAAGACAGAAAATGGAGATTGCATTCACACCAAGGACACATAATAACGCATGGGAGGCTGATGCCTGAACCTTCATACCCCCTGTAAATAGAAACACGGCCTGAAGTTTATTCCTTGATATTCAATCCAGATGCAACAACACGTCTCAAGACCTCATTTAGTTCCCCATGGTCTGTTCCCACCAGAGAGGGCCACGAGAGCAGGCACAATGCCAGAACGTTTGAAAAAAGTTAATGTGCGAGTCTCCATAGAGAATCCAGCAAGTGTATCTGTAAATAGTTCATCATCATGCTGTTGCTTTATTTCAAAAGTCTCTTTATTTCATTTAACCACGACCAGGCCACCGTCCTAAGTGTGCAAATGAGTACAGGCTAAGGGGCTGTTTACATGGTACCATTTTCAACAAAAAACGTTAAAAACAAATTGCGTTTTGGCCATTCATTTACATGACAACAGCGTTTTGGGTGCCTGAAAACGCAAACTTTTAAAAACAGGTTTCAAAGTACATGTTTTTGAAAACGGTTTCCGTGTAAAACAAAATGCAAATCTCTGAAAATGATGACGTTGTGCAAATGCGCATTACGTGTTCAATCTATACTGTTTCATCGCCATCTAACGGCCTGGCAGCAGAATATAGCATTTTTTTGACAATTGTGTCGTCTGTACGCG
Organism: Phoxinus phoxinus; assembly: GCF_949152265.1. Lineage (NCBI taxonomy): Eukaryota > Metazoa > Chordata > Actinopteri > Cypriniformes > Leuciscidae > Phoxinus > Phoxinus phoxinus. The sequence goes on along the minus strand of NC_136896.1, from coordinate 22,579,648 downwards.
GAATGTTTCAGTTTTAACCATATTCGTTGTCGTGTATTGATTTCTGTTTGATATATAAGCTAAAGTTTAGCATTCTCAGGAAACTGAAGCAAATTTGCTCTTTAATGACTTAACTGGAGTTAATGAGAATGCATTTTTATATATGCATTTTTATATTGTTACTTGAAAGATACTAGGGAAAAACAAAACATTTATTTGCTTTTTGGAGTTGATATGATGCTGAAAATTTAAAGGAACACTCTGACTTTTTGGGACTTTAGCCTATTCACCTTATCCCCCAGAGTTAGATAAGTCCATACATACCTTTTTCATCTCCGTGCATGCTATACACGGGTTTCTGTGCAACGTCATCAAGTAGATTTGCGCGCATCTAAGAGGCAGAAAGCAACAGTCTTTACGGCTATATCTAGCAGAAGCAGAGATGACGCGGAGCTGTTGTGCTGTAAACTAACCTAAATGCATAGGGTATGTCATGTTTTTTGATTCGCAAACTTAGTTGGACAATTTCATACTAGTCAACTAACTAACTTTTTACATAATGTTATATTAATATGCAAATGAAACACAAGCAAACAGATTCAACTCTGAAATTGCAGTTTATTATTGAGTCAACAAGAATTTACAAACAATGCGAAATCTACGTTAATTACAATGTTCTTTTACAGAACTCGGCATAACATATAGCGGTCTTGCCTCTTGGATGCGCGCGCATCCGGTATTGTTTGTATACAAGAAACCTGTGTATAAGTCTGTTTGACGCACCCACCGCTAGCCTAGCTTAGCACAAAGACTGGATGTAAATGGTTGCAGCTAGCATACTAATCCAAATAAGTGACAAAATAACACAAACATTTTCCTATTTACATGTTGTGATTTGTATAGTCACAGAGTGTACAAAAAACAAAGTCACATGAGACACAGACGTATTTTAACTGTATAAATACTGGTAACTATATTCTCTGAAGGCGAAGCACTGCTAGGCTACTTGGGCGGAGTGATAACCGCAGCACCTGAGACGCGCCGTGGTGAGGAGCAGACTTGTCTATGAGGAGCAGAGAGTTCGTTCAGAGCGCGTCTCAGGTGCTGCGGTTATCACTCCGCCCAAGTAGCAGTGCTTCGCCTTCAGAGAATATAGTTCCCAGTATTTATACAGTTAAAATATGTCTGTGTCTCATGTGACTTTGTACACTCTGTGACTATACAAATCACAACATATAAATAGGAAAATGTTTGCGTTATTTTGTCACTTATTTGGATTAGTATGCTAGCTGCAACCATTTACATCCAGTCTTTGTGCTAAGCTAGGCTAGCGGTGGGTGCGTCAAACAGACTAGCACCACGGAGATGAAAAAGGTATGTATGGACTTATCTAACTCTGGGGGATAAGGTGAATAGGCTAAAGTCCCAAAAAGTCGGAGTGTTCCTTTAAAGGGTTTACTTAATAATGAAAATTCTGTCAGAATTTACTTACCCTCAAGTTGTTTCAAACCTGTATGAATTTCTTTCTTCTGGTGAACACAAAGGAAGATATTTTGAAGACTGTTGGTAACCAGACAGTTGATATAATCCATTGACTTCCATAGTGGAAGTAATAATACCATGAAAGTCAATGGGGTACATCAACTGTTTGGTTAAAATATGCTAAAAAATACATTCTCTTAATCCAGTGTAATGTTCATTGTCTGCTATTAGTATGCCATTCATGGGTTTATCTCTGCAAAATATCAACATGTCTCCTAGGCACCATCAAAACATTGAAAGCAATCCACTCAGAACCATCAATCTCTTTCCAGCTCAACCTATTGTGAGAGTTTGGTGTGTTGCTATTGTAGCAGGCTGAGCCAGATGGTGTTTAGCCAGTGTAGAACCAATGACTGACATGTTACATTGGAAAATAAATTCAGCTTTGCTTACAGAAGTGCAAGACAAAATTCACAGCATTTAGACCTTCAAATATTAAACGGGTCACTTCAAAGTGAACAGGGCAATGCAATGCTACTCTCTATAATGGACGCTTCAAGACTCAAAAGCATTATCATGCACTCGTTCGGAATGACAAATAGGTCCAGTTTGTATTGTTTGTTTCGATGTGTCCAGTGTAGACGGCCTCAGTTGTGCAAGGTTTTGTTATAGGATCTGTAAGAGCAGTGTTTGTGATGTTTGAGTTGGAGGAGGCACAAGGCACGAAAGGGGCATTTGCAAGGTTGTTTGAAAATATGCTTTATTTTTGTAATTCCACTAGATGCCACAATTGTCGCAGAAGCTGTACACTTTACTTTTAACAAATCTATTGATGCAGCATCAAGTGTAAAAACATTGGTGAGTGAGTATAAGTGTTGTTGTGAGTGACATTTGCATGTTCTTGAGGGCGCTTGAGATACGAGTTCTTTCGGCGTGGATTACATTTCCCAATGAAAGCGGTCGGTAACTCTGACATACTTTGGGCAGGAGCGGGCGGTCTGACATTATTTTATTATTCTAAACCGCTTTATGAAGAGGAAAAAATAGATGAATTTTAAATGCATGTGCAATTAAAACTACATATCAATAGCACAGCAGAAATGAATGGAAATTTGCCCTTACCTATTCAGACATTATTGTTATAATTCAGAGTCCCCGTTGCACTAGAGTTTGGGTGAAGAAACATACAGAACATGGATATGAATAAAAACCTCTGAAATGACTGAAGTCCTGCCTTATATATATTTTTCCTTGTTGAATAATCCTATTACTCTGATATGAGTGGGATATGATCGCTGTTTCATGTTGACTTTAAAGATAAGTCTGCCTGAGACAGATCTTTATATGTTAGCTCTAGATTTATTAAACTAACAATGCTTTAGCACCATGTTTTTGACAGATTCTGCCATTTGTGATACAGGTGGTATACTTAATGTCTAGCAGTATTAAATTAATTTTGCATACTGTAAGAGAACATTCCGAACTATATATATGTATTACCCCTTATATTTTTATATGAATAATAGTGCATTGTTTCTGTATTTCACACATCTAATGCAGACCTTCTTTCCAATTCAGCCAGATCAGAAAAATCAGTCAAATTTGTAATATAATAGAAGCCTAGATAGAAAAGGTGACATTTTACTGTCTTGGTATTATTTAATAATGAATGTGGCGATTATGCTCTGCTGATCTTTGAGAAGAGCAACCCTGCTGTTTCCACTGGCCAACACCCGATCCAATATGTGGGCCACTGTTAATGACCCTATTACTCTGCTCTGATGGCTTCTATGGGTTTGATGTAGCAATGGTGACAGCGTTGTTTATCCAAGCAAATGGGCACATTGAGCCTAGGTGTAATCACTCTCCTCTGAGACCCTGACCAATAGACAGCGGAACGGAAAGGCAAGGACGAGTTTTTATAGTTTCATTCGTGATGATATACCAAATCATTACCGAGATGTGGCCACTGGGGTCAATTGCATCGCATGGCCCTACGTTTAAACTCAGCACCTGAACACAGAATAATCACAGCGATTGAATGACCCAAACTGACTCCATGGAGCAATGTATGAATCTCCACGCTGGACTGTTCCAGGTAACATCGGGGTGGAAATGGTCCTGCAAAAACCACAGAAAAATTCACTCTGGTTTAAAGTGATAGTCCTTCCAAAAATCATTGACTCACCTCCTTAATGTTCCAAACTCATATTCTGTTATTTTCATGTTTATTACTGTGAACCTGCTTTGAAACTATTTCTTTTGTAAAAAGCAATATAAAAATTAAAGTTACCAAGACTGTAAAGCTCCAAAAATCACACTAAATGGTTTTTATTTGCCATTTTGATAATTAAATTGCACAACTAAATGAAGTTTAATTAAACTAAATTTGTGTTCCGAAGATTAACCAAAGCCTAAGGGTTTGGAACTAAGTGAGGGTGAGTAAATGACAGAATTTGCATTTGTGTTTGGATATTGTTGTGAGCAAAGACAAATAGGTGTAATACATTTAATTTGTTTTGTTCTAAATTACTGTTGCTTTCAGTGCCAGTCACTTGTCTTTCACCTATTCAGCTTTTAAAGCGTTTTTAAAAGAATTGTAAAAGCCTTAGAATTAGGAACACTGCATTGACATGAAATATGTTTTTGAACGTGTTAGGGCACTTTTACAGAATAATCCGTTTATGTCTAGTTGCTTAAATGAAACTGCTATTATCCCTCTTATCAAATGTGCTGAGGCACTGAATCCTGAACATTGTTATTAAAAAATCAATTTGACAAAACTCTTTAGTGAATTTTGCATTACCTTTTTCCTCCTACCTGGATATATACATAAAACATGTAACCGAAAGCCTCTTGGGTCTGTTGTGATTAACTGTATTTCCTAAAGAGATCAAACCTGAATTGACTTGTGCTCAGTGCCTCAGAGGACATCAGTATAGGCCTACTTACATGAATATGGATTTGACCAGGTTGTTACGCAAATGTAAAGCAACTCCTCAGAAGCCCTGGAAACCAATGAGCTTTAATACAGTTTTAAACAATTTGCAATAAGTGTAGTGTCATGTTGCACTGTGTATCTTTTCTGCACTGGAAGCATCGGTGACACTTTATTTTGATGTTCCCTTTTAAACTTTCTTTCTTTTTGAAGTAACTTCAACTACATATCAACTAACTCTTATTAGAGTATTAGTAGGCTATACTGTCTGCTTATTATCTGAACGCTTTATTGCAATGGTTCTCTAACAGATATTCTACTGACTCTAAGTAACTTTGCAACATGTAAACTTATTATATCCCTTCCAGTGTACTAATACTCTACTTACACTCAAATAAGAGTTAGACATGTATTTGTAACGTTACTTAGAGTCAACAGAATGTGTTAAAGGGACCATCAAAATAAAGTGAAACCAAATCATCAAATCTGCATATCACCTCAGAATGTTGACTAATCTAGACCACATTTATGCTAGACTTCTGCAAAAAGTAAAAGAGAACACTTTGTTTAATACCTTATTTTCAGTGGCTATACAATAGCATAACTTGACACATTGACACATAATATCAATGAGTCAACAACATATGATTTTCCATTAACTCATCAAAATTCATCAGACTCCGATGTTAAATGACAAAATAACCTTATACAATTCATAGACTACACAGTAGTACATAGTACATAGTGTATAGTGTGCGTAAATAAGTATTAGAATGTGTTTAAGTGTGTAAACAGTATGTGAGATAACAGTATGGAAGCCACTATGGAGTCGTTGCGGTGACAGGAGCAAGTGTGTGTTTTAACGCAAACATTAATGAAGTTTATGCCCTTGGCATCAACGTCTAATGAGAGACCGTCTCAGGAGAAAAGTCCTCACACGTGGGTTCAGTCTGCTTCTGCCTAGTCAAAACACTAGCCACAAGCATGGGAAACATAAATAAACCAAGAGTGTGTATGCTTACATCTCTCTGGAGTCACAGTCAGGCAGATGAAGTGTCTTTTAGTCCTGCAGAAGAGCACTATCTTTATGTTGAGTTTGTTTTCTGATACTCCCTGACCTCTATCCACTCTTATCAGACTGGCCATACTGACTGTGGCCTTTTAAAGTCTGCCCGAGTGGCCTCTGTCCTCACTAATGTGGCTCCTACAAAGAGCCAAAACATGTATCTGCCTCAGCATATGCAACAGTGGCAGGACTTTTTTACATTTGTACACTTCTCGATATGTTCATGTCGTTCCACCACAATAACTCCTTACTGTTCCTTGCTACCTTTTAAGACATGAAAAATCATATAGCTGCACTTTCAAGGCTGTTGAGTGACATTTTGCCACAGTCTTCTAATAAAACTTGCTTTGGACTAAATCTAAGTTAGTATCACATGTGGAGAAGGCAATTGTAGAATACACTGCAACAAGCTCAGTGAAAAGTTCAAAGGTGTGTCTTAATTTGTGTTTTAACAGCCATTTTTGGTATACTGTAAATAATGTAAGTAGTAGGTTTCCGATTCCAAAAAGAAAAACGTTTCCCACACCGACACATTCTCACTCCCAACTCGTCACTTATTGAGGCTTGGTCAAGACCCCTTGGCTTGCAGTTATTTTCCTTATGGAGGATTTTGTATTGGATTGTTTTGGATTTTATAACTGCTTTGTCACTTTAAGGCGAGACACGGCAGGCAAAAACATCGGTTTTTTTTTCACTGGTCAATTTTGAGATTTTGGGCTATTTGTCTTCAATAACATATCTTCTTTCAGACTTGTGGTTAAAAAAAAAAGTCCAAAATACACATTTAGGTCTTTATTTTACTACACTTTGTCTATTTGCGTCTGTAGATTTCTCTGAAATTCAACAAAAGTTGGCGTTCTAAATCAACGCACTGCTTCGCGATCTCTCTCACGCACATCGTTGGAAAGCGCTCTCTCTCTTCTGTACAATGCTGTCGGATCCAAATATGGTAATTTCCTTTTAATCAGTAACCAATCGTGAAAGTAAAATGGGCATTTAACCCTAAAAGCGAAATCTCATTGGCTGATGTCAATTTCTGACAACGTGATTCGTTCAGATGCATCACGTGACGCGCTCTGACATTTATATGTGTGTTTTTGACTGTTTTTCTGTTCAGTTGAAGGCCATAAATGCTGTGTTTATAAGTTTTGATGTAATAAAGGTGGTTTGTTGTTGTTGCTAATGATTTGATAAGATATTGTGTCAGTAAATAGTTGTTTCCACTAAAAAAGTATGATTTTTTAGATTACAAATCTATAAATGCCTTTTTCTCAAAATGACTTTTCTCTCATACTCCAAGTCCGAAATCTCCTCTTCAGTAGCACATATACACACCAAACTTTCCAGTCTTGTACCTAGTTATATTATGAAGACAATTACAGAGGGATTTGTAAATATTCTGGCTTTATCCAATTCTGAGATTTAGTTTTTTTAAATATAGGCAAATTAGCGGATATTTAATTAGATAATGCATAATTTGCATATTTAAACATTAAATTACAGAAAACTTGTAATACATTTTTTTTCTCTGTTCTCTGTAGTTAATTAACTGGGAAAGTTTCATGTTGATATCTGCTAGTTAAAAATATTACCCTATTCACCTGTAGTGTCTCGCCTTAAGACATACAATGTAAAAAAAAAAGAAAGACATATACAGCAAGAAAATATAAATGTAATTTCATTCTCCTATCACTTAAAAAAAAAATCTAGCATTCTGTCCTTTTAAATGTACATATTAAAAGTGCACGTCCGTCATGTTAAGTGAAGCTGCTTGCAGTAGCCTATAACTCTAGGGGTCTTTCTTAATTTTTTAATTTGCAGCTTCTACTTGGTAATTGTAATTGTTTTGGTTATTAAATATAGGCTATGTACTTTCCACATAAGGTAGTTGCTCGATTATTGTAACGTTTTTCCACAAGGATTATGAAGAGAGATGAAGAAGATCAAATTACAACAAAGCTTTATTAAATGACACAAAAACAGGCAATCCAAAATGAGCAATGCAACGAGACGGGAGACTACAGTGCTAGGCACAAACAATACCAGACAATCAACCGAACTAAATGAAGGATTTAAATATACAAGGCTAATGAACTAAAATACAAACAGGTGTGCTAAATAGTCAAATGAAGAATTACCATGGTAACTAAAGACTGGCGTGAAACTAGAACAAAGGAAACAGTTACCTGAAGATACACAAACTAATAAGTTCATGATCACGTAATTTACGCCTCTGCCACGGTAGGCACTGCTGCAATATGATTTTTTTTTCTCAACACTCCGATTTACCAATGGAGTCAAACGTCTCTGGTTATGGGTTTGCCTTCACCTCCAATTCTCTCGCCCCTCAGACTCGCCTAAGCACAGTTTTCCAGATGGCAGATTAGGCACGTTCGGGAAAGAGCAGCGGTTCCGACTTCAGTAATATTTTATAGTGTACAAATTTTTCAATGGGGAAATTACAAAACAAGAAATTCACTTTCTAATACATGAAATTAAATGAATAACTGGAAATTGTATTTACATTAAACCGCTCTGCTCCCAAAATTTTGGGCAGGCTTCCCTTGCCTCCACCGACGAGCCGTCACTGCTTATAAAATTAATGCACTACACAATAAAATACAAGTAAAACTAGATGAATTTGAAAATATGAATAGATGATTATAGAATGGATTAATATGTGTGTTAATATTAATATGTATTTAATATTTAATGCTTACAAGAACCATGTTGTTAGCTTAGCAACATGTCAAAATGTCAAAACTGTGCTAGTGCTGTACAAAACTGGTGCCTAATTTAGAAGGGCATATGTACTGAGACTGAAGCACAACTGCTTTAGCACCCACTTAACTAAAGGATTTAGTGTATGTAGATCAGGCAATGGCCAAAACATGCTCATAAATTTAGCGCTGATGCCTTTTCCCCCCATTATGCCCGTTTGATTTTGCAGTCCGTAACTGAATTTTGATCTAATTTACCTGAAATAAAAATATTATTGTTTAGAATATCCTCTCTCTCAAAAAGCATGTTTGTGATCTCTTCACCCAGCTATAGGCCCTATGCACAGCTGCACTACTTCCTGAACTTAAGCAGGGTTCTTTGTTTCCTGTCTGCCAGGATTGGCCAAACTGATTAATCCAGGTGTGTCTGATTATTGTTGTTGGTCAGACACACCTGGATTAATCAGTTTGGCCAATCCTGGCAGACAGTAAACAAAGAACCCTGCTTAAGTTCAGGAAGTATTGCAGCTGTGCATAGGGCCTATTACTGCTGAATGGAATCAGACAGTATAGCCAAGGCTACATAGTGCACTCAAACATCTATTTTATATGTAGTCCTGGCTACGTTCATCTACCTTCTAGTTTAATTGAGCAGTAATCATGGGATGCAAATTGTACTAGGCATTTTTGTGCTTGAACCACAATCAATAATAAGCCTAACTTACATAGAAAGGAAGCGTGTTTAGGTTGAAAAGAAACTTATTGGAAATGCAGTGCAAATTCGGTACTGAAAATTGCAGCTCTGCGCTCACTGAACTGGATTGCAAGTGGTTGGTGGTATTTCTACTGACATTGTACCATGCGCTAAAGTGGTAGAAAAGTGGGTCTTTCAAGTAAAAGACAGCAAGGCTTCCTCATAAAAGTATAAAGTTTTTTTTTTTTTTACGCTATACCACCCAAAACTGTTATTTTTCCACCAAGTGATTTATTTTTTTATATTTTTTTTTCATTTGATGTCAATGAATATATTATTCCTCTTGTTTACTGCATGATGAAACCTCATCAGGTTTCTGCAGTTAGGAAAAGAAACATGTATTTGTGCTTGTTTCATCATAAATTACAAACTCGCTTATATAAGAAGCAGACAACCAGGCTTTAATGTGCAGACCATAAAATGAAATCTGTAAAAAAAAAAAAACATAGGCATTAACTGATCAATATTGTTAACGTTTCTTTGTGTGCTGCATACCATGGAATCAACCTGAGTGATATTTTCTGTCTGGTATCGTAGACTTCTGTGTAATTGTTTTCCATGAAAAATGTATAGTGGATTGTTCTCGAGATATATTTCTGGCAGGGCCCTGCACTTTCGGTTTTTCAAAATAAATAATTGGAAAGGTGTTACCAAACAACAGCAGCACTGCTTGATTTGATTGATAAAAAAAAGAGTTTTGAGGTAAGATTTAAAAATGCTAAGAGATTTTGCTTGCCTTGTCTCAAATGGTAAAGAATTCCATAGTTTTGAAGCTATTGAAGAAAAAGCCCTATCTCCCATCAATCGTAAGCGAGTTAAAGGCCACCTTGCAGGTTTTTTTTTTCTTCAAAATTAATATATAACCTTGTATGAAAATACCATATGAAAAGTAAATGCAGGATTTAAAATCGTTTTGCAAGACATAAGGGCACAAATTTAGTAGAAAACGTGACCGTTTCCTTGACCGTGTTGAAAAACCGCTTTTTTTCACCATCGCGTCATATTACGTCACATGAGGTAGTCGTTTGCCGCCGGGCTCTGTGTTGTGCGTTCGCTCAGTGCAGAGTAGGTTGGTATTTAGTTGGAGCGGTCGTGATTCAGTGTGTTTTCGGTGGTTATTGTATTTCAATTAATCATCGTCGTGGTCAGAGGTGTAGTGGTAAAAAAAGAGGTGGGTAAACTATAAATTTTAATTTGAACTGTAGGCTAGGCTACACCAAATGCTGTGCAAAAAAAATAATATTGACGAATTTTTGTTTATTAGGCTACTTGTTGCCCCTTAATTAAACATTTAAAATATTCACAAATTAATATGGATTTTGTTGTTGTTGATTTATTTTTCTGAGACAAAATTAGAACCTGGAAATGATATTTTTCCCGCAGTGCTGAATGAGAAGAGCAATATGTCTCTGGAACCACAGCCTACAGAAAGGTGATTTATAGGTTATTAATAATAATGGTGTCTGAAAAAATAACGAGGCATTTTAATTGTTTATTAATAAACTATTGTTTTCTAAATCAGTGTCGGTTAAAAACATATCTCCATCTCCGCTGTTAAGCGGGTGCGCTTTTAGAGAGAAATGCACCTTTCATACGGATTACATAATCAGAAGGTATTTAGCTTTCGATTCGAATTTGTTCGTTTTAAAGTGGACATTTCAAGCTTTAGCCTACATATATATTTAGTTTCAGTTCTCGCGCTCCAGTTCACGGAGATCATGAAAGCGCGCCTGATTGTTTTATTTTATTTGACAAAAGCACAACGCTTTCTTGTTATTGCGAGTTTACACAAATAAAAGTAGTTGCAAATAATGTATTATTATTTTCTGTATGACCAGAAATGATAGAGTATTTTAAATGGTTTCACTGTTGATAAGTGTTCGCGCCCGCGCGTCCGTGCCATGCAGTGCGCGCTCACACTCCGCTCTACTCTCGGATACGCGTCAAAATCTTGTGTTTATTTAACCTCGGCGACATGGAGTTATATGGTGACGGCGATATGCGCACACTGTCCCGGCTCCTTCATCGGGTCGCCCGGTCCGCCGTCAGATTGTGTTTCGGCCGCGGGTGGGAAACATGACGGTCACGGATCCGTCAGAGATCACTTATTGTACTTCTGTTTTACAAAATGCATAGGCTACATGTAGCCTACCTGTCTTAATGTGCCTTGTCTTAATTTAATTAACATATCCTACATAAACTTGTAATGTAATGCATTTATGTGTTTGTTATTAGTCTGCAGCCGACACTTATTATAAATATAATATATTAAGTTCATTTCCAATCTGTACTCCGAATTGTAATGTTTGTGTTGGCTGTTTCTACATATAAAGTTTTTATACAGTAAGACAGTTGTGATTGTGATTATTTTTGTATTCATTGTCACCAAATGGGGCTATTCAAAGCCTTTATGAAGTCCCTCTTCCTCTTGAAACTGTCTCCTAATGGCTGACATACACAACACACGCAGGTAAGGGTCTAAATAATAGCTTTACTTTTGCCTGATACATGATAATAATCTGTACAATATTGTGATCTGAGCATAGTGTTATACATATCGTCGGCTAACGTGAATAAATCTATAAGCTAACACTGTTCTCTCATCGAGACCCGACTCCTGCCCCGTTCTCCTCACACCACAGCTCAATGTGTCTCCTCTGCTCTGACCGTTGTTTTGTGTAATCCTGACCTGTCTACTCTCTTGGCTTCATATCAGGCTCATAATTAGATGGCTGAGGTCCATCATACGAGTAAACATTTAGGCTACAATTTCCACAGCGTCCGATCTGTCATTGCGATCCATTGCTTTCCTATTGTTTACTTTGACCGCTCTGCCTCATGTTACGTCACTTCCGGTTTGGCGGTTTTCAAACGCGGAAGTAAAATTTTCTCACAAAAACGACTCCAGAAGCCTAAATAGCGTTTTATAAGTATATGTTAATATTTAAATATAGTTCCTACATTATTTTTCTATACATTGGCTCACTGGGTACTCTAACCTGCAACATAGCCTTTAAAGGAACAGTTGAAATACCAATTTCAGATGAACGAATGTCACACACTGGAGTGTATGGAATTAAAGTGGTTTGGTTCCACTTTATTTCAACAGTCCACTTTAGACATTCTACTAACTATAAGTGACTTTGCAACTACATGTCAACTAACTCTCATAGACTGTCTAGTAGACTGTCAGTTGAGTGTTAGGTTATGGTTAGGGGTTAGGGTTCGGGTTAGGAGAATAAGTTGACTTGTAGTTGTCAAGTTACTTATAGTCAGTAGAATATCTGTTGGGGGACCACCAAAATAAAGTGTTTTCCGATATTAAGCAGACAGTCTACTAATACTCTAATGACAGTTAGTTAACATGTAGTTACAAAGTTACTCATAGTTAGTAGAATGTCTAAAGTGGACTATCAAAATAAAATGTTAAAGTCTACGCTAAACTTAAAGGGGAGTCAATGCAAAGACTCTAAAATGGGAGTAATGTAATCTATTATCCTAGTTCTAGTAAGGATTATTGCAGCCGAGATGTGCACTACTTTGAAAGTCCACATTTAGACCATCGATAGTGAGACTAACAAAGCTTTACGAAGTTTGTGGGGTGAACCAATGAGAATAATGTTGGCCTTTTCACTGTTGAGATACATTTAGAAAGAAAATCAACAGGTACAGTTTCCTTAGGTTTAAAATGTATGTAGATCTGAGTATCGTCTGCATAAAAATGAAATTTTAGACCAAGTGATCTCAGAACCTGGCCAAGTGGAAAAAATAAAGAGCAAAGGGCCCAAAATTGATCCCTGAGGGACGCTCAGACCTAACAATCAACTTCAGACCTAAAACCAACCATGGCAACGAATTGCTTACAGTCATTGAGGTAGGACATAACCCAATTAAGAACAGTATCAGAGACCCCAAAAACAGTTATTTTATTATTTTATTAACAGTTATTATTGTTTTATTGTTGTTTATAGCCTAACCAGGGACTGGCGCTGCCTATTAGTGTTTGCTATTAGCCTTTGCTCTGCATTTACCCAAGCCATTCGTGGACTCGCTAATTAACATTAACACAATATATTACTGTGGATTCCCTTGTTTGAGATGTACCATGAAGCTTAGATGATACAATTTTGGCAATGCGTATCTAAATATCCGTCACTTATATATTTGCCAAGCGACGGTAATTTTCTTTAAATTTGCCACTCACGGAGCGTTTCGGGTAAGTGGATCAATGCCATTTTCCCATTTTCTGTGACCTACTCTAAAGTGCACTATTTACTCCTAATTACAATCTAACAATGCATTTACTACAAGCTATTTAAACAATAACAATTGTGGTAATTACAATGGGAAGTCACTTTTTGTATATAGCCAATTCATATATTAAAGGGCACCTATTATGGAAATTTGAAATTTACCTTTCATGTAGTGTGTAACATAGATCTAAGTGAACAAAAACATCCTGCAAAGTTTGAAATATGAAAGTGCACCGTATATAAAGTTATTGTCTTTCAAAAGTAAGAGTCGACTCGGAGTCATTTTTATGAATCGTTAGAAGACCGAAGCTTTTTCTCTGACTTTTTCTACTTATTGCGCTCCAAGGCCAGGGAAAACATCATGGCGACGAGACGCTGTGTTCTAAAGTGCGGCTCAAAAGCCAACTTTTTTCATCTGCCCAAGGAGGAGCATTTTAAGACTAAGTGGCTACAATTCATATATACAACTATACCACAGAAGTATAGTCCGAGCCTTGTGCTTTGTTCGCGCCGTTTTGAAGACGATTGCTTTACCAACTTAAATGCAATCAAACTTGGATTCGCGAGCCGGCTGATATTGAAGGAAGGTTCAGTTCCAAGTGTATTTGCATCAGCTTCCTCCTCCGTATCACAACCTGTAAGTGTTATTAATAATTGTTGCTTTTATGTTTTATGTAGCATGCTTAATAATTATTTTGTTTGTTGTGTAAGCACCGTTTAGCTTCTAGGTCTTCAATGACAATTGTATTGATATATGAAGTGTTCGTCGTTGTTTTCGGAGTTGTCTTAAAGAATAGAGTAATACCTCGTAACGTAACTGCATTTTTTTTTTGTGTGTGTAAAAACGTTATGTTTATGCATCGGGCTAATGCAAACAAAGACTGATTGTGCTTTTACAATATGAACTCTGGGCTATGCTCGCTAACATAACATAACACAACAAATTCTTTATCATATTTTTAGTTTTTTTACTACAAACTACAAAGCAGTGGACTATAATCATTATTATAACACAATTTAATTGATAAAAGCATCATTGTACTCCGTGTTAAACAATAAGTATTATCTCTGTAAACACTGCTGGGTCATCTGACCAATCAACGCAGATTAGCGTCGCGCAAAGGAGGGGTTTGGAAAAATGAGTCGTTGAACGAATCATTTGGGAGTCGGTGAGCGAATCAGGTAAAAATAAATGCATATTATACGACAACAAAAGTGTTTTTTGTCATTGCATGCATGTAAAACTGTTGTTGGGGACTCCCAAAACAACATTAGGAACATTTTAAATGTCATAATAGGTGCCCTTTAACAATGTAGAGACTACAATATATTAACCATGAATTAACTATAAACTAATAGTTTGTTAATGATTTGTAAGTACTTTATTACTGTATACATATAAAGTGTTATCCAATTTGATTATATCATATATATATATAATTGTTTTTTTTGATCGGGTGTCAGTTGCACTAATGCAGTCATACAATTTTCACATCAGATCACATTATATTTTCACTTCTAAAGGGTTACACTGTGGAGCAATGACTGTCTCCATTATGTCCTCTGTAACTGCACTACAGAGACATGAAAATGACACATTGGCTACAATGAGAAAGACAAAGAGAAGATTTTGAACTTTCCTTTGTAGCCCCACTGTGCCACTGATGTAATTAATACACTTAATTAGGCCTCTATATCGACATGGAGGTTGAGGGCCAACTAACTCACCGCTTTGTGATCACAGTGCTGCTTCTCATGGCTGTTTCTGCCTGTTTGATCCAGATAATATGGGCCTTTGTGCGGTAAAACTCATCATCTCACCACATTGTGGCCGTGTGTGCCTTTGATTTGGATTTGCAGGTGTTGCCGCCCCCTCTTTCACTGCCCACACCAACAGGAGAAACTCAACAGGGTAGATGGCATATTCTCACAGAGACCAGCATGATGTTTCATCTCAATAATATATTAGCAGTGAGAGCTTGCTATTCAAATGACCATTCACTCTCGCCGTAATCAGAGTGTTGCTTGCGCTCCATGGCAACTGTTCCGTGAAGGGGATTTGAATACAACAGACAGAAAATAGAGCAAGAAAAAAGCAAGGAAACAGGTTAAAAGAATAGTCTTTTGATTTGTTGTGTCTGTGTATCAGTATCAGTACTTACCTCTACTTATACAGATGAGTTTCTTCAGTGAAATGAAGCAGGAATATTTAAAAGGATTTACTCCAATACAAAAAGTTCACTTGCGTTTCATTTGGTCGTGTTTCGTTGTCGACTTTCTGCTAACTGAGGAGACTATGAGACTAGAAAGAGAAAAAAATACTCACTTTTTTGGTGAGGACATTGGTTTGAATGTATTTTGCTTTTTGCAAAAATGTATGCATAGTCACGCTTGTCTCCTTCGTGAGGATCAGGGTGGCTTTTGCTCTTGTGGTAAAAGCTTACATGTCATTCAAATGAATCTGGAAAATGACACACACAAAAAATATGCGTGAGGCTGTGAAATCTTATTCATTGAAGGTGTTAATTTGAGACGCTGAGGATTTCCATCAATAATTAGGAAATAGCTGACAGATTTCATGATTAAACTTGATCATTTGAGTTGATTTACTTAATAAAGGGCTATTAAAGATAGAAGTGAGCTAAGAGATTTTACAAGTGGACTTGCAAAGGCTGTTTTTATATGTGGACTTTGGATGGTCAACTACTAGAAATTTAGTCAAACTGTAAAACATAACACAACTTTATAAATGTGCTAAAGGTTCTGATACCACTTTTCTAAAATCTACAGAGGGAACAATTCTTTATACCATATTACATTGAGTTTATTTCATACTGCCTTCCAAACCTAACAGTCTTAAACCTACACTGTGTAGGTCTTTTTCTGGAGGTCCCTTTAGGTAAATGACAGCCTTTGTAAACCATTCTATTATATATAAAAATAAAAAAAAACTGTCTACAGCTTTAGAGGAACTCATCCATCTCTAATGTGAAGGCATAAAGAATCATCTTTTCACTGCTTACAATACATAATTTTTCCTGTGCTCAGTATATATATACACGATGTGACTAAACTATAAAATTATTCACACTCTCTTTTTGCCTCTTCAAGCCCAAACTGCAAGCATATGTCATTTTCCTTGGACCGTTTAGCTCTTCAAATTGTTCTTCATTTTTCAAATGACTGCTGCCGTATTGATGGAGCATTTTCCTAGTCGACTGAACAGATGTCTTTAATGAGTTTGCAGAGCTTAAGCACACAGACTGATATGGATTCTCAATGCATCATTTCAAAGACCCAAACTATAAACTTCACCAAAAAAATAACATTTATTTTTTATTTTATATCCATCTTTTTAAAAATGAGAGGTGTTCGATGTGAAACATACCTCAGTACCTTAAACAAAACTTTTACCTGGGGCTTCAACTTTGGGGAGATTTATTTTTCGTTTGTATAAGATTAAATGAAATTGAAACAATAAAAAAAAATTGATTTGGCGTATGTGCAAAGGTTTTCAGTTTAAAAAAAAACAAACATAAACCTTAGACAATTCCATTTAGCGAAGTATTTCCCTTTGATAAGTTCACTCAATGCTCTATGAGAACACTTTGTTCCAGGTGTAACAATAATTGTATGAAGCTCATATAAAATCAAGCCCCTTTGAGGAACTGCTTTTCCAATTGACAATAAGTTTTATGTTGGACTTGACTATTGCAGTGCTCTTTTGACTGGACTTCCAACATGTGCAAACAAATGATCCAAACACAGTAGCACGACTGGTCTTTAACAAGCCAAAGAAAGCTCACGTCACACCTCTATTTATCTCTCTGCACCCTCCTAACTTCACTCTCTCTTACGAGAAACCTTCGGATGGTAATTGAGTACCATCACAGAGAGGCACAAAATCACTTTCCAGAATGTTTTTGTTCCTTGCTGGTGGAATGATCTTCCAAACCCTATCTGGACAGACAAATCCCTGACACTATTCAAGAAACAGCTGAAAATACTTCTTTTCTGTGAGCACTTAACTTCATCCTGCTAAAAAAAAAAAAATATTCTTCTGTGCTTTCACTATTCCTTAATCCCTTTGTATTCTAGCTTGTATAATGAACGATGTCTGAAAATTTGTATCACTAGCTGTTTCGTATTTGTTGCCTCCTTAACATTAATCGTTTGTGTTATTCCTCATTTGTACTTTGCTTTGGATAGAAGCATCTGCGAAAATAAATAAATGTTAATCCCTGGTTGGAAATATGGAAACTTTGGGTTTGGCCTTTAAATGGGGCTCAATGATTAATTCTGGTCTTTCGTCATGGAGACCACTTTGAATGCAAGAGCCAGTTTTACAAGATGGCTGTAGCTATTAAGTGGTGGTAATTTGCCTTAGAGAGTACAATCTGGGTCATTTTAGGTGGTTCAGTGCTGGTATTCCTTCATGAGTGTTTTCTGCTGGTGCTGCCCCAGCTAAATATAAGGTGTATGTGGTTCCAATTGCTACTGAGCATTCTCCAGTTGATGTTTCTTTGTGGAGGTTTTCACTTGTTTCTTGTTTCATCCATGACAACTGAGACCTTTCCATCCTGCTAAAATCCATGAGGTCCCTGGCAACTAACTCTATGAACTTTGACAAATCCATTAATTGGTTCTTACAAACACGACTGTTCCTAGGCAAACTGCTTAAAAAATCCTGTGCCCTACCGTCTGGAAATGCATAAACCTATATTAGAGCTTGTCTGTCTGCTGCTTTCCAGTTTTGGTGCAATCGTACAGCCAGTGAATGGACTGCAGTTTGTGGTCGGTGGGCATCCGAGGCTACAGTTTAATTAGTTCAGCAAGATTTAGACTGTTATGCCGCCATGAGTTGGCAGTAGGGAAAATGACCTTAACACAATGCAACACATATTTGATTTGCATTATAATTGCGAAATAACAGTGAGATGTGAAATTGAGCTAGAAGTGTTTGTGTTTGTACATGCATAGAGCAGTCTATGATTAAGTCCTAAGTGCTTCATTTAAAATACCCCACACACTAAAGTGTTGCTTGTAATCAACAGTTCACCTCAACAGCTACTGTATTTTAATCAGTTTAATTAACTTAATAATGCTTAAAAAAAGAATCAGAGAAAGGTACAGTAATGCATTGTAACACCTTTTCTGTAATCATAATTCTTTTTAAACATTTAAGTATTACATCGAAGTTGAGTTCATTTTTTAAAGTTTGATTTTTAGTGGCATTGCAGTCTTGCACTTAATGAGCTTTCAGTGTTGTTTTGTGTTTTTCACGTCAATAGTCTCTGCAAGTTGATTATCTGCCATGATTTCTTCTCCAGCCAGTGCCTCAAAATGACATTTCAATATCTCTCCACTAAGAACCGAGTTACTCTGAGAAGCATCCATCTATTGATCGGCATTGTATTACATTTTTCTTTCTTTTTCTTCCATGCTGTTAGAGAGGTTTGAGTTTTTACGAGAATAAAACTTTGTCTCTTCTAGACACTTTTCAAAAATTACTGAACAACATGAAATCCAAATTTAGCCCATTTACTTTCTTAATACACCTTCTCGGATCGTATTCAATACATCAGTGCATGTTATTCTAAAGAAAAAAAAAAGTTTGTCTCAGTAATCTTTCATCAAAATGTAATAACTTTGCTTCTAAAACTACTTTCCTTTTTATGCCACAAATCCCTCTTAGTTGTCAGCCCCTTTTTTCCAACCGACTGGCTCCTTTCTGCTTTAGAATGCCCATTTTTCATGGTCCAATGAATTCTAAATGGATAATATCAAGTCCTGCCCTACCTTTTTCCTCATTGAATATACCTTTTCACTAAGAATTAGCTTTAGGAAGTAAAACAGGTTTTAAATTGTATTTTAAAGAATAAAGAATCTCATTTTATCTTCATTTAACAATCAAAACAATTTACTGGGTTTATTAATAGTGCCGCCGATGGCAACATCAGTAGTGTTCTATAGGCTCTGTTTATTTTTGTTTTTTTTATTGTGATGCTACAGATTGGAGTGTGTTTGGAGCTGCAGCTGCCAATCAGTTTACTATTAGAATGGTACAGCATATTTCAGTTTCTGCAAAGATATATTCCCACTGTTACTTACAAGAAATAAAATAATGACCAAGCTCTCACCAATTATTAAACATCTCAACATCTGGCGATGAGAAGATCTGATCATCTTTTACTGCAGGTTTGAGAAGTCTGTCAGCCTGCCATCAACATCTCTAATACTGCCTTCATGTGCTCCTACTTTTTTGAATCCCAATCATCCATTTCTCCCTCCATCAACCTTTTTCTATCTCCATTCCAGCTTTTACAATATGTGAGGAAGATGTTAGAAGGCTTTTCAGAGGACAAAATATCAGGAAGGCCTCTAGCCCTGATCAGGTGACCCATCTTGCCTGAAATGTTGTCCAGAATTGGCTGCCATTATTACTCAGGCATTATTACTTCCCTGTTCCCAAAAAAGCTTGCAACTCAAGCCTGAATGACAGTTAACCTCAGTAGTTATGAAATGTTTTGAGAGACTGGTATTGGCATACATGAGGGTTGTTAAAGGTTCACTGCTGAATCCATTCCAGTTTGCATACAGGTCAAATAGGTCTGTGGAAGATGCACAGACCATGGGACTGCAAACTCTCCGGGGTCTTATGCGTGCATTCTCTTTTTGGATTTTAGAACAGCTTTCAATGCAATCATCCCTGATATTCATAATTTTAAACTCAGTCAGCTTACTGTGCCAAATTCCATCTGTAACTGACAAACTTTCTCACTGATAGAGTGCAGAAGGTTAAACTGGGTGTATTTACATCCAGCACAAGCACTCTCAGCATTGGTGCCCCTCAAGGGTGCGTGTTCTCCCCTTTATTATTTTCCATATACACAAACAACTACACTTCTTCAGATTCTTGTCAAGTTATTAAAATTTGCTGACGACACTACAGCCATTGGACTTATTTGGGATGGAGATGAGTCCATATATATGCAGGAGGTGGACCAGCTCTAATTTGTGATGTAGACGCAATAACCTGGAATTAAACATCAGCAAGACTGCAGATACATTTGTTGATTTTAAGAAAAGCCCTTCCTGTTTGTCTCCACTCATAATTAATGGTTGTACAGGGACCAGGACTGAATCCTAAAAATGTCTTGGCACTACCATCTGCAGGTATCTAAAGTTGGAGAGGAACATTGTCTGTATCATCAAAAAAAAGCACAGGGGAGGATGCACTTCCTCCGTCAATTAAGGAAGTATAACATGTCAAGGGAAATTCTGTGCAAATTCTACAGGGCTATGATTGAATCTGTCCTGTGTTCATCTATCATTGTTTGGTACTTGGACTTGCCCTCGCTGCAGGATCTGCACTTATCCTGTGTTAAGAAACAGGTTCATAATAATTATGAAAATCACAATCAGTGATAACAAAGCCACAACTTTCAGAAACTTTAAGAAAATGCAACACTATGAAGCTAATGTTTCGGGTTACCAGATTTTAAAGAGAAGGGTAAAATACACCACCAGTGCCATTGGACCTAGAGCAGTAATACATTAAAGGGCAGTCTAGACAACTGATTAGACTCTAATTGGAGCCGATAGCTGGGTTTTAGCCTCAAGGATCACATTGCCTTTAGGACCAACAATCTAAGATTAACGTATCAGACATAATGACTTCTCAACTCTTTAGAGATTGTGCACGTGCTACATGCATGATTATATGAGACTTGTTATTTTTCTTATTAAGCATTATACTATTATACACTAACAGACTTGGGTATCACTCAATTAAAATATTTGATTCAAATAAGAGCAATATGAATGCGAAAGAGGCTAGAGGTTAGATACTGTTTTGTACCCATGGTACTTGATTCTTGGCATTGCTCCTGGACCTTAAAGGAACACTCCACTTTTTTTGGAAATAGGCTCATTTTCCAACTCCCCTATAGTTAAACAGTTTGAGTTTTACCGTTTTTGAATCTATTCAGCCGATCTCTGGGTCTGGCAGTAACACTTTTAGCATAGCTTAGCATAGATCATTGAATATGATTAGACCGTTCTCTGACCAAAGAGTTTCAATATTTTTCCTATTTAAAACTTGACTCTTCTGTAGTTACATCGTGTACTAAGACCAACAGAAAATAAAAAGTCGCAATTATATTACACAGCGCCTGAAAATAGGATAACTTGCTGGGGACTATTTTCAGGCGCTGTGTAATATTATTGCGCCTGCTGCACCCATGGTACGGCAGAACAGTTCCTTGATTATTATGCAGGAATGAAAGTAGTTCCTAGCCATATTGTCCTAGAAAATCGCAACTTTTCATTTTCCGTTGGTCTTAGTACACAATGTTACTTCAGAAGAGTCAAGTTTTAAATAGGAAAAATATCACAACTCTTTGGTCATTTTTTTGAGAGAGATGTTAACGGTCTAATCAGATTCAATGATCTCTGCTAAGCTATGCTAAAAGTGCTACCGCCAGACCGGGAGATTGGCTGAATGGATTAAACTGGATTAAAAATTGTAAAACTCAACTGTTTAACTCTAGGGGAGTTGGAAAATAAGAATTTCCTTTAATACAATGCACACCTCTTATTTAAGAGCCCAAAACAGGAGGAATCCAGTCAGCTGTTTGGTTGTCGTTTTTATTATTATTATTTTTATAGGGTCGATAAACAGGTCACTTTTCGTGACCCTGAGGATGCACAGAGTTCACTTCACACAAAACCAAGAAATTTAATTAAGACGAAGTCAAATTAAAACTCAACTGGTCTTGATTAATACAAAAGCAGACAATGAGTCTGTCCCTTTATATTTTGTCAGCGATTAAGCATTGAAACCTTGCTGAAGCAAAGGTCCTTTTATGCTCAGAAAAAAAAGAACTCTTTCATTCTTTTATGGTGTACTGTTCTAGATTTTAATCTAAAAATTAATTAATGGCTGTAAGATTATTTCAAAATTAGAAAATGGGCTTTTCATAATCCGCACAAAGAGAATTATGCCTAGGGGCTGGTTGTTATGGCCAAAATCGTGATGGTATGACGGTTTTCTATTACACAGTTTAGATCATGACATTGTATCTTTGCTGTAAATTTAGTGATAAAAGGAATTATTGTATAGTACATATATCATGTGTCAATGTCCTGGTTTCAATAATTCAGTTAAATACTAATACTTACATATTAAAGGTACTTAATTTAATTTGATTATTTTCTCTTTTGGAACTTGATGGAAACAAATGGATATATTAATGCAGCAAAATGCGAGACAAAACTCTTGTTCTGATCGTCATACCACCCAGTTGTACTTGACTTGTGCTTGTTACTTCATTGCTATTTTATTATCGTAAATAATCAATAAACTAATAATCATCCTTTGTACACATCTAATTGAATCTCCAGATTTGTAATAAAAGTCTGTGATGTAACTTTTGGACACCAGTGTATCTCAATGCACACTTGAAATGTTTCACTTCTTACTCTTTCTCAAAGTTACAGAGGCTATTGACTGGACATAACTGAACAAAGACAGAACTGAGGTGTGATGTTTTCAAAACTGTTCTGATGTTCAAAATTGTACAGTCTATAAACGTTGCCAAAGTGGTTTATCAAATCTAAATGTGTAAAACTGAAACTATGAAACTATCTTTTGTTGTCCGTGTTTGAATGAATGCATTAATGTGAGTGGTATTTGTCCATGGAAAACTGTTAAAATGCTTGGGTGTTGTGGGTGGTTAATATTCTGATCTCTAAATACCGGTTTCTCTTTCTTCAATTCAAGCCTGTTTTTCTTTTCTTTTCTTTTTTGCCCTCTTTGTTGTCCACCAAAAAATGTTTCGATCTAAAGTGTCTTGAATTCTGCATTTAAAATGCTTTTAGGCGGGTGCAAAACGTTATCTGAGTTTGCTGAAGCAGCCAAAAACATAACCAAATTATTTCTAAAGCTCATAGATTTAGAGACAAATTTTGTCTCACCCACAGAACAGACCACTTACTCACTTCACACGACTCAAAGAGTCATCAAAAATTAATAACCTCTTCAAAATATTGCAGTCGGCCCATCCTTATCCTCTTTTATGTAAAAAAATGATGGAGAATATTTTATGCTAACTTCTGCTAACTTGCATATTGAGGTTTTTGTCATTGAATGAAAGACAAAAAAGAGGAAGCTATCCACTGTAGAGGAATTGCACATTTGTTTCTTATACATCTATTCTAACAGCTAGGCTGTATTTCAACACTGTTAATAGCAGTGTTTTGATGTCCATTTTTCCTGCTCATACTCATTGGTTCTTGCTATGTATCCAAGCTCATAATTTCTTTTTTTCCCCCTGTCATTTTGCAGCATGTGAACTTATGACGCAAGGGATCCTGGCTCTGGTCACATCTACAGGCTGTGCCTCGGCCAGTGCTCTACAGTCCCTGACAGATGCCATGCACATACCACACCTTTATGTCCAGCGAAACACTGAAGGATCACCCCGGACCGCATGCCAACTCAATCCAAGTCCTGATGGAGAGCGATATACCCTCGCAGCACGACCGCCTGTCCGTCTAAGTGATGTCATGTTGACGATGGTTGGTGAGCTGCGCTGGCAGAAGTTCATCGTCTTCTATGATAGTGACTATGGTAAGTCACTGATTGCAACAGAGAAAATCCTGCTTTTGGGAACAAAATAAAATAAATCTTACCAACAACTTCCAGGTTATGTTTTCATGAACAATTAGTGCTGAGCATTTGTTGTGGTATGATTCCATGTGATAACTAGTGATTGATTAAGGTTGAGTTCACACTAACCGTAATTAAATCGCTGGAGAGTTGGTTTGTAGTAACATCATTGCTAACATTGGTAAACTGTCGGCATACAGAATGATTGCTGTCTGTCACTTTGTGGAGGCAAATCATATTTTCAGCTCAACAACAGTAACAAAATATACAATGTGAACAACTGGTGTGTCACAATGTTAATGAGCGTATGCATATTGACTAGTAAGTTATGATGACATCAAGGATGTATATTTTGTTTATTTATTAACATTAATATTGGTAACATCTTGCAATAAGGTTTATTTTTTAACATTAGTTCATGCATTAGTTAACATGAACTAACTATGAACAATATATGTACAGCTTTAAACTTTAATATTAGTTACCAAAAATACAGTTGTTTATTGATTCATTGTACTTCACAGTGCATTAACCAATGTTAACAGATACAACTTCTGATTTAAAGTATGTATTAGGAAATGTAGAAATTAACATTAACTTAGATTAATATTTTTTTCATTTATGTTGAAAATGTTAATTTATAAATATGCTATAATTGTTAAATCCTGTTCATGGTGGAAGACCTTCCAAGAGAGCATTACAATAGTCCAGTCTGGATAGAATGAGAGCTTGGACAAGGAGTTGGGAAGCATGCTCCATTGCTCCTATAGGAAGAGCCTGATCTCCCTAATGTTGTATAAGGCAAATCTGCATGGCCGAGAAGTTCTAGCAATATGGTCTGTGAAATTTAACTGATCACAATTCTAAGGTTCCTGAATGTCCTGGATGGAGTTATGGTTGATTAACCTAGCTCAATAGAGAAGTTGTGATGAAGTGTTGATTGGCTGAGACCACAAGCCGTTCTATCTTTGCAAGGTTGAGTTGAAGGTGGTGGTCCTTCATCTATCAATAAATGTCTGTCAGGCAGACTGAGATGCGAGCAGCTACTGTTGGATCATCTGGATGGAATGAGAGGTAGAGTTGTGTGTCATCAGCACAGCAGTAATAGGAAAAAACATGTTCCTTAATGACAGATCCTTATGATGACATGTAGATGAAGAAGATAAGTGGTCCAAGCCCTGAGCCCTGAGGCACCCCAGTAGCTAGATGTTGCGACTTAGACACCTCACTCCTCTACGACACCCTAAAGTCCCTACCTGAGGGTAAGAAATTAACCCCTGGAGAGTGGTCCCTGAGATGTGCTTCATCATGAGGGTTGACAAGAGGATCTGGTGATTAACTGTGTCAAAAGCAGCAGACAGTTCCAGCTAAATGAGTACTGAGGATATGGAAGGTGCTCTTGTCAGTCTCAGAGCTTCAACAACCGAGAACAGGGCAGTCTTAATTTAATGGCCGCTTCTGAAACCAGACTGGTTGTTGTCCAGGAGGTTTTTTGTAAGAACGGTAGAGACTTGGTTGAGCATGACTCCTTCAAATGTCTTGGCTATGAATGGAAGAAGGGATACCGGTCTTAAGTATTTAAAAGTACTCATTAGTAGTATGCAGTGAGAACTGAACTTATATCCCTAAATAATATACACTGCAATTTATAAATGTAGAAAACACTGTACATATTCTTTTGCATTGACAGATGCAGTATAAAGCCATGGGTCATCAGTAAGGTGCATATTGAATTTCAGTACATTAAGCCATGGTGACATTTATCCCCGCACATTAAGCGTTTTAGAATGTCCCCAAAGCACTTTTTCACAGCGTGCATCATGTGCACATACTAAAGCCGTCCAGATGCAACAGGCTGCTGGCTGCTGCAAGATGTGCACGAGAGAGAACACGGCAGTGAATATAGCGCGTCTCTCTATACGCTGAAATAAATAAATGGGACTGTGAATTTGTGCCAAATTTCTGGCCCTGTAGAAATCTGAAATTTCTCGTCAAGTTTCTTCAAATTAGAGGAAGAATTAAAAATGCTGATATCTTGTTTTAATTGATGCTTGAAGGATGTGCTTCCACACCATCCATGATTAACAACAGTTGGTGCCATCTACTGCTGTGGTTAATGTATTCTATTTGCAATTTTATTTGAGTCACAAGAGCACTTACTCTCTCCCTATTCGTTGATCACGTTGATGCATACAAATAAAATAGCATGTAAAAAAGCATGTGACCACAAATGGGAAATATGGACTAAAAGTACAGTTGCATCACTTAAAATGTACTCAAATAAAAGTAAAAATAAAAATAAATAAAAACTACTTAAATAAAAAAATAAAAAGAACTACTGAATTACAGTATGTGAGTATTTGTAATTCATTACTTTACACCCCTGGGTAGAGGGATTTTTTATATATATATTTTTAGTCAAATGAAATGCAATTCAAATAGTACTAACATGATGTAAAGACAGTTTACAATCAAAATAGAAGAGAATAATGTTTTTAGCATTATTATTATTATGGTTAAATGAATGGGGCAAAAGACAAGATTCATAAAATTCACCTTAAAGCAGTGTGTTTAGGACAATATGCTCGTTCTGTAGAGAATTGATTGCAGATATTGTTGTAAGTGGATTTGTAGAATGACCTCTAAGGGCTCCACACACGCACATGAAGAACTGGCTCAGACGACTGCTTTACAGACCTTGATTTTACAACACATCCATTAAATAGTGGCAATGAGAGCGGCTAGGCCTAGCAGCTCTACACACCAAGGTTTTCTAGGGAGCAAGAAAATGGAACAGTCACTGGATGTGTCCTTATTGTGTTGATGCTTATATCTGACTCTGGATCTAGGCTCATCAAGTTCGTCAGTGCTCTGGCCCGACAAGATTGTGCTTGTTAACTTCACAGCTTAGGGGTGGTAGGCATTGGTCAGCATGGTGTAGTGGGTATTATCCTCTATAATCTGACGCAGCATCAAGTTTCCCCGAATGGGAATGTCTTAGGGTTCTGTATGTAACCCTGGTTCCATGAGAAGGGAACGAGAAACTGCATCACACTGCCATGCGTTAGGTGTGCCAACGCATTTTCAGACAATGCAAAGTTGATGATGTGTAATGCAGGCGCTCTTTTATAAAATCAAGGGCACTCCATGTGACGTTATATAACTAGTGTGTGATTTCACACATGCTTCAGACACTGGGTTCCACAGATGCGTCCCTATAGATTCAACATCTGACATTGGGTTACAAACCTAAACCCAAGGACATACCAAACTAACGGTCAGCCGAAGGTCACCGTCGGGCAATGTCGGGTCGTTTTTGAGTTTTAGCCGACTTAGTTTATTCGGTGTGCTCCACAACTCTGGCTGCAGTCAGACACCCGTGGCTTTTTTTTTAGGCCGATTCAACATGTAGAATCAGCGTTGGGCCATCGGTGAGAGAGAGAGAGATCTCTGATTGGCTGTTCAGTTTAGCGAACGAGTCTGTGCAAGAGAATAAGAGCAAAAGTGATGAAAGCAAGCAAATGAGTCATGACGGCACAGACATCTTTCCTTTGGATTCAACTGCGCAAACATTTTCATAATAACATGGCGGAGTAGAAAAAAGAATGTGATCAGCATGATTGATATTCGAAATGGTAAGCAAGCAGTGCTTTGTTTATGCTTTGTATACCTGCAGTCTTAGTTTTCCTTTTTGAACGATGAATATAGACGAATATATTACACACAGGCATGTGGAATGTGCATGCTAGCGGCTGTAGTCCTTTTGGTGTGTTCAGGTGCAGCTTTTGTTCCCTGACGCTGGCGACGTGAGGCGACAACACAGCCGGCTTTCATCAGCGCTAGATCTTTGGCATCAGTTCAGTGTGTCCCTACCTCAAGACGAACATTTCAGCATTGTGAAGAGGGGTGACCTGCACCATAAATATATTTTAAAAAACTTTTATTGAAAATGATTAAGAGTACTGTCTTCATCTCATGTGAGTTGGCATCAGATAACCCTTCACAAAAACACAATTTCTTAATGTTTAAAATATGTTCAAGTAGCAAGAAATTACTGCACCTTTAACATTACAATATTTTTAAATTGATCACCTTCAATAACAGTGACACTTTACAATAAATTGTCACTTGTTAACCTACATTTTTTACAGCATTTATTGAACTGTGTCAATGTTGATCAAAATGTTTATGTTCACAGTGCATTAATCTGAAGTCTTTAATGGAGTCAAGTCTTACGGGTTTTTTTTTTCTTCACAAGTCCAAGTCGAGTCTCAAGTCACTAAACAGTATATATTTTATGTTTTAGAAAAAAAAAATACTTTACTTAAAAAAATCATATTACAAAATTATATTATATAGTTATTTATCTGTGCCTAAAGTGGAAAAAAGTTGCTCTTACTCCCCTAGTTTGCATATCAGCAGTTGAATACACTTTATTTCGATGGTCCACTTTAGACATTCTACTAACTATAAGTAACCTTGCAACTTCATGTCAACCTTATTGTAACTTTATAGGCTCCAACCATTTCTAGATAATATTTAAATCATGCATGGTTATGTATGTGTCACTTCTGATCTTTGCAAGTCTGATTTACAGAAAAAAGAACACAATGACATCAAAATAAATCTCAAACTTATTTTTGGCACATCCCTACAATATATTGAAATTGTATTGCATCTCAAATTTCTAGCAAATAGCAATATAGCTGATGTGTGTAATATATTTCCATGAAAAAATAGCAAGAAATACAGTGTACACGCCACCCACCACTGACAGGTACTAAAAATTTAATTTTAGATCATAAACTTTTAGATTTTTTTCCATAGCTACACACTATTTTTGTAATAGTTTATAATCAAATTGAGTAAAATATAATTTATATTCCTGTGGCACTGTAGATTCAGAAGTGCCGCAGTGAGCGATTCTGCTGTTGCACATGCTTACTCAAAGTTTTTTACCATTGTCCTCCAGAGCCATCTCAATATCACTGTCTGATGAGCAAAATCATATAAAATGAGGGGAAGAAATGGGACATTTATTCAAATTAAATCTTTTGTTGGGCTTTATTGGAAGCAGATGGGGCTGGGGTATAGCGGTCCAGGGCCGAGCTCAGACCGGACTCCAACTGACAGCTGAATGATAATGATTAAAGAGAGACCTTGGATTTTCGTGCTGTTTCCCATCTCTCCCCTGTGTCTCCCTTTTTGCTCTTTCCCTTCTCAAGCTCTCCAATCACTGTCACCCCCCCCCCCCTCTCTCTTTCTCTCTTTCACACACACACACACACACACACACACACACACACACACACACACACTGTCCTTTACTCTGAGACATCAAACACACTCAAGAACAAACGTACAGAGCCAGGCCTCTGAAACATGTCCCGCTCACTCCCTGTGATGCTGCGATCCGCTCTGTTGTGTGAGTGCACACAATGTCTCTAAACTACAGCACAGCAGGCTGGATCAAGTCAAACCTCTGTCCATTTGGGAATTATGACCATTTGAAATGCAATATTTTCTGTATTTGCTTCATCACCTACGAACGAATAAGAAAATACAAGAGAAATACTACCAGCATGAAGGTCTAACGAAAGTCGCTCAGCCGTCCACACAGTGCCATATCCCTCACAGTTTGTTGTTGATGTATTCCAACACTTTCTCTCACACATGACTTCATTGCTCTTTCTTCACAGTAGGGTCCTTTTTTTCAATGGCTGTCATTCACTAGTTGGCTTCTGTGCTCCCTTTGGAATGGATGAATACCGTCCTCATAGACACCTTCTGAACAAAGTCCTATTTCCAGCTGAAACGCTCCTCTTGTATTCTTTGTGCAGCCAACATTGAGATACCCCATTGTTTTGTAGCCTGCAGCCTTTTTCCGAGGTGCACCATGGTCTTTATGTAACCAGAAAAGCAAGGGCCGCCAGAATCTGGAATTTCAATTCAAGCGGCTGTTCTTCTTCATATACTAAATATTATGCAGTAGTGCATGCCAGACCCAAAAATACTGATGGGTTACAGTAGGGTTAATTAAATCTGACCCTGGAGAGTGAGATTTAGGGATTTTTCTTCTTTTGAAACACTTAAAATTAATCTAAACAACAACATCTTCTTGAATGTCAAGACATGCATTGAGCAACAGTTATGAATTGTGTGTGGCACAAACACAGTCACTCTCATGACAATTTGTAACTATTGAACATTTTAGCAAATTTGTGGTGAATTCATATGATTTTGTACAATCTAATTCACACTTTTTTTTATGCACCACTGAGGGTTAGGTTTAGGGAGCTTCATGTTTTTTTTTTCTAAAAATCAAACAAATGAATATGAAATTGCCTACTGGTAAAGTAGTTTGTTTTCTCATAAGATCGAATTGGTCCCAAAACAAACTGTTTGAATTAAGGTAGAGTTTGTGCTGTGAGGTTACACACTGACAAACAAACAAACGGACGAAAGAACGCACAAATAAATGAATGTGCAAGATAGAAATCCTCTTCATTTCCCTTAAAACATTTTACCACTTTCAACCTGTGGCATCCACCCATTTCTCCCTCCCTAAATTCAATTTGTTTAGATGGGCAGCACTACTTTACCAATATGCAACTTTCAAAAAAGTCATGATGCAAACACTTTTACCATAGTGCATGATTGTTAACTAATAAATGTTTATGTTTACACTTAATTAGTCTGTATGTATGGCTTTTCTGATGTAGTAAATTAGCTTGGTAGCGCACCTGGTACAGTGTTGAAGCACACATATTAGCTTTTTTAACTATTGGTTAGGTTTATCGTAGGGGGCATGTTGATTTCAAATGTTATAGAGCACATTTAAATATTAGCGTCACTTGCCAGACTCTTACTTACAAAATGCCATGATACATTAATATTGCGGAACCATTAAAATAAAATGTTGCCACATTGATCTGTTTTGGAGAAATTTGAACACGCTATTCAATGCCAATCACTGGACGTTTCACTTTAAAACTGCCATGAAATGTGATACAAGCAACACAATACCATTTTGTAAAAATGTACCCACAGACTTTTTTTTTCACAGCACAGGGTTGTTAAATAAACCTGCATCTGTAATGGAAAGAAAAAATATATATAGCTTATAGTGCCTCTTGCTTGTATAGACGTGTTACCTAAAAAGTGAAGTGAATTTAGCAGATTATGTAAATGCATCTCAAAGATGTTGGCACCATCCATGAAATGGGAATGTGCAGAAAGAGCTTGTCATTAGCTTTTTCCTAATCTGCTTTAACAGTTTCCTGTGTTTCCCCTGCTTGGTAGGTTTGTTTAGGCTTTGTTTAAGTCTGCATAATGCAGTTCATGATATGATTTGTCTCAACAGTTTATCACTGTGAATGGGGTGACGTTTCAGCAATTTCAGTAGGCTGATGGCAATTCCACTAGCAGCGCTTTCTTTGCTAGTAAAATTGCTCTGATTACTCGTAAATGAATGCATTGCTCATCACCTAAATGAATGAATTGCTCATTGACACCCCTCACTTTTAATCATCTTTAAATCTTTCCCCGCCATTAACAGAGATTTATGAGACAACGCTTCCGAGTACCGAGAATCTCTTGATCAAAAGACATGTGAAGAAACAGAAACAAGGGATAGCATATGTTAGCAGATACATACAGTATGTAAAATATTGTAATCATCAACATTAAACCGCATATCAAAACTGCCTAATGTTACTGAATGAAATATCGACCTAAAGCGAGGTGCAAGCATTAGTGGTGTTGATGGACTCGATCTTCATCTATGTTTTGATCATCGACGATCCAATCTGGATGTACTGTACTCTTTGACAAAAACGTGATCTTCTTAGCTTTTTGGTCAAAATGTTGCTTTTTTATGTGTTCAGCAAAAAAATAATGCATTAAGCTGAATAAAACTATTTCTCTCTCTCTCTCTCTCTCTCTCTCTCTCTCTCTCTCTCTCTCTCTCTTTTTTCTTTCTTTTTATTTATTGCATGTTCAGATATTCATACAACAAAATATTCTGGGGGCATTAATGATGTGATTTTTTTGGTGAAAATTATCAAAAATGCTGATGTGGTTGGCTACTTAAAATAAATGCTGAATTAGGAGCTATTTCAGAATCCACATATTGCTTGACAGCTCATGCATATTTAGGAAAATATTTATATCGGCAAATTACTATACAAAAAATTTGACATACTAAAATGACTCAATTATGTGGGATGAGCCACAACTCTGTGCACTGACACTGACATGGTTTTATGTGTGCTTTAATTTGTTTTATATTCCCACATAATCACTGTTTTGGGTTGTTGCTGAGGTGTTGTTAGGTGATTGCTTACTGGTCCAAGTAAAAAAAAAAAAAAAAAAAAAAAAAAAAACAAAGTCTTTCTACCTTTACTCTCACCCATTGTATTGTCCACTTGCTGAAAATCACTGATCCCATAGAAGAATATTAGCACAAAAATGGCCTCAAAAGCTGTATGATTTGATTAATATCATTCATGTCAGTAGGACAAACGGTTCACAAGCTTACACTGAAATATAATACTTGGGGTTGGGGGTTTGTAAGTATGAGCAATAGTGACAGTGATGCTTGCCTAAGATACATGACAATATTCAGCTTTAAATGACGACTGAGTGATTAAGTAAGGGAGTCTTTGGTTGTACGCTACATTTTTTATTCATTTTTATCACTATAATGGTTGGGGTTGTCAACTTCTGTGCCTATGTTGATATGTCACATCACTTCTCAGATCTTAGTTAGTTACTTTAACACTCTGAAAAACCACTGCCACAATTTTTTTTTTTTCATCTTGAATTTCCCCCTTCATCCCCATGGGTGTGTAGAGGTAAACGTGGTAATCATGTCAAATTTAGCTTCTCACATCAGAATCTTTCCAACGCATATTTAAATCCCATGCTGTCACTGCCGTTCCTGGCTTTAAATCGTATCTTGTCTTTTTTTAAAATCTTGCCCCTGGTCAAACATGAACTGGAAAAGAAAATAAGTTGGGACAGGTATAAGTTCCGTTTCCACCTGTCCCTCCGGGTGATGTCATGTTCAGATTGATTATCCCAGTCCCCTGTCACTCAACAAACAGTGATCCAACTTGATCTTATTATATAACTGCAACCTTGTGCTATCTATGATCACTGATACACTTCTTCAAGTGTCAGAACTCTTCATTGTCTCATTTCAGCAGGTCTTCTTACTCATACCTATCCACATTATTTTCACTCCGACCCACAGACCCTCAAGTTTACCAGGATTGTAATTTAATCCTTAATCAACATTGTTTGTCCTGAACTTTTCTTTCAACCAATCAGGCTAGTCAATGGGTGACTAAAATACTTTATCCAGGAATATCTTACTTGACAAAGTCACAAAGTACACTTCTAGCACGTGTATTTACCTGTGTCAGCTGTGTTGTCGATGCTTCGAGAGAAAAGAAAGTGCAGAGCACGAAAGCACCAAAGTGACCGAAGGATTGCCGTAAAGCAGTATCTCTGGTCGTACGATGTGTATGACGTCATTGACATTTTAAAATACTTTTTAAATCAAATAAGTAACTCTAAAAAAATCTAGCAATGTGTAATTTCTTTGCATCTCCTTTCGAATACAACATTCAAATTACTAGACAAAAAATGATATCCTGAGAAAAGTGGATTTTGAGGGGTATAGCTCCATAGACCTCCATTCATTCTGCACTCGTCCTGTGAGCGCCCTCATATTTGAACCAGAGTGGAACTGCAACCAGTTCAGAAGCCGGAAGTTTACTGATAGTGGCAGTTCTTCCCTTATTAGACATTCTCTGGTGATACAGAAGACCTTGATTAGCCAGTCCAGGTGTAATCAGGCTTGGAGCGGAGATAAATTATTTTAGAATGTGACCCTCCAGGGACAGGATTGGACAAATCTTGTCTTTAAGCATGTGCTATGCATTTGAGTTGCAGCATTACTTCCCCATTCTATTCACATAAATGTTCCTCCTTAAAATCATAGTATCTTAATGTTGGAATGAACTCCTAACCATTAACAGGACAGATAATATATTACATGTTTTACTTGTTGAATTGGATTACCTTAGAACAGGGGTTCTCAACTCTGGCCCTCAAGGTCCACTTTTCTGCAGAGTTTAGCTCCAACCATAATAAAGCGCAACTGAACAAGCTAATTGAGGTCTTAGGTCAAGGTCTTTTTACTTTCACTTAGAAAAGAATACATTTTTATTTATTTTTTTACTCTTGCAAATACAATGGTACATCCAAAACACATAACAGTAAATGAGATGGGTGTAACAGAAGAGCATTAGAGAAACGCTTCTGTATGCTATCATAATTCAGGGGGTAATTTGTTGTCTCTAATTAAGCATTCAATGAGCCCGCGAGTAACATTGTGTTGACACCTGCAGCTCCAGTATCTGGCCTGTTCATTGTACCTTAGTGTTCTGTTTCACCCTTTGAAGTCTTTTTTTTTATGTTTCAGACCTAATTGGCCAGGGAACACTGTGTCTAGAAGACAACAGTGAGATGAAGGGCTGCGTGTTCATGACCCTGACATATTGTGGAAGTCATACGCTTGTCAGGGGGTGGAGCAGTATCAACATGGACATTTGCCTTAGATTAGATAAGAACAGAACATTTGACAATGACAAATATCATAGAAGTGGTTCAGACGGTGCGTTTGCAAAGCAATACTAGATTTGGGATAAGTATGAGTACTCAACGATACAGAAAGGAACTATTTTTAATGTGGAATTCTGTATTAAAAATGTGATGTTCATTGTTCTGAACACACAAAAGTGAGACATGATGAAATGGCCACAGATGTTAATCTGCCACACATATACCAAACAACTGAATAATAGAACATAAATTGCTCCATTGCTCCATTGACATTCTGTCAATCAAAACAGCCAAAATACACACGTGCTGGGTAGTAACTGATTACATGTAATATGGATCACATAATCAGTTATATATAAAATTTAAGTATACCTGTAATTAGATTATATTGAAATTTTAAATACTCATAATCAGATTACAGTTCCTTTTTTATTGATTACATATTATAGTCACAATGGCAGTAAAGTATTTATAAATCATTGATTTCCCCCACTATTTATTTTTTTATCTTTTAAATTTACCTTTCTAAAAAAAAAAAGACCTGCTTATACTGTATATTTCCAAGGTCCAGATTTGTGGAATTGCACTCAGCCATTAGTTATGTGCATATCATTGAAAACTGAGAGCCACACATAATTTATTTACTGGATTTACAGAAATCATATCACTTTAGTGTTTTCTTAACATTGCAACATTTCATATCCAGTCAACTCCTTATTATACAATTATTGATTTTAAGGTCCCACTTTATATTAAAGGGATACTCTACCGTCTTTTCATATTAAACTATGTTATTCCCTTAACTAAGACGAGTTGATACATACCTCTCTCGTCTCAGTGCGTGCACTTTAATCGCTCTGACGCGCCGCGAGACTTTGATAGCACAGTTCACACAATAGGGGCCAAGCAGAGAAGCTACCAAACACCTCTACGTTTTCCCTATTTAAATACAGTTACTCGAGTAGTGTAATTCGACCTAGGACGGTGACGCAAAACAAAACGTTGTGCTTTTCTAAGCGTGTAAAGTGAATAACTATATTGTATGGCGGAATACCATAGCAAGTGTTTGGGAGCACTTCGACTTGGCGGAGTAATATCTTCTGGGAGAGGGAGCGGGGGCCGGTGAGAGGATTTTTCACGAGTGAAGATATTACTGCGCCAAGTCGAAGTGCTCCCAAGCACTTTCGATGTACTTACATCGAAAAATAAGTGCAATGTACTTATTGTGTTCATGTTGTATTGTAAAACACTTTTGCTGCTATTGAGATGTAATACAGGTAAGGTTAGGGACAGGTATGGTTAAGTTTAAGGGTGGGTTAAGGTGTAAGGGAAGGGTCTACAGTGTAATTACAAATGTAATTACATTCATTAATTACAGCTGTAATTACATGCAGGTATTTTAAAAATATAAGTACAATGTAAAAACATGTATGTATACAATAAGTCCATTGTATCAAATGAGTAATTTCAATGTAAGTACATAGTACATAAAGCCACTTAATATAAAGTGGGACCGATTTTAATAGCTTTTCATTAAACTCACAAACCTCCTGCAGTTCCACCATGAACCCCAGTCTAGAAAACCCTGAGATAACTTAATATTTAATCCACTTCAAGTTGTTGATAACCAAGAATGGAATATATGTTATTTCTCTTTGTATTTTTATATCAATATTGTACACGATTAATAATATCAAAGTAACCTAAAAGTAGTCGGATTACATTGCCTCAAATGTGTAATGTAATGGATTACGTAGTTAACTACAATTCGCCTTTGGCTAAGCCACGCCCTAGAATGTAGATTGACCAATCACAGCGCAGCCAAGAACGAGCTCCCACAGAGGGTCGTTTTATAAAAAATATGGTTAAAGGTTGTGCCTGGGTCATTTGTAACACAGATATGCGTTTCCCAGAGAGGTTGGAGGGGGGTGTCCGTTTTTTCCCCTTCCCAAAACCGAAGTTAAATACTGACAAGTGTCGTCTTTGGATTAAACTGTGTGGACGTCCTCACAGTCAGTGAAACCCCTCAAGGATCAACAAGCTCACTTTTGCTCTAAGATACATTTAGCTTTTAACCTTACTGTGAAGTTATACTAGTTAGACAGTTGTATGCTGGTTTAGGTTATGATTTCGGTTCTCTGCCCTAATTGTTGATACGCTAGCACACGCTGCTAATGAATACAACTTTATACTCGCGTAGTCCGTTTGCTTTGTAAATAACAACGATTTTAGAAGTGAATATAGACCTACCCAGCTTTGCATGAACAGTGTTTCTCCTGATATTGTTAGTCACAGCCTCCGTCTCGATTAGGATATGCGGTAGTCCATTTTTTGACTGTGACCGTTATGCTTTTGCCTCTATTTGGATGCCTTGTTGTTGCTTGCGTTTCACCGGTATGTCTTGAATATAGCCTTCGAACGCATACTGCAGCCACTTTTGCCTACTTCTATCGGACACTTTATTTTCTGCTTTATAAAAGTTTGATAAAATTTCAGCAGGAAGAGCCGTCACAGCATAATCCATGTTGATACCAAACCAGAGCCCAGATGAAGTTGTCGGAGGTAGCAACAGTAACTAAGGGGGGCGGGGCTTAGCCAAAGGGGAATTTCTATTACCCAGTATTGGCTTTACTGAATACTAGAAAAACCTAGACTTTACTACCTAAAACATAATGTAAATTATTGTATTTCTTCACAAAGGAAAGTGACTCGGTGTTGTTTCTCTCTGTCTCAACTTTTGCCAAGAATCCCAGTAGCACCTCAGTGCAGTACACAAGATCCAGGGGGCGGAGTCGGATCCAGACCTAAGGGGTGGAGATGGGTAGGTTTAGGTCAGGGGTAGGCAAGTTCGGTCCTAGGTTCGCTGTCCTGCAGAGTTTGGCTCCAACACTGAAAAAAACCTCACCTGGCTATAGCCTTAGTAATCCTGAAGACATTGATTAGCTTGTTCAGGTGTGTTTGATTAGGGTTGGAACTAAAGTCTGCAGGACAGCGGCTCTCTAGGACCGAACTTGCCTACCCCTGGTTTAGGTATATGTAAGGTGGGAGGAGTTGGATCTGGATCCAACTCCTCCACCTGGATTTTGTGTTCTGCAGTGAGGACCATCTCAAGAATCCTGCACACTTCTTTATTTTAAAATCTTTTACTTTTACCTTCGTCATCTTGAGTTGAGGTGAGTTCTGACATTCTAGACACATCTTTATTTGCCCAAGATAATACAAGCCAGTTATTTATTTGACAGACAGTGATGTTATTGAAACTTCTTCATCCAAACTTTATTCTAGTCCAAGTGTCTTCTAGAAAGCATATACCATGAAAGCTATTATATCAGAAAGGATTTGAGAAGAGGATTTTAACTTATGTCAATCTTACTCTTATGTACTCTTATGTAAATAGGGAACAGATACGCATTCAACAGCCAGAACTGAAGGCCAAACTACTGATATGTCTTTTACTGGTGTTTCCTGAGGCAAGCATTTGTGTTAATATAATAATACTAACTTTGGTTAAATAATTTGAAGAAACCACTTAAAAGGTTAGTTCACCCAACCTAATGACGTTCCAAACCCATAGGACTTCCGTTCATCTTCGGAACACAAATTTATATTGTTTTAATTAAATTGAGCAATTTCTGTCCCTCAATTGACCGTCCACGCAACTACCACTTTTTTTGTTCAAAGTACCACTGATTTGAAATTGTACATTGATATAATGCATCAATATGACTGATGTTTTTCATCCCATGCTTCCTTCCTCACTTCTTAATTTACTTCTTAACTTAAAAACCAATGTCAAGCTCATCCTCCCAACCTAAGCATCATTGATTAATGGCAAAGGCCTTGATTCTCCATTACTGACTGTCATGTGTCTTCCACGGGGGCTCTTTTAATGCCATTCCTAAGCTTTTTTGGGGGGAAAAAACAGTGTTACGGTTTCTTCTCAGCCTCAGCTAGACATTGTGGTAATGAGAGTGGAGGAAGGCCTGGTATTTTGTCTCTTTGGCTCATTTAATTGGAACAGCGACATTAGACTGGTATTAGGTGCATGATTGCTTTTTGGCTCACTTGCAGGGACCAAACAGTTCCAGTAGTCTCATTTTTATCGGTTGTGGGTAGGATATGGTTAAAAGGGTTATCAATCTATTACAGCAAGTACATGCCACTTCACTGCAATCATGCAAAATGGTGCAGAATCATAGTCTCTAGAAATATATTCCCGTTGTAGTTTCTAGCTTATTAAATGTATTATAATACCCAAGTATTATTACTTTTTTTTTTTTTTTAAAAGGCTGCTACGGATTATAATACATTTTAGAAGCATTAATTTAATATGCTAGAAAACAGACCATAGGTTCTTCAAAAGATCTTAGCTGGCTACCCACTTTAAATGTTAGGTTTAATGTTTCTTCTTCCATAAACAGACATAATTTTTTTGATTGCTTTGATTGGTTAAGCCATTTACTGTGCTGGGTTTTCTGTTCTAGTTTTTGCTACTCTGTCCTTCAAAACAGCCTCTATACAAAGCCAGCATTACATTGTGACTGTTCAAGCATATAGTTTAAATCATCCTCAGCAATAACCAGTGCTATTGTGTCAAATGTGGTAATTGCAGCCTTGCCCTGCTGTTGTTGAGTTTCTTAGAATTGCCCTTGCTTTGGTGCTTTTTCATTGCTTTATAATAGATATAACCTTGTGTGTTACCTCAAAGATAATCTCGAAAATCCAGATGTATGGATTGTTCTCACCCTAGAAGAACAGAAGACCCTTGATGCTACTTTTGTTTAGCAAACTCTTGTACATCTTGCATAACAACAATTTCCAGAAGAAATTGCCCATTTCAAAGGCAATTGAAATTGCATTTGTGGGTTGGTAATACTGTATGAAATAAGTGCTTCAGTCATGACTACTTGTGGCTGTGCTGCATGCTAGGAATAAATAACCATGAGGAACAAGCATTCACTTTGTGAGGGTGAATCCAGCTTACTGTAATTAAGAAACAGTGTTTGTGAAGATTCCAGTTCCATAATGTGACATACTTCGCAGTTCAATAATTAAGCAAAGCAAATTAAGCCACACGTATGTGTCTTGAGTCTGCGCCAACATTTTATGCAATCACTTAGAGGTAGATTCCTTACCTTAGCCACCAGAGTAGTAGTTGGCACACATGCTCCTGACATGAACCCTGCAAATCAAATGAGATCTCAGTCATTTCTCTCTGTGTATGTAAATGTGTATGTCCAGTGTCTCAAACTTTTCTTGGATTTGTCAGAGATTTCAAAATGCCAGGAAAGTCATCCATCCATCCATCTTCTTCCGCTTTTCCGGGGCCGGGTCGCGGGGGCAGCAGTCTAAGCAGAGACACCCAGACTTCCCTCTCCCTAGACACTTCCTCCAGCTCTTCCGGGGGGACACCGAGGCGTTCCCAGGCCAGCCGGGAGACATAGGGCCCTATTTTAACGATCTGAAACGCAAGTGTCAAAGTGCAAAGGCGCAAGTAACTTTGTGGGCGGATCCCGGCGCTGTTGCTATTTTCCCGGCGGATAAACGACTCTTGCGCCCGACGCAAATCTAAAAGGGGTTGGTCTGAAGTAGCTTCATTATTCATAGGTGTGGTTTGGGCGTAACGTGAAATAAACCAATCAGAGCGTCCTCTCACATTCCCTTTAAGAGCAGACGCGCTTGTTCCACGGCGGATTGCTATTATAATGGCGGGTTTGCCGGCGCACGCCAGGAGCAGTTCACAGCCAAAGAGACCGATGTTCTCGTCAGGGCCGTAAAACACAGAGAAGTGATATTGGGGATGATGGGAGAAACCCACCCAAATTAGCTTAAGTTAAACAGGCGTATAATTTGGGTAAATGTGTAGCCTAATCTAGATTTTTTTTTTTTTTTAATCTAGATAGATCTTTTTCACATCTTCACGGACACAACCTCCCTCGTGTGTTAATATTTTTCCTTGTAATAATGTATGATTTGCAAAAATTAAAACTGCTGCGTCTGTTTATAATTATTAGAGAATCAAAGTGGATGCGCGTTAACACACTACATTATGGCCAAGCACGCGCCCTTAAAATACCACATCACTAACGCGCAACGCGCCACTGTCTTTAGACTGTTTTTATCCTGATCAGTGGCGCAATTGCTTTCTAAAACTGGAAAATAGCACCAGGGCAGTTTTGTGCCGGAACACGCCTCCTCTTTGCGCTGAACCGCCCCCGCGAGCGCAAGTTCATTCCCTAATTTACTGACGTGCGTCTGTGGAGGGAAAAGTCCGCTGTGCGCGGGTGCAAAATAGGAATGATACATGCGTCGGTGTTCAAAGTCAATTGCGCTGGGTGCAAGATAGGGCCCATAGTCTCTCCAGCGTGTCCTAGGTCTTCCTCGGGGTCTCCTCCCGGTGGGACGTGCCCGGAACACCTTCCCAGGAAGGCGTTCAGGAGGCATCGGGAACAGATGCCCGAGCCACCTCAGCTGACCCCTCTCGATGTGGAGGAGCAGCGACTCTACTCTGAGCTCCTCCCGAGTGACCGAGCTCCTCACCCTATCTCTAAGGGATCGCTCAGCCACTCTGCGGAGAAAGCTCATTTTGGCCGCCTGTATCCGGGATCTTGTTCTTTCGGTCATGACCCAAAGCTCATGACCATAGGTGAGAGTAGGAACGTAGATTGACCGGTAAATCGAGAGCTTCGCCTTGCGGCTCAGCTCTTTCTTCACCACGACATACCGGTACAACGACCGCATTACTGCAGCAGCTGCACCGATCCGTCTGTCAATCTCCCGTTCCATCCTTCCCTCACTCGTGAACAAGACCCCAAGATACTTGAACTCCTCCACTTGAGGCAGGAACTCTCCACCAACCTGAAGTGAGCAAGCCACCCTTTTCCGACTGAGGACCATGGCCTCGGATTTGGAGGTGCTGATTCTCATCCCAGCCGCTTCACACTCGGCTGCAAACCGTCCCAGTGCATGCTGAAGGTCCTGGTCTGAAGGGGCCAACACGACAACATCATCCGCAAAGAGCAGAGACGAAATCGTGTGGTCCCCGAACCTGACACCCTCCGGCCCCTGGCTGTGCCTAGAAATTCTGTCCATAAATATTATGAACAGAACCGGCGACAAAGGGCAGCCCTGCCGAAGTCCAACATGCACCGGGAACAAGTCTGACTTACTGCCGGCAATGTGAACCAAGCTCCTGCTCCGGTCGTATAGGGACCGGACAGCCCTTAGCAAAGGACCCCGGACCCCATACTCCCGGAGCACCCTCCACAGGCCGCCTCAAGGGACACAGTCGAATGCCTTCTCCAAATCAGCACATGTGGATTGGTTGGGGGTTCATGGGAGTTTGCCAGGAAAGTCAACTAATTCAAAATTAAAAGTTCTCATCAACTTCTCCCAAGACTACATTTATGTTGATAACAGCTCTGATAATTTCATAGTTCTATACTCTTACTGTTTTGTCTAATTTTTTATCTATTTAAATTTCTCCTAAGGAATTTTAGGAGCAAAATCTCTGACAGAATTTATACTAAAATAATATATAGCTGAAAACTCTATCTGATAAGTCTAGATAACTTTCTGGTATTCAACAAACAAGCAAAAAGTTACCTCTAGGTTTCCCCCAGGTCTGTCTAATAAAGAGTCACAAGGCCAAAAGTTAATTTAAAAAAGGGTTGAAAATGATTTTATCTTTTTAAGTGTTGTAATGATGTACTGTTTAAAATCACAATGGTTAAAGGCAATCCGTCCACCATGTAGGCAAATGGACACCTGCATCAAATTAAGAACGCTCAAAAATGAGTACAAAAGGAACGTCTAATGATCTCAACACATACCCCTGGATTCTTTCTTCTTCCTGGAATGAAGTTTCTAACCAACATAGATTTTTTCTCACTTGCCCTGTATACCTCACACTTGGAATACAGCGTTTCTCAACTCACCTGTCTTTAGATTTCTCTTCACTTCTCAGCCTTCACAGCTGTCCCATTCTTGATTCATTTCTGGAATGTGAAAATGAAAAATGCACATGCTATTGATGCAACTCCATTCTCAGGCCTGTGAGCATGAAAGAAGTGGTGTTGGATTTGTCTTTTGTCTTAATCTGACAGGACCATCATCATGTTCTGATTTCAGACAAGCTCAGGGTAGGTTGTACAAACGATAAACAAAGACTATTCTGTTTTTATATCCGGACTCCAGAATATCATTATTTTATAGGAACAGTTTTTCATATATGTAAATATTCTACTTTGCAGATTATTCTAAAGGAATACCGGAATACACTACACAACTTCTGCAAAAAAAATTGTCCCAATTTGCAGTCTAGAGGAGATAATTGCTGAAAGTTATAGCCAGTCTGTAGACTTCAGGCAATCTTACTTCACAGAGAATCGTGTAGTGTATGATGGGCAAATAAACGGTGTTGTGGTTGCTTTGAACTTTCAGTCAGAGGATATCAAACATGTTTGATATTTTAGCCGATTTTAGAACACATATCGTTTTTGTCATGTGTCTCCTAGAAACTAGACGCATGTTTCTGTGTGAGTTTGTGTTCATAACATTGTTTCCTTGAACCATTTACATAGTCAGCAAGTCTATGATGATTACTGCTTTAAAATCTGTTCAGGTTTAAAAAGTTGTGTAGTGTTCTTCAGCTATTAGACAGACTGAGATTTTCTGACTTACAAGTAAAGCAACCACTTACTGTTTGTTTTGTCATTTAGGTTCTGTTTCTGTGTGGTTATACCATGATATACCATGATAATAAACTGCTATGAAAAATTTTACACAGCAGTTTCCATGAACAAAACAAAAAACACACCAAAGGAATTAGCAGAAATTGACTTTGGAATTAACATGTCTGTCTGTCGGTCTGGTTATCTGTTTGTCTGTACTATCAAAAACATAACTCGACATAAAAACATAAGAGAACAATTTGCAGTGTAGTTTGCTCATTAATGTCTAGTTTGTTTGTTACTAAGTTCCTACCAATGCTGCAAGTGTCACATGCACATCTGTATGATGCCACCTACTAATGTATGATATCTCATGTTCCACACATCAGTAATATTACTCTCATTAAATGCAAACCTGTGTGAATACAGGGCTCTGAATAATTTAATATAAATAATTTAATAACCATATTTACTCTCACATCCCTCTTGCTCTATACAACACAGTGTGTGTTTGCATCATCTGGACTCCACTTCAATAATACTGTCATTCAGCAGATGGTGTCTCAGACTTGTGGCTTGTGCTGATAAACACGGCTGAAAGTGTCCACATTATCCAAGGCATGGTCTCCGATACATCAGATAGCTTTTCCGATTCATTGACAGTGACTTTCAGTATGGGGCAGAAACACCAGTAAACACACTTTATGTAGAGATCTGGGGGACACAAGGATGCATTCTCAAGATGCAGTTGAGCAGACATATGTCTAACGACCATGTAGATTATAACATATTTACGTAAAATTTATTATTTTTTACAATCATTATGAGGGAAGTTTGATTATTCATGATGGTATCCTTGAATGAAACTGTGCCCCGCTTTGTGAACCTCATTTTCAAAGCTTGGTCTTCACCATTAAGGTGCAGTCACACTAGGACAATTTTGCATAAAAAAGGTCCATTGTCAATAGTGCAGCGATGTATAAAGCACTGCTCGCACAAAATCCACTTTCAAACCAAGCAGCTTTCTGTTGTTCAGCGTGGTGTATTTGCATGACCAAAGAGAAACCTACGTGGTAAACACACAAAACTCCCAATCATGCAGATTGCTATTGGAATGACTGGATTTGATACTCAACTTCATAGAGTAACGGTAATGGGTCTGCACTTTTAGACAAGAAATCACAAAACCACTACAGATCGGAAAGTTGTGAAAGGCCAACTTCCTCCACTATCTCAGCTATATCGTTTATCATGTACTCTATCCTCTGCTGTCTTCCGAATCAGACCAAATGAATGGCAAGTGAGATACCTTACCTTGGCATTCCCTTGGCATTCAGGAAAGGGTAAGTTATAAGTTTCCATAAGTATGGAAAGGACAGAGTGTACACATTCCATTTGGGCTTAAGATCTGAAATGAAAAGGAAATGAGAAAGGGGAGGTAGAGAGTAAACTAAGAAGAAAGGTTACATTATTCAAAGAGGGACCACAGCACGACTTATATACTTCACTTCAGCATGGAAGCAAATGTCCATCATTTCAGCAGCTTCTGATGCTGCACATGAATAAGGTATCTTCAGATGCTAACTCCACATCGCTCTTTGGGGACTAACACATTTATGTGTCACATATTGCAGCCAGGTTGTCCCTTTTAGTCAGACACCAAATGAATTCAGGTTGAAAGTTATATCACTTCTGTCACAGAGTTTGTGAGAT
The DNA here is from genome assembly GCF_949152265.1 of Phoxinus phoxinus. Lineage (NCBI taxonomy): Eukaryota > Metazoa > Chordata > Actinopteri > Cypriniformes > Leuciscidae > Phoxinus > Phoxinus phoxinus. Next base: position 22,534,767 of record NC_136896.1, on the reverse strand, counting down.
GCACGGTGCAAATATCCTCATATATCCCACTGGAGCATGAAATGGCTGATGTGTTTTCCTGGACATTTGAACTAGAGGTCTGCACAGATGTATTTTTTTTGCCCCATATATATATATATGGGGGGGTTCTTGATAAGGGGTTAATTAAAGGGATAGTTCATCCAAACATGAAAATTAGCCCATGATTTACTCACCCTGAAGCCATTGTATATTACATTCTTCTTTCAGACGAATACAGTCAGAGTTATATAAAAAAAATATCCTGGCTCTTCCAAGCTTTATAATGGGAATATATGGGGTTTTGTTTTTGGAAGTCCTTCAAAGCGCATTCAGCGCTAGTTATTTTAGCCGGTGTGGAGCACTTTAATCAGGGATGGATGTGGTTTGATGGACTTCCAAAAACAAAAACCTATTCACACCCTGTCACGGGTGGTTGCTGACAGACAGATGATGAAGACGTAATATCCAATTCAAAGGTTTATCTAACTAGATATCCAACAGAAAGGCGAACAGATAGCAACACACACTTAACATTGAAGACACCGGACACTGAACTCAAACAGAACTTAACATATATACAGGTGTTCATGATGGTGACTGATGAGTGCACAGCTGAACGTAATTAGTGTCCGTGACAACAAATGAGTGATGAAGGCAGGTGATGACAACACATAACGAGTCCATGTGGTGGTAGAGTGATACTCCCATTATAAAGCTTGGAAGAGCCAGGCCATTTTTTTTAAATATAACTCTTATTGTATTCGTATGAAAGAAGAATGTCATATACACCTAGGATGGCTTCAGGGTGAGTAAATCATGGGCTAATTTTCACTTTTGGGTGAACTATCCCTTTAAAAACATAACAAATTTGAGTCACTTTTATTTTACTTTTAGATTTTGTTGGAATACCACAAGTTATTTCTTTCTCCCTGTTCCTATACGGACACATCAGATCCCGTGGTAGTCCAGAACTCTGATTTGAATTATGTATCTTCCTATTTTTTTTTTTTTTTTTTTTGGTCACATGCTCAGTGCTGTCAGCAGAAAAAAGTGTTTAAGAAGGTGTTGGAAGAGTATGAGAGGAGACCTCAATTCCTCTGATGGATTTAGAAGTCTGCATTCTTCGATTGGATTTGGTGTTATTCATAAGAGTATGTAAGAGTTAATAGACAGTTTTAGATAAGTTGTTACCATGTAATAAGTTAATAATAACACATCACCAATATGTGCTTGGTGAACATCTAATTTTAAAACCATGAACACAACTTCCACTCTTCTAGGAACGTTTTTCAGTAGATGTTAGGATGCAGTTACTCACTCCTATTTAGACACACGAGCATGTGAAGTCACTGATGTGGGTTTTTGGGGACTGATTCACCGTTCCAATTCATCCCAAAAACATTCAGTGTGGTTCCCCTCTGAGCTTTATGTAGGCCAGTCAATTTATTCCACGCCAGAATCTGTAAATCATTTTTGTTTGGACCTTGCTTTGTGCACAAGGGTATTGTTATTCTGGAAGGAAAGACTCTCCAGAACTGTTGTGAGAACATTGAATTATTTCTAATGTCATTGTACAATGTAGCATTAAGATTCGTCCCACCAAAAATACTGAAATAGTCAAAGCTGTTATTTAGAAAGGGGTGTCCAGATATATACTTTTGGCCTTATGTGTACTGTAGTTCTCCGTTTCCTGTTGGGAGGAGTGACACATTTCCGCAAATCAATTATTTTGAACTGCTCTTTTCAATGAATTGGTTAACATGTCGGTTCAGTGATTCTTATAAGTCGTCCTATTACTTTAAGTAATCAAAAGTGCTCACAGAAATAAATCACCTCCCTTTCTGAAGGAGTGTTTTGTGGCTGGATTTAGGAAGCAAAGTGTCCCAGAAATTAGTTTTAATAGTTTACTATTCAATGGATGCAGTTTAATTTAAGACTCCAACTTGCACAGACTTCTACAGGAAATTAAATGTGTGACTTTTTTCATGAACATGCATGCTCTCTTTGCTTGGTTGCCTCCAATCGTTTTGAAGCAAACTGTTTTCTTGATTAATGCATTGGGTCAGTACAACAGCATTAGCCAGATGTTTGCTGGGAACACTCTCGTCTCACATATGAGTTAATGGAAATTAGTTGATCCACCTTAATGGCAAAGGGAATATGCTCCATTGGGATGGTTCTTTTATTTTTTCCATTTAGTTAGGCTACATTCTGAATATATTCTGATAAATTAAATAAGTCTTAAGGTTTCCTTTTAACACACACTGCTTTTGAAATCACATTCCCCATTGTAAGAGGCAGTGTATCTGTGCTGGCTGCTCTGCTTAGTATTACCGTGTCTGGCGTGTCATTTGATCAACCTAAGATAACCAACGTTACAGTACAAATACATCTTTTCCATACTATGGAAGTCAATGGTGCCCAAAAATTGTTGGTTACTGGCATTCTTCAAATAATCTTCCCTTGTGTTTAGCAGAAGAAATACATACAGTACATTAATGTTTGGAATGACTTGAGGGTGATTCAATTTTGACATATTTTTCATTTTTGGGTGAACTATTTCTGTTGGAAACTGCAGTGAAATGTATGGTACACATTTTGTGTTTTGCAGAAATGTTGCGGTAACACTTTACAATAAGGTTAATTAGTTAATGTATTAACTAACATGAACTAACAATACATGTGTTACTGTATTAGTTCATCTTTGTTCATTTTAGTTAATAAAAATACAGCTATTCATTGTTTGTTCATGTTAGTTCACAGTGTATTAACAAATACAACCTTTGAATAATGTAGGTTATTGTAATAATAATGTAGTCCCTAATGTTACAGACTCAACTTTTCCAAAACTTTCTGAATGCAGAATAATTTTAATGATAATGTATCAATGCAAATGTAAGGGAGAAGAAAGACATAAAGGTTAAATACTATGGTGCTTTGGTGCTTTTATTTCCTAGCCCCATTCTGCCTATTTTACTATCTGTAAGGTTACGTAAAACCTAAAGCAATACAATATGCATATCATATGTATTTTCAGTTAATTATTAGAGGACTGTAGGCAATAGAAAGGGTGACAGCTGATTTTTTAAAACTTCTTCAGCTTCACTAGCCTTTCGGTTTTTGATCCCTGGCTCATAAAACCATATAGAATCTCTAAACATGCTCTGCCCATACAGCATTTTAATACTTGCAATCATGGTCCATTATATTTGTCCTTATATCTTGTGATATCTTATCATTGCTTCAATCTCATATCATAAACCACAGGGAACAGGAAGCACTCCCGTGTTGCTAAATGTCTTGGATAAGCTAGTAGTCCAAACCTCATAGTGTCTATCCCTGTCACTAAAACAAGCAGTGATCTTCCACTCTGTGTATGCAGGGTTGTTTCTTGGCCTTTGATGTCTTCATTGGAAGACAACTGTCTCACGAGATGATAATGCATTATATAAATCGCTGTTGACCGCATGACTGTGCTTCACAGAAACAACCATTGACAGTTTCCTGTGATTGCTGTTATATGGACTGAGCCTTTTTCAGTAGAAGCATAAAATCAAATGTATATCATTGATGTCTTCACTCTAAAAAAAAAAGCCTTCATTGGTTCTAACGGTGCAATGTGAAACCTGGATGAAACAACAGCCCAGCAGGAGATGATGTACATTATCTTAACTGTCACAAGGTTTCATTTGTTTATTTGTTTGTTTACCTATATACTAAATTTGATTCCCATGATTTGTACTGGACAGTGTAGAGCAGCAGTAAAAGAAAAGTAGCTTTTTTAATGTTTTGTCTAAAGGTTCGGTTTCACTTTATTTTAAGATATCCGTGTTACAGTGCAAGTATACAGTACAATTAAGTACTGAGGAATAATAATTAACTACATGTACTTCCTATAGGGTTAGGGTAATGATTGGGGTTTGATTTAGGGTTAGTTGCATGTAATTCTCCATAATTCATAGTTATAATTACAGTAACTACTGTACATGTACATGTAACGAGTGTATGTAAAATAAAGTGGTACCAAAGGTTCAGTAAACCGTTCTATAAAAAAAAAAAAGGTTTAGAGGGTTAATTAACAACATGTATTTATTATATGATAAGGGTTTTAATGCATAATTTGCTGTTATTACTACAGTAAGTACATGTAACACGTAACAAGGACGCTGTAAAGTGTCTCTTCTTTATGCTGAAGTAGTAGATGCCTTGGCACGCTGCCCCAGTCTAAGAATAGATGTGTCCTTCAAACCCATCATCCCTGCAGTGGCATGCAGTGCCACCAAGAGGAGCGAGGGAGGCGATTCACTGTGTCCCAAAGGCCGTAACTAGGAGACGGACAGATCCTTGCGATTAGCAAAATCATAGCTCTTCTCTTGCTTACTCTACTTTTCTTTTTTATATGCCTCTTGACATCACTGCTCCTCTGAGGGTGTAAATTTTGAGAGTGTATTGATGTCTCAAGCTGCAAGAAACAGGCTCATTATCATGCAAACATTTTCAGTAGTCCATATTTAATGCTTTCAGCGCAGTGCAGGAAACAATGATTTTTCTATTGATTCATTGAATGTTCATGGTTAGGTCAATGCACTGTGCTGCATCAAACAAAACAACCATTTTTTTCAGATTCACTGATAACAATGTTTTCTAGTGAAAAATATTTGCAGGGCAAGTGCAAATATGTACTACCTGCCCAAGCATGCACACACACATACCTGTATAAATATATCTAGTGTTGGACAGGAACATGTTACAGTAATAATATTACTTTTAGCCATAACTTGTAACTACTGTAATCACTAATAAGATTTCAGTAATAATAATATTACAGTTTCCATTCATAAAATAGCTTGTTGCAATTTCCAACTCTTACTGATTTGAAACAATCCAATCATTTTTAGATTCATTTTTGGAATCTTCATGACTTGCGTATTCGCGTGACATCAGCATTGCAGCAAGCTAGGTTGTAAAAAGGAAAAGCTTACATTCAGCGAATGGAAATATTGACATTACCTTTGTTTTGTCAAGAGAAAAGTTGACAAGAACACTGTAGTCAAATGTATAAAGCGCTACTAGAAAAGTAAAGAGTAATGTCACAACTTACAATACAGATCGTTTAAAAAAAAACAGCTTTACTGTCAGTACAGTGTTGATTCAGTTCCATTATTAAGATCCTCAATTTTTTAAATAGTTATTTTCATCTATAAAGCAGGTCTGTAGAAAAGCAGTGATGCCGTTGCTCAATTCTCATGAAAAAGTCTAAAAAACAAAACATTTTATTACAACCTCACATTAATGCTTTTAAAAACATACATCCTGAAATATAATCGTAATAGGTGAATTAGCTACAATTAGCATCAAGCTACACATGACAACTTTTACTCAAAACTCACTGTAATGTAAACCACCATCGGGTGTTTGTAATAACTTCAGATTGTATTCTAATGTGGATTTTGGTCATATGATGAGGCAGAATTATTTATTTTTTTTAGCATTTTAGAAAAGCTAATCGTTTCACCTGCTTAGCATTTCATATGTAAACATCCTTAAATCTTGTTAGAAAATAGTGAAAATCACATAAAATGAATATGCTATTGTAATTGGATGTGTATTAGCATGACATTTCATTTGTAGAAACACGTAGAAGGGTTATAATTTATGGGACAGGGGCTGGTTGCATAAACTGCTTTTTTTTTTTACTGGACCTACTGTAACTTTTGTAAGTCAGTTACATAAAAAGGACGATTGGTCTAATTTGAATTAGAAAATGTATACTAATTATCTCTTGACTAATTGCTAGTTGGTCAAATTAGTTCTTAAGAAAAGTAATAACGAGTAGTGTGATTAATCGTGCAACAAATTACTCCCTTTCCTAGGGAGTAAAAAAGTAAAGTAATTATATCACTTTTGAAAGCAGTAAGGAGTAATGAGTAATGCATTAGATATATGTAATCCTCCAACGCTGTAAATGACTTTGAATAAAACAGTATAGCTCCTGTAGTCTGAGAACTCACAGGGAAAATCACAGGACCTGTTGACTCTGCAGTTCATCTCATCAACATGTGCGCTGTTTGGATGATTGCACTCGAGCTGGCGCGTGACCACGTGCAGTCTGGTACACGGGTGCACCTCCATGACCACAGCTGATGGATAGGTGAATTCATCATGTGCTCCTTCTGAGGAGATCTGATTTCACTGCAGGCTGATGAGCCGTTTCTCCACTGCATTCATCAAGTTGCTGTTTAAGCTGAATCATCCAATACTGAATATATTGCAGAGTGTGCAACTGCATATAAATTCACCAGCACTGTATCTTTTGGCAAAGTGTGTGTTTTTGTTTGATAACTCAAGGATGTTCATTTTGTTCATATTTGCCCATTAGTGGTATAAATAATCACTCTGACAATGATTCTTTATTAATGAAATGCGATCAGAGTGTGGTTTAATTTTATGAAATTTAATTTGATTATCTTGGAACAATTCATAACAGTAATAGCACTGAAAACAGGATAACAATTTGAATATCATTATTGTTATAATCAAGTAAATTCAGTAATTGATTATTTAATAGCATGATAGATCAAACAGTTTTACTATGGCTGAATTAAGACAAAACCATTCATGACAAATTATTATTTCCTGAGTATCTCCACCATTTAAACTGACATGGCCTCCAAAGCAACAGTGCCCTTAATATGTTCTTAAAAGTAAGATTTTTTGTAATGTTAAAATACATTATCTAAAATCAGTATACAACTATTAGTATGCCATTTATGGGTTTATCTTCCCCAAAAGTAAAAGTTTTTTTTTTTTTTTTTCTGAGCTTCTCAGGCACCATCAACATATTGCAAGTGGTCTGCTCAGATCCATTAATCTCTTTTCACCTCAATGTGAGAGTTTGGGGCGACATTTTGTAGTTTGAGCTAGAGGGTGTTTAGCCAGTGTAGGACCTTGGCGGATACGTGGGAAAATACATTCAGCTTTGGTTACATAAAAACTAAATTTAAACTTCATTTAAACCTTCAAACATTAAAGGGACAGTTTACCCAAAAAATGAAAGTTCTGCCAACATTTTCTCACCCTCAAATTGTTCCAAACCTGTTTCGAACACAATCGATATTTTGGAGAATATGGGTAACCAAACAGGCACATGGACCCATTGACCCATTTTTTTTCTAGCCTCAAATAGTTGTAGCTTGGTGTGTTATTAAAAAAAAAAAAATGTCTGCTGCAGGTACAGGTTTATTATGAACAGGTTTATTAGGTTTATTATTATAAATGAGACATTAACATTTTATCTAGACAGAGTGTTAGCTTACTCAATTGCTTGCTCATGAAACATAGCAACAATGTTCATCTTGAAAAATATCTCAGCTGCTGAGGATGTCCTCAAGGAAAAATAGTGCATTATTTTGTCTCTAGCTTACAATGTTGTACATTGTTCCTGTTTGCTTGTTTTCTACCTAGCTGAGATAAAGCTCATCAATGGTTGCTTGTGTTATTCTGGTTGTTCCAGGTTCGCTTCTTTGTTTCTTAAGGGTAAAAGTTAAATGTAAATGAGTTGTTTACAGCATAACAGCTGATTGAGAATTTTGACGGTCAAACTAGAAAAATGCTGGGTTAAAAATGACAGATAACTGGGATACTTGGCAACCCAGTTCTAGGTAAACATAGTCAAGAACACATGCTGGGTTATCTTGGTTTTATACATCCCATTTGCAGGGTCGTTGTAGTGCTGGGTCAAACAACCTGACATTGAAGGTTATTCATTTTGAAGAATAATAAAGCACTCTAAAAGATTCAGACAGTCTTTGACAATAAGTCAGTCTTTGACAATCCTAAAATAGTCAAAAACATTTAGAAAACGTTTTATAAAGTGGCAAGAGCAATAGCACCTTTTATAGCAAAACAAAAAAAATGGTATCGGTACGTTTTGTCTGTTCCAGTTCATTAAATGACAATCTTATGTTAATGTTCATGTTTGCAAAGTTACATAAAAAAACAGCTTTACCTTTTGTCAACTTGTCTGTCAGACTAACCCTAACCCTAACTTTCAGCCCATCAAACGAATTGTGCCACCACAGCCACAACACTAGTATACTAGATCAGAGCGCTCCCATTGTATTCATTGTATTCAATGGATCTGTATACACTGTATGCGCATTGCAACATTGTTACATAGGCTATGACAGCATTGTGTGTCAGCCCTGGTCGTGCCATTCATTTGGTGGGAGGTGAAAAATCTACAAGGTGGTATCTTGAGTATAGATTCGGTGTATGCTACATTTGTAGAAGGTTAGTGTTCCAAGCTGACGTTTAGTGTGAGTAGAGTAAAATGTACAGGGAGGGAAAATAGCAGGGTAAATGTGCAGATACATTACTTAAAATGTACTCAAGCAAAAGCAAAAGTAAAAAAAAAAAATAATAACTATCCACAAATTTACAATTTATGATAAACACAACTTAATTACAGTAAAGTGAGTAGTTGTAATTTGTTACAAATTACATAAACCCTGCATTTAAGACATTAAAAACAATTTTCAGCTCAACTTAATTTCAGACAAGCACAAGTGTTTAAAATAACTCACGATTGCTATCCGATTGGGATTCTGATCACCGTATGAGAAGAAATATAGTTATATGTGATGCTAAAGGCTAGTTATGCTAACTATTGCGATAGATGTGATAATGGAAAATACTGCTTGAAGAAGATAAATGCTGTATGATTATATTTGTGCATTTATTTATTAGGGGCCAAGCACTGAAAGTGCGGGCACCTATTGTATCTGTTCCCGTTCTTATTAGGGGCCAAGCACTGAAAGTGCGGGCACCTATTGTATCTGTTCCCGTTCTTATTAGGGGCCAAGCACTGAAGGTGCGGGCACCTATTGTATCTGTTCCCGTTCTTATTCTTCTTCTTTTTCTTTTTTTTCTTTTTTTTCTTCCGACTGGGCGTCTATGGCAGCCTATAGAACCGTTTGCGGGAAACTTATACAAATTGGCACAGTGATAGAGGACAGCCTGAACTATCACCATAGCAAATTTGGAGTCTCCAACTCATTCCCTCTAGCGCCACCAGCTGTCCAAAGTTTCACTCATGTTTATGCTAATAACTTTTGAACCACAAGGGCTAGAAACAAAATTCTTTTTTCCTCTGATTCCTGAGCTCACGACGATTCGACTGCACCCTATGACGTCATTTTCCGTCATAATAGTTTTCCCGCCATTTTGAATTTTCCGAAAAACCTACTTTTTCGAACTCCTCCTAGGCCGTTGCTCCGAATTTCACGAAAAATGAACCAGATCATCTCCAGACCTTGACGACCAAAAGTTATGGAATTCAAGTTGATTCGAATTACCGTTCTCGAATACCGCGCAAATAAATTTTACGTAGCGCTTGCGAAAACAGACGTAAGGCCGTATCTCCACAACGCTTTATCGGATTCAGACCAAATTTGGTATATGTCATCACAAGCATGACTTGAGGCTACATGCTGCGTTTCGGCGCAGCGCCACCTACTGGTCCGGAGATATGAATAATTTATGTTTTTGCTTATAACTTCTGAACGGTTTGTCCAAAAATCACAAAAGTGGTCTCGTTAGATTCAGGGCGTCGTGATGAGTCGACTGATATTCAATTTTCCCATATCGCCCATTTTGGCTGTCGGCCATTTTGAATTATGTGCTAAAATGCTGTATTTTATGAACGCATGAACGTATCGTTACGAAACTCAGTATGGGTCATCAGTACAACGCCCTAAAGGTACTCAAAAATTTATGAGACAGCGCCACCTTTTGGTCAAAAGTTATAATGAAATTTCCAAAAATGCTAATAACTTTTGAATAAATTTGCCTATAGTAATGACACTGATCTCAATAGATTCCTTGGGTTATGCTGAAAACATAGATACCAATTTTGCCATAGTCAGCCAAACTTCCTGTCCGCCATCTTTATTTTGTTTTAAAACCTACTTTTTCGAACTCCTCCTAGACCGAACGTCCGATTTTCACCAAAATCGGATCGTGTCATCTCCAGACCGTGCCGAGTAAAAGTTATGGATTTCGTGTCGATAGACGAAACCGTTTTTGTATACCGCAGTGGCAAATTTGAGGCATGATGCCAAAATGACTATTCAGGCTTTATATCTGCAATGCCTTGCCATATTGACACCAAACTTTGTAAGTGTCATTGTCACTTCACTCTGACCACATCACATCAGTTTCGTAACTGCGCCACCTATTGGTCGAAAGTGATAATCATATTTTTAGTTAATGTATGTGATTTTTCAACCATTTTGCCAAAATTCTTCTTTAAATGTCTTCAATTGCTCCTAGCTGCAGTTGGTCTCACACTCCCAGCCACTTTGGCATGTCTTGTCGTCTTGCTTGCGCTTGGCCCCGGTGATTGCTGCTTGCAGCTATATTTTCTTTTTCTTTTTCTTCCGACTGGGCGTCTATGGCAGCCTATAGAACCGTTTGCGGGAAACTTATGAAAATTGGCACAGTGATAGAGGACAGCCTGAACTATCACCATAGCAAATTTGGAGTCTCCGACTCATTCCCTCTAGCGCCACCAGCTGTCCAAAGTTTCACTCATGTTTATGCTAATAACTTTTGAACCACAAGGGCTAGAAACAAAATTCTTTTTTCCTCTGATTCCTGAGCTCACGACGATTCGACTGCACCCTATGACGTCATTTTCCGTCATAATAGTTTTCCCGCCATTTTGAATTTTCCAAAAAACCTACTTTTTCGAACTCCTCCTAGGCCGTTGATCCGAATTTCACGAAAAATGAACCAGATCATCTCCAGACCTTGACGACCAAAAGTTATGGAATTCAAGTTTATTCGAATTACCGTTCTCGAATACCGCGCAAATAAATTTTACGTAGCGCTTGCGAAAACAGACGTAAGGCCGTATCTCCACAACACTTTGTTGGATTCAGACCAAATTTGGTACATGTCATCACAAGCATGACCTGAGGCTACATGCTGCGTTTCGGCGCAGCGCCACCTACTGGTCCGGAGATATGAAGAATTTATGTTTTTGCTTATAACTTCTGAACGGTTTGTCCAAAAATCACAAAAGTGGTCTCGTTAGATTCAGGGCGTCGTGTTGAGTTGACTGATATCCAATTTTCCCATATCGGCCATTTTGGCTGTCGGCCATTTTGAATTATGTGCTAAAATGCTGTATTTTATGAACGCATGAACGTATCGTTACGAAACTCAGTATGGGTCATCAGTACAACGCCCTAAAGGTACTCAAAAATGTATGAGACAGCGCCACCTTTTGGTCAAAAGTTATAATGAAATTTCCAAAAATGCTAATAACTTTTGAATATATTTGCCTATAGTAATGACACTGATCTCAATAGATTCCTTGGGTTATGCTGAAAACATAGATACCAATTTTGCCATAGTCAGCCAAACTTCCTGTCCGCCATCTTTATTTTCTTTTAAAACCTACTTTTTCGAACTCCTCCTAGACCGAAGGTCCGATTTTCACCAAAATCGGATCGTGTCATCTCCAGACCGTGCCGAGTAAAAGTTATGGATTTCGTGTCGATAGACGAAACCGTTTTCGTATACCGCAGTGGCAAAGTTGAGGCATGATGCCAAAATGACTATTCAGGCTTTATATCTGCAATGCCTTGACATATTGACACCAAACTTTGTAAGTGTCATTGTCACTTCACTCTGACCACATCACATCAGTTTCGTAACTGCGCCACCTATTGGTCGAAAGTGATAATCATATTTTTAGTTAATGTATGTGATTTTTCAACCATTTTGCCAAAATTCATCTTCAAATGTCTTTAATTGCTCCTTGCTGCAGTGGGTCTCACACTCCCAGCCACTTTGGCATGTCTTGTCGTCTTGCTTGTGCTTGGCCCCGGTGATTGCTGCTTGCAGCTATATTTATTCTTCCGTTTCTTCTTCCGCCATTGAAGTCTATGGCAGCCCTATGAACCGCTTGCGGGAAAGTTGATTTTATTTGACATTCTGATAGAGGACAGTCCCAACATTAAATACACCAATTTTGGTGTCTCCAACTCATTCCCTCTAGCGCCACCAACAGTCCAAAGTTTCACTCATGTCTATGCTGATAACTTTTGAACCGTAAGGGCTAGAATCAAAATTCTTTTTTCCTCTGATTCCTGAGCTCACGACGATTCGATTGCACCCTATGACGTCATTTTCCGTCATAATAGTTTTCCCGCCATTTTGAATTTTCCAAAAAAACTACTTTTTCGAACTCCTCCTAGGCCGTTGCTCCGAATTTCACGAAAATTGAACCAGATCAACTCCAGACCATGACGACAAAAAGTTATGGAATTCAAGTTGATTCGAATTACCGTTCTCGAATACCGCGCAAATAAATTTTACGTAGCGCTTGCAAAAACAGACGTAAGGCCGTATCTCCACAACGCTTTATCGGATTCAGACCAAATTTGGTACATGTCATCACAAGCATGACCTGAGGCTACATGCTGCGTTTCGGCGCAGCGCCACCTACTGGTCCGGAGATATGAAGAATTTATATTTTTGCTTATAACTTCTGAACGGTTTGTCCAAAAATCACAAAAGTGGTCTCGTTAGATTCAGGGCATCGTGCTGAGTCGACTGATATCCAATTTTCCCATATCGGCCATTTTGGCTGTCGGCCATTTTGAATTATGTGCTAAAATGCTGTATTTTATGAACGCATGAACGTATCGTTACGAAACTCAGTATGGGTCATCAGTACAACGCCCTAAAAGTACTCAAAAATTTATGAGACAGCGCCACCTTTTGGTCAAAAGTTATAATGAAATTTTCAAAAATGCTAATAACTTTTGAATAAATTTGCCTATAGTAATGACACTGATCTCAATAGATTCCTTGGGTTATGCTGAAAACATAGATACCAATTTTGCCATAGTCAATCAAAGTTCCTGTCCGCCATCTTTATTTTCTTTTAAAACCTACTTTTTCGAACTCCTCCTAGACCGAACGTCCGATTTTCACCAAAATCGGATCGTGTCATCTCCAGACTGTGCCGAGTAAAAGTTATGGATTTCGTGTCGATAGACAAAACCGTTTTCGTATACCGCAGTGGCAAAGTTGAGGCATGATGCCAAAATGACTATTCAGGCTTTATATCTGCAATGCCTTGACATATTGACACCAAACTTTGTATGTGTCATTGTCACTTCACTCTGACCACATCACATCAGTTTCGTAACTGCGCCACCTATTGGTCGAAAGTGATAATCATATTTTTAGTTATTGTATGTGATTTTTCAACCATTTTGCCAAAATTCATCTTCAAATGTCTTTAATTGCTCCTTGCTGCAGTGGGTCTCACACTCCCAGCCACTTTGGCATGTCTTGTCGTCTTGCTTGCGCTTGGCCCCGGTGATTGCTGCTTGCAGCTATATTTAGGGGCCAAGCACTGAAGGTGCGGGCACCTATTGTATCTGTTCCGGTTCTTATTCTTCTTCCTTTTTTTTCTTTTTCCGACTGGGCGTCTATGGCAGCCTATAGAACCGTTTGCGGGAAACTTATGAAAATTGGCACAGTGATAGAGGACAGCCTGAACTATCACCATAGCGAATTTGGAGTCTCCAACTCATTCCCTCTAGCGCCACCAGCTGTCCAAAGTTGCACTCATGTTGATGCTAATAACTTTTGAACCACAAGGGCTAGAAACAAAATTCTTTTTTCCTCTGATTCCTGAGCTCATGACGATTCGACTGCACCATATGACGTCATTTTCCGTCATAATACTTTTCCCGCCATTTTGAATTTTCCGAAAAACCTATTTTTTCGAACTCCTCCTAGGCCGTTGCTCCGAATTTCACGAAAAACGAACCAGATCACCTCCAGACCTTGACGACAAAAAGTTATGGAATTCAAGTTGATTCGAATTACCGTTCTCGAATACCGCGCAAATAAATTTTACGTAGCGCTTGCAAAAACAGACGTAAGGCCGTATCTCCACAACGCTTTATCGGATTCAGACCAAATTTGGTACATGTCATCACAAGCATGACCTGAGGCTACATGCTGCGTTTCGGCGCAGCGCCACCTACTGGTCCGGAGATATGAAGAATTTATATTTTTGCTTATAACTTCTGAACGGTTTGTCCAAAAATCACAAAAGTGGTCTCGTTAGATTCAGGGCATCGTGCTGAGTCGACTGATATCCAATTTTCCCATATCGGCCATTTTGGCTGTCGGCCATTTTGAATTATGTGCTAAAATGCTGTATTTTATGAACGCATGAACGTATCGTTACGAAACTCAGTATGGGTCATCAGTACAACGCCCTAAAAGTACTCAAAAATTTATGAGACAGCGCCACCTTTTGGTCGAAAGTTATAATGAAATTTCCAAAAATGCTAATAACTTTTGAATAAATTTGCCTATAGTAATGACACTGATCTCAATAGATTCCTTGGGTTATGCTGAAAACATAGATACCAATTTTGCCATAGTCAATCAAAGTTCCTGTCCGCCATCTTTATTTTCTTTTAAAACCTACTTTTTCGAACTCCTCCTAGACCGAACGTCCGATTTTCACCAAAATCGGATCGTGTCATCTCCAGACTGTGCCGAGTAAAAGTTATGGATTTCGTGTTGATAGACAAAACCGTTTTCGTATACCGCAGTGGCAAAGTTGAGGCATGATGCCAAAATGACTATTCAGGCTTTATATCTGCAATGCCTTGACATATTGACACCAAACTTTGTATGTGTCATTGTCACTTCACTCTGACCACATCACATCAGTTTCGTAACTGCGCCACCTATTGGTCGAAAGTGATAATCATATTTTTAGTTATTGTATGTGATTTTTCAACCATTTTGCCAAAATTCATCTTCAAATGTCTTTAATTGCTCCTTGCTGCAGTGGGTCTCACACTCCCAGCCACTTTGGCATGTCTTGTCGTCTTGCTTGCGCTTGGCCCCGGTGATTGCTGCTTGCAGCTATATTTCTTCTTCTTTTTCTTCCGACTGGGCGTCTATGGCAGCCCATAGAAGCGTATGCGGGAAAGTTGTTTTGGTTTGACATTCTGATAGAGGACAGTCCCAACATCAAATACACCAATTTTGGTGTTTCTAACTCATTCCCTCTAGCGCCACCACCTGTCCAAAGTTTCAGAAATTGTATGCTAATAACTTTTGAACCGTAAGGCCTATCAACAAAATTATTTTTTCCTCTGATTCCTGAGCTCATGGCGATTCGATTGCACCCTATGACGTCATTTTCCGTCATAATAGTTTTCCCGCCATTTTGAATTTTCCGAAAAACCTACTTTTTCGAACTCCTCCTAGGCCGTTGCTCCGAATTTCACGAAAATTGAACCAGATCATCTCCAGACCATGACGACAAAAAGTTATGGAATTCAAGTTGATTTGTCAAACCGTTCACGAATACCACGCAATTTAATTTTACGTTGCGCTTGCAAAAACAGACGTAAGGCTGTATCTCCACAACGTTTTATCGGATTCAGACCAAATTTGGTACATGTCATCACAAGCATGACCTGAGGCTACATGCTGCGTTTCGGCGCAGCGCCACCTACTGGTCCGGAGATATGAATAATTTATTTTTTTGCTTATAACTTCTGAACGGTTTGTCCAAAAATCACAAAAGTGGTCTCGTTAGATTCAGGGCGTCATACTGAGTTGACTGATATCCAATTTTCCCATATCGGCCATTTTGGCTGTCGGCCATTTTGAATTATGTGCTAAAATGCTGTATTTTATGAACGCATGAACGTATCGTTACGAAACTCAGTATGGGTCATCAGTACAACGCCCTAAAAGTACTCAAAAATTTATGAGACAGCGCCACCTTTTGGTCAAAAGTTATAATGAAATTTCCAAAAATGCTAATAACTTTTGAATAAATTTGCCTATAGTAATGACACTGATCTCAATAGATTCCTTGGGTTATGCTGAAAACATAGATACCAATTTTGCCATAGTCAATCAAAGTTCCTGTCCGCCATCTTTATTTTCTTTTAAAACCTACTTTTTCGAACTCCTCCTAGACCGAACGTCCGATTTTCACCAAAATCGGATCGTGTCATCTCCAGACTGTGCCGAGTAAAAGTTATGGATTTTGTGTCGATAGACAAAACCGTTTTCGTATACCGCAGTGGCAAAGTTGAGGCATGATGCCAAAATGACTATTCAGGCTTTATATCTGCAATACCTTGACATATTGACACCAAACTTTGTATGTGTCATTGTCACTTCACTCTGACCACATCACATCAGTTTCGTAACTGCGCCACCTATTGGTCGAAAGTGATAATCATATTTTTAGTTATTGTATGTGATTTTTCAACCATTTTGCCAAAATTCATCTTCAAATGTCTTTAATTGCTCCTTGCTGCAGTGGGTCTCACACTCCCAGCCACTTTGGCATGTCTTGTCGTCTTGCTTGCGCTTGGCCCCGGTGATTGCTGCTTGCAGCTATATTTCTTCTTCTTTTTCTTCCGACTGGGCGTCTATGGCAGCCCATAGAAGCGTATGCGGGAAAGTTGTTTTGGTTTGACATTCTGATAGAGGACAGTCCCAACATCAAATACACCAATTTTGGTGTTTCTAACTCATTCCCTCTAGCGCCACCACCTGTCCAAAGTTTCAGAAATTGTATGCTAATAACTTTTGAACCGTAAGGCCTATCAACAAAATTCTTTTTTCCTCTGATTCCTGAGCTCATGGCGATTCGATTGCACCCTATGACGTCATTTTCCGTCATAATAGTTTTCCCGCCATTTTGAATTTTCCGAAAAACCTACTTTTTCAAACTCCTCCTAGGCCGTTGCTCCGAATTTCACGAAAAATGAACCAGATCATCTCCAGACCTTGACGACCAAAAGTTATGGAATTCAAGTTGATTCGAATTACCGTTCTCGAATACCGCGCAAATAAATTTTACGTAGCGCTTGCAAAAACAGACGTAAGGCCGTATCTCCACAACGCTTTATCGGATTCAGACCAAATTTGGTACATGTCATCACAAGCATGACCTGAGGCTACATGCTGCGTTTCGGCGCAGCGCCACCTACTGGTCCGGAGATATGAAGAATTTATATTTTTGCTTATAACTTCTGAACGGTTTGTCCAAAAATCACAAAAGTGGTCTCGTTAGATTCAGGGCATCGTGCTGAGTCGACTGATATCCAATTTACCCATATCGGCCATTTTGGCTGTCGGCCATTTTGAATTATGTGCTAAAATGCTGTATTTTATGAACGCATGAACGTATCGTTACGAAACTCAGTATGGGTCATCAGTACAACGCCCTAAAAGTACTCAAAAATTTATGAGACAGCGCCACCTTTTGGTCAAAAGTTATAATGAAATTTCCAAAAATGCTAATAACTTTTGAATAAATTTGCCTATAGTAATGACACTGATCTCAATAGATTCCTTGGGTTATGCTGAAAACATAGATACCAATTTTGCCATAGTCAATCAAAGTTCCTGTCCGCCATCTTTATTTTCTTTTAAAACCTACTTTTTCGAACTCCTCCTAGACCGAACGTCCGATTTTCACCAAAATCGGATCGTGTCATCTCCAGACTGTGCCGAGTAAAAGTTATGGATTTCGTGTCGATAGACAAAACCGTTTTCGTATACCGCAGTGGCAAAGTTGAGGCATGATGCCAAAATGACTATTCAGGCTTTATATCTGCAATGCCTTGACATATTGACACCAAACTTTGTATGTGTCATTGTCACTTCACTCTGACCACATCACATCAGTTTCGTAACTGCGCCACCTATTGGTCGAAAGTGATAATCATATTTTTAGTTATTGTATGTGATTTTTCAACCATTTTGCCAAAATTCATCTTCAAATGTCTTTAATTGCTCCTTGCTGCAGTGGGTCTCACACTCCCAGCCACTTTGGCATGTCTTGTCGTCTTGCTTGCGCTTGGCCCCGGTGATTGCTGCTTGTTAGGGGCCAAGCACTGAAAGTGCGGGCACCTATTGTATCTGTTCCCGTTCTTCTTCTTCTTCTTTTTCTTCCGACTGGGCGTCTATGGCAGCCCATAGAAGCGTATGCGGGAAAGTTGTTTTGGTTTGACATTCTGATAGAGGACAGTCCCAACATCAAATACACCAATTTTGGTGTTTCTAACTCATTCCCTCTAGCGCCACCACCTGTCCAAAGTTTCAGAAATTGTATGCTAATAACTTTTGAACCGTAAGGCCTATCAACAAAATTATTTTTTCCTCTGATTCCTGAGCTCATGGCGATTCGATTGCACCCTATGACGTCATTTTCCGTCATAATAGTTTTCCCGCCATTTTGAATTTTCCGAAAAACCTACTTTTTCGAACTCCTCCTAGGCCGTTGCTCCGAATTTCACGAAAATTGAACCAGATCATCTCCAGACCATGACGACAAAAAGTTATGGAATTCAAGTTGATTTGTCAAACCGTTCACGAATACCACGCAATTTAATTTTACGTTGCGCTTGCAAAAACAGACGTAAGGCTGTATCTCCACAACGTTTTATCGGATTCAGACCAAACTTGGTACATGTCATCATAAGCATGACCTGAGGCTACATGCAGCGTTTCGGCGCAGCGCCACCTACTGGTCCGGAGATATGAAGAATTTATATTTTTGCTTATAACTTCTGAACGGTTTGTCCAAAAATCACAAAAGTGGTCTCGTTAGATTCAGGACGTCATATTGAGTTGACTGATATCCAATTTTCCCATATCGGCCATTTTGGCTGTCGGCCATTTTGAATTATGTGCTAAAATGCTGTATTTTATGAACGCATGAACGTATCGTTACGAAACTCAGTATGGGTAATCAGTACAAGGCCTTGAAGGTACTCAAAATATTATGAGACAGCGCCACCTTTTGGTCAAAAGTTATAATGACATTTCCAAAAATGCTAATAACTTTTGAATAATTTTGCCTATAGTAATGACACTGATCTCAATAGATTGCTTGGGTTATGCTGAAAACATAGATACCAATTTTGCCATAGTCAGTCAAACTTCCTGTCCGCCATCTTTATTTTCTTTTATAACCTACTTTTTCGAACTCCTCCTAGACCGAACGTCCGATTTTCACCAAAATTGGATCGTGTCATCTCCAGACCGTGCCGAGTAATAGTTATGGATTTCGTGTCGATAAACAAAACCGTTTTCGTATACCGCAGTGGCAAAGTTGAGGCATGATGCCAAAATGACTATTCAGGCTTTATATCTGCAATGCCTTGACATATTGACACCAAACTTTGTATGTGTCATTGTCACTTCACTCTGACCACATCACATCAGTTTCGTAACTGCGCCACCTATTGGTCGAAAGTGATAATCATATTTTTAGTTATTGTATGTGATTTTTCAACCATTTTGCCAAAATTCATCTTCAAATGTCTTTAATTGCTCCTTGCTGCAGTGGGTCTCACACTCCCAGCCACTTTGGCATGTCTTGTCGTCTTGTTAGGGGCCAAGCACTGAAGGTGCGGGCACCTATTGTATCTGTTCTGGTTCTTATTCTGCTTCTTTTTCTTTTTCTTTTTCTTTTTCCGACTGGGCGTCTATGGCAGCCTATAGAACCGTTTGCGGGAAACTTATGAAAATTGGCACAGTGATAGAGGACAGCCTGAACTATCACCATAGCAAATTTGGAGTCTCCAACTCATTCCCTCTAGCGCCACCAGCTGTCCAAAGTTTCACTCATGTTTATGCTAATAACTTTTGAACCACAAGGGCTAGAAACAAAATTCTTTTTTCCTCTGATTCCTGAGCTCATGACGATTCGACTGCACCCTATGACGTCATTTTCCGTCATAATAGTTTTTCCGCCATTTTGAATTTTCTGAAAAACCTACTTTTTCGAACTCCTCCTAGGCCGTTGCTCCGAATTTCACGAAAATTGAACCAGATCATCTCCAAACCTTGACGACCAAAAGTTATGGAATTCAAGTTGATTCGAATTACCGTTCTCGTATACCGCGCAAATAAATTTTACGTAGCGCTTGCGAAAACAGACGTAAGGCCGTATCTCCACAACGCTTTATCGGATTCAGGCCAAATTTGGTACATGTCATCACAAGCATGACCTGAGGCTACATGCTGCGTTTCGGCGCAGCGCCACCTACTGGTCCGGAGATATGAATAATTTATGTTTTTGCTTATAACTTCTGAACGGTTTGTCCAAAAATCACAAAAGTGGTCTCGTTAGATTCAAGGCGTCGTGCTGAGTTGACTGATATCCAATTTTCCCATATCGGCCATTTTGGCTGTCGGCCATTTTGAATTATGTGCTAAAATGCTGTATTTTATGAACGCATGAACGTATCGTTACGAAACTCAGTATGGGTCATCAGTACAACGCCCTAAAGGTACTCAAAAATTTATGAGACAGCGCCACCTTTTGGTCAAAAGTTATAATGAAATTTCCAAAAATGCTAATAACTTTTGAATAAATTTGCCTATAGTAATGACACTGACCTCAATAGATTCCTTGGGTTATGCTGAAAACATAGATACCAATTTTGCCATAGTCAGTCAAACTTCCTGTCCGCCATCTTTATTTTCTTTTAAAACCTACTTTTTCGAACTCCTCCTAGACCGAAGGTCCGATTTTCACCAAAATCGGTTCGTGTCATCTCCAGACCGTGCCGAGTAAAAGTTATGGATTTTGTGTCGATAGACAAAACCGTTTTTGTATACCGAAGATGCAAAGTTGAGGCATGATGCCAAAATGACTATTCAGGCTTTATATCTGCAATGCCTTGACATATTGACACCAAACTTTGTATGTGTCATTGTCACTTCACTCTGACCACATCACATCAGTTTCGTAATTGCGCCACCTATTGGTCGAAAGTGATAATCATATTTTTAGTTATTGTATGTGATTTTTCAACCATTTTGCCAAAATTCATCTTTAAATGTCTTCAATTGCTCCTTGCTGCAGTTGGTCTCACACTCCCAGCCACTTTGGCATGTCTTGTCGTCTTGCTTGCGCTTGGCCCCGTAATGGCTGCTTGCAGCTATATTTATTATTATTCTGCTTCTTCCGACTGGGCGTCTATGGCAGCCCATAGAAGCGTATGCGGGAAAGTTGTTCCGGTTTGACATTCTGATAGAGGACATTCCCAACAGTAATTGCACCAATTTTGGTGTCTCTAACTCATTCCCTCTAGCGCCACCACCTGTCCAAAGTTTCACTTATATTATGCTAATAACTTTTAAACCGTAAGGCCTATCAACAAAATTCTTTTTTCCTCTGATTCCTGAGCTCACGACGATTCGACTGGACCCTATGACGTCATTTTCCGTCATAAAAATATGGCCGCCATTTTGAATTGTCCAAAAAACCTTCTTTTGCGAACTCGTCCTAGACGGTTTGTCCGATTTGCACCAAAATTGCACCAGATCATCTTCAGGCTGTGGGGACAAAAATTTATGGAATTCAAGTTGATTCGTCAAACCGTTTTCGATAAACGCGCAAACAAATTTTACGTAGCGCTTGCGAAAACAGACATAAGGCTGTATCTCCGCATCGCTTAATCGTATTCAAACCAAACTTCCTACATGTCATCACAAGCATGACCTGAGGCTACATGCTGCGTTTCGGCGCAGCGCCACCTACTGGTCTGGAGATATGAAAAAAGGCTATTTTTGCTTATAACTTCTGAACGGTTTGTCCAAAAATCACAAAAGTGGTCTCGATAGATTCAGGGCGTCATGTTGAGTTGACTGATATCCAATTTTTCCATATCGGCCATTTTGGCTGTCGGCCATTTTGAATTATGTGCTAAAATGCTGTATTTTATGAACGCATGAACGTATCGTTACGAAACTCAGTATGGGTCATCAGTACAAAGCCCTAAAGGTACTCAAAAGATTATGAGACAGCGCCACCTTTTGGTCAAAAGTTATAATGAAATTTCCAAAAATGCTAATAACTTTTGAATAAATTTGCCTATAGTAATGACACTGATCTCAATAGATTCCTTGGGTTATGCTGAAAACATAGATACCAATTTTGCCATAGTCAGCCAAACTTCCTGTCCGCCATCTTTATTTTCTTTTAAAACCTACTTTTTCGAACTCCTCCTAGACCGAACGTCCGATTTTCACCAAAATCGGATCGTGTCATCTCCAGACCGTGCCGAGTAAAAGTTATGGATTTCGTGTCGATAGACGAAACCGTTTTCGTATAGCGCAGTGGCAAAGTTGAGGCATGATGCCAAAATGACTATTCAGGCTTTATATCTGCAATGCCTTGACATATTGACACCAAACTTTGTATGTGTCATTGTCACTTCACTCTGACCACATCACATCAGTTTCGTAACTGCGCCACCTATTGGTCGAAAGTGATAATCATATTTTTAGTTATTGTATGTGATTTTTCAACCATTTTGCCCAAATTCATCTTCAAATGTCTTTAATTGCTCCTTGCTGCAGTGGGTCTCACACTCCCAGCCACTTTGGCATGTCTTGTCGTCTTGCTTGCGCTTGGCCCCGGTGATTGCTGCTTGCAGCTATATTTTTATCTGTCTTTACCCTGTGCCTTTGTTTACACTGGACTTCTGCAACCGCATATATGTTATAAATTACATTTTACTCCAGTAAACTCATATAGGCTAATTCCTTTTTTCTGTGTGTGAGCTCCATCTTTTACTCTGGCTGAAATGAATGATAACTGTGAGACAGGAGAGATTGATCAAACCTCTTTAGATTGCATAATTTCATGGGAAATTAATAAAAATGCTCATTCTTTCTAAAGAATTGTGACGTTAACATGATATTTTATCAATATATTACTAAATGTGTAAGCCTTTGGACTTAAAGGCTTTATGCCCAATATGTTATATAAGTCTCAGGTGTCCCCAGAATGTGTCTGTAAAGTTTAAGCTCAAATTCCTCATATATCATTTATCATACCATGTTGTAAATGGCCATTTTTGAGTGGAAGGAAAAACATGTTTTCGTGAATGTATCTTTAAATGCAAATGAGCTGCTGCTCCCCACCCCGCTTTCCAGAAGAGGGCGGAGCCTGTACTGCTTGTGCCTCCGACACTCTGCCAAAATCTAACAAAACATCTGTTTGGTTTTGATTATCATCTCTATTGCGGCCCATGCTCATGTGACACTGCAGTTCTTCATCATCATGAAAGTGTATTGTCTGCAAGCGTTTTAAAACCATATCAGTCTACACTTCTGAAATGGATTTCTGAGCGCACACACCCGAAGCACTCGCACAGACAGCTGGCTGTCAGACGGCACATGAGTATTAAACAAATTTATCTTTCACGTGTTATTGTGCTCAGACTGTCAAATACACACAAGGTTAGGTCAAAAACATAAAGTTCACATAAAAAAGTTGGTTAAACGTAAACAGCAAGTAAATAAATTGCAAGTGTATATTAGATATGTGTATTGAAGTGAAATCAGCATAATTTACAGTACCTACTGATATATATGCTGTTAATCTATCAACAAAATAAAAACAGAAAATCACTCACTGCTCTTGATAGAATAACTTATAGTTTTAATAATTATGAGTTATTAAACTATAATAATAAGTTCCCTAGTTCGCCTGCCCATTCAGTCTTAAAGGTTAATAGTAAACGAACTTGGCTTGCTGTCCTTGAAGGAGGCTCGCATCCGAGGCTCGGCTTGAGCTCCGAGTTAAACCCCCCCCCATGATGGAGTTGTGCATAAGAGGATAGAGAATTTACTGGAGGAGAAGGGGAGGAGGGCTGCCGGAAGGATTTGTCAATGGGATGACGTGGTGTCTGCTTATAAGTATGATCGTAATGATTATTGGACTGAATGTTTAGGCTCCTCCTGAACTTACGTTTGGAACTTCATTAAATGTCTTACTTGAATGCTGCTGTTAAATGCTCTGGGGAGGAGATACACATGGTGGACTGTGTATAGCTCACTCAGAGGTCTATGCCAATAGAGTCCGTCAGCAGTCATAGAGTCCGTAAGCAATGTGACGTCACAAATGCTAGAATCTGCAAACGGCTTGTTTTGAGACACTGCTTATTATTTATGGGGATTAAAAAAGAGGAGTGTGTAGATTTTTACCATTATAGGGTGGTTGTGTACACACACTGCCGGCACACATTTATGTTCAAACACAATGTAAAAGTGAAGTTTGCATAATAGATACCCTTTAAAAGCTTAATGGAGTTGTTGTGCATTCCTGTGATCGCAAATAAATGCAAGCAGGCGCGACTGAATAAGTGTGTATGTTCTGTTTTTGTTTTGTTTTGTTTTTAATGTGAGATAATGAATACCAATGATTGAGAATGATTGACTCCCATCACAAATGAATAATTTACCATTACTGTAACATTGTGGTGCGTCCCAATTCGTATACTATCCGTCCCTAATAGTATTAGAACATAGAATTAGTCAAATCGTAGTATGTTGAAATGAGTGTTCCAAAGATGGTAGACCGGATGGTCTACTATTTCCGGTCAGAATCCGAAGTGCAGATCGATTCGCACTCTAACGGCTAATATTGCCCACAACCCATCGCGCGTTGGACGAGGATTCGGTTAGAACTACAAACACGAGTGAAAAGTGTTTAAAAACTACAGACATGGAGGACGCGCGAGTCCAGTGGTTATATAGAGAGGTTTAGATAAAGGGGTTTGAGTGGTTAATTATCAGTATCTAGCCTGACGAAAATGTATGTATGTATTCAATGCTGTCTACATTGTATTGCATTTACAGCAGCATTGTGAACTTTTGTAAATATACGTTTAGCCATTAACTTTTAAATGCATCATTACATTCAAATTGCAAACACATGAGGAGAGTCTCCGCATGAAAGACCCACGACTGGCAGATGAACGTGCTACTACATTTCTCTCTGAAACGGTAGGAAATTAAATTAGATTGAATGGAGGATTTTAACTGTGACCAGATGATTGACAGGGCAGTTTACGGTGACAGGATGCACGCGACAGATCTGACCGTTACAGATGACGAAGTAGTATGTCCCCAAAGCTTGCCTACTCTTTTGCTACACACTCAAAAGTATGTACTTGTAAGTAGTATAAGTAGGCGAATTGGGACGCAGCAATTGTCTTAAGTCTTTAAGTAAAGATCAAATGTTCACTTCTGTCTTGCTCATTTTGCCATATAGCAAGGTTTTAGGAAGCTATCCACATGCTGGTGAAATGGTGGGGATGTGTGACGTTGTTCTATGTAGACGTGTTACTTGCCCAACAGTGGAAACGCAGCTTGATTTTGACACCCCCGCTCAAGGTCCGAGGATAATGGCCCTGCACACTGTAAGCCCTGTCTCGCACTGTCCTGACAGTTGAAAAGCGACTATTGACCAAGCACTGGGCAGGTGTGTGAGGGGTTCATCATTTGCATTGTCAGTAAAATTGACCCTGCAGCTGAGTTAAATAGATACTACCCAACACCTGTGTAATAATAATAAAAAATAACCCAGGAAAATGACCCAACATGCCGAAAAAGAAAAACAAAAATTAGAGTGCATTAATAATGAATCAACCAGCAAAGTTTTTACATTTTCTTTAAAAAAATGTTTGCAGTCAATTAAAAAAGATAAGTACAGTACCTTGCAATGCAGGCCCTCTTATGATTATTTCCCATATGGTTTGACAAACTAAAACTAAATAACGAGTTATGAGTTGCATGAGAAAAACATATTTGTCTCTCTTAAAACAAGGAAAGACTAAACAAGATAGACTGCATGTGGCATGAAGCAAGGCGGGCCCAAGAGCCGTGGCAGCGGAGCAAGGCCAGTGGAGCGAATGTTAATGAGCGACATCTGCGTGACACACCGGTCTCAAGTCCCATAGAGGAGCTCAAGAAGGATAAAAGGAGAAGTGACAAATTCATATTTATTCAAACTTGTTTGACATGGAAAAGTGCTTAGCACCACATCAGGGTCTAAGCAGATGTAAGCATTTTTCCTTGTGGCAAAGAGTCTGAGTTCTGGAGGTATTTGGAAATCTAAGCAATTCTTACCGCTCGCAATTCTTAAGTAAAAGAGTTGGATGTTGCCTGGTGCTCTTTTACTTCAAGATCATTTGCAATTTTTACATTTTACATCTGGAAGAGAGGCGTACACACGTTTTTGTGCATATGTTCTTTCTCTGAATCACACGTATGCACATTTGAGAAATGACCGTAAGATCAAATGTAGGACGGTTTCTACACAACATTTTATAAATGAGGCCCCGGATCTGTAAAACCATGGAGAAAGCTCATGTCAGGGAAGCAGAGAACCACACAACTTCAAAGGGCATGCATGACAATTTAGCAAAAGCCACGGCCTAAAATACACACACATAACACCCAGATAAGGTACAAAAAGAAATAGAAAGGAAAGGACCTTCTGTTGAGCATGGGGATGGAACCATTGTACTGTGTGACAAGTGGCACAGCTGTGTTTTAATGCTTCTTGTGACATTTGCTGACCCCTTTCCCATCTCCCCAGAATAAAATCAATTTTAAGACTGAACCATGTCATATCTCAAATCCAATTTCTCATGGCTATTCATTGCATTCATATTGTGTAGTAACATTGATATACAAAAATTTGGTAACACTTGTGATAAGGTTTCATTGGTTAACATTACTTAACCAATTAAATTGTATAGTCTGTTTACAAAAGTCAAAATGATTCATGTAATGAATTACCCACATATAAGTTTTTTTTTTTTTTTTCAATCCATTTTATTTTTTCTCTCATTCAATCTATCAGTGAAAGATGGCATGATTTCCTTTGGTAGGCGTGCTAATGGAATAAAATAAAATAAAAAGTGTATGGAAAAGAAATGCAGAAACTTTGTTTGTTGCAGAGATTGTGCTCACTGTGGATTTATCTTAGAAATCAACAAAACAAGTAATTTAAAAGCCTATATCATACAACTTTAGCCTCAATTAAGCCCTGAAGACAAATCTACACAATTTTAAAATCTCAAATTGTGGCAAAGTAGAACCCATCTGACAATTGTGTTCAAAATATATAGCATTAGAATAAATGTCATCTTGGCATCTATTAATATTTTAAAAGAGTTGGAGTGGAATAGATTATAAGCAAAGACAAGGGATGGTCTTTTACAATTCCTGGGCTAAACATGAAAAATGACTTTGAAGGAGTGTTAAGATGAAGTGAAGACAGAAATCACTACTGAAGTTACCCTGGAGGGGCTTTATTGATGGCAGAGTTAATGAACAATAACTAAAGGTGTCAATGCCATTACAACATGTGGGCTAGAACAGGAGACAGGTTTTTTTGTTTTCATCTCATTTATAGTTTGCAAGCTACATATCCATCATATAATTAAAGATTTCAGTATATGATAGAAAATGTTTTATTAGTACTTTATTTAAAGTTTACTTTTCATGTATGCTGCCTTTAACATCACAACTTAAGACAATCACCATTGAAGGGTTTGGAACTGTAGTGCTATCAGACTACTGTTAATAGCATTAAAGAAATGTATGACGAAAAATCTTCCTTAGCAAGTTTTTTTTCCCCCATGTCTAAGATGAGACGATGACGAGATGACAATAATGTCATTAAACGATAACTGGGACTATATCAACATTCAATATTGACTAAAAAGGATCTAAAATATTACAGATTGCTGTACAAGCCCCCACTACACGTTTTCATGTTTGCCTTTGTGTTAAAAGGATACATTTTCTGCTCTTTTGTTTTACTTAATCTTCACAATCTGGCAGCCATGGACACATGCTCTCTGTACACTGTGGAAAAAGATCTGCTTTCTCTGAGTATTATAGACTTCCTTGTTTCCACAGACTTGTAAGTTTTGACAAGGGCTTCTGCAAAGTACTAGAAATCCTTTTTGCTGCATGTCTTGCAGCGAGTGACCTATTATCCAACGAAGGAACAGATGTGGGAAAAAAGAGAACATGAGAATGCCAAATGTGAAGTGAATCTGGGTTTATGTCCAGCCGTTATAGAGGCTGTATGTCTCTATTTGTTTTAGTGGCACATTAATGCTAGGGGAATCATGACACATAGTTGAGTGGGTGAAGTGCTTTACAGCTTCATCCTCCTCCTCCTCTCCAGTCAATGCCCACAGAGCCCTGACTGCAAGAAGCTCCCCTAATGAGCCACCTCTAATGGCTGCAATCTTTGTTACGCAACTTGCCTCCCAATCAAACTGTGCATCAACTGAATAATTAGCTGTTGAATTCTAATGACATATTGGGTAATGATGTTATCGATGTCTTTGTGTGTCACTGTGCCATACATTTTCTGATTTTTACCTGGCGGACAATAAAATGGGAGGGAGAAATTCCATCGACTTACAGTGAGGGAGGGATCTGAGAAATATCAAAAGACCACAACATCTTTGAGACTAAAGAGTACCTTTACATGACAATAATACTAAAAAGGGAAATTTATTTCCCTTGCATTTTTCACGTACAGACGACAATGTTGTCAAAACAATCCCAGTTCACATGGATCCGCGAAAATGATTAAAACGCTGTATTATTCAAGCCAGGCCAGTGATGTCACTTTGTAAAGAAACACTATGCGCCTATAAATTGAACTTGTGATACTCATGTGCATAACGTCACCGTTTCCGCAAATTCACGTTTTTGTAGTTTACATGGAGACTATACTGGTATCAGTTTCAAAAACGTGGACTTTGAATCCCGTTTCCAAAAGTCTGCATTGTCATGTACTGTAAATGAACGGACAAAACGCATAAAAAGTTTTCAGTTCTTAGTTGAAAAAGATGTCGTGTAAACGGCCCCTTAAGAACTGAGAAAGAGCGTGTTTGTGGTCATTATGACAGGATGTGTGGGAAATAGAAGAAAACTAATCCAAGTGGAGAGGAGAGAGAACTTTGAAACTGACTGAATCGAGGAGCATGTTCTTAAAATTGTTTTGCCAGAGTGTTTTCTCTCATCCAAATCATTCAAGTATTAAGCGGGAAATGAACAAGCCAGAATGGTGCTTGAGAGGAGTGATCATAAATGCTTTAAACAGAGAGGAAATGTAGTTATTCAATTTCAAACTTTAAACATAAATTTTGTTTAACTACTCTATAACTGTTCAGTTGCCATTATTTTCTGCACTTTTTTCCAATCATATACACATAAACACATTGTTTTTAATTTTGCCAATATTTTTGTCCATTTCTTGGTGTACATACTTATCAGTTTGCCTTTTGATTTTTACTGTTGTCTTGTCTTTTCTGTCAAAACTACCTATATGGGGCAAAAATGACAAAAAAATTGTTATTTTTAATCCAGTATTTTTATAGTGTAGGCAGCTGACTTCTTCACATACTCTTTTGAGTAGGTACTTACTCTGAATAAGTAGGCTAATTACTTCACTGTAAATTCGATTAAGTTCAGTTTACTTAAAAAAAAGTTTGGAAACCGATTGCCTTATTTTTGCCAAGCAAACTTAAAAGAAAAACTGAAGTTAAGTTAATAATCAGCTAAAAGTAAAGAAAGCAAACTCTTCCCAAGTAAACTAAGTAGTAGCCTAAATATCAATTTAGTTTTCTGTCAAAACTACCTAGGCCTATATGGGGCAAAAAATGACACAAAATTAGTTATTTTTAATCCAGTATTTCTATAGTGTAGGCAGCTGACTTCTTCACATATACTCTTTTGAGTAGGTACTTACTCTGAATAAGTAAATACTTACGACCGCTAAAAAGTATGTTCTATATAGACTGATTGTGTGTATTATGGATCTAATCTGGACGCACTACATTCGCCATGTTGTCATTATCGTGTGACCTACCAGCGTCAGTTCACTTCACTGCAATTCATAAATACTCTCTCGTGGCCTCATGGAATAGTAAAGTGTCCATCTAATGCACACTTCAGAATCTCGCCAGAAGAAGTACCTGTAGGTCATCCAGGTACCCTTTTGCCTACTCTTTTTTGAATACTGTGAATAATACTTTTATCCTATACTGTTTTTCAACTTAGGTGCTTAGGTGCAGCCTTCGAGTGTACATCGGTTGAATGCATTATGGGTATTCTAGCTGTTGAGTGTACATCAGCTACAAACCTAATCCAACACACCTGAACCAGCTAATCAAGGTCTTCAGGATTACTTGAAAACAACACCCATGTGTGTTGGAATTGACCGTCCGCAAAGACCCGCCCCCTTTAGTTACTGTTGCTATGTCCGACAAGCTACGCCGTTCTCACACCACACCATGTTCTCACACCACACCATGTTCTCACGCAGTGAAAAATACTGAGTCAGAGGACACTGACAACGTGCTGACACAGGACAGATTAGGTTACTTTTGGGTTACTTTTGATATTAAACAAAGTCTCACCTTTCAAATTTTGTCATTTTTTAAAATAAATGTAAGCAATGAATACCGTTTTGTGGCTCTTTAATGTGTCGTGACAGATCGCTGTAGAGCATCAGTTAAAGCTGCTCGTAAACATATCATCTCTTCCTTCTAGTTAATTCATAGCATCAAATAAACATGAATGAACATAAGAAGGAATGTTTTTTTAACTGCGGAAAGGCGTCAGTACACTCCGTTTTGCAAGTTCAAATCCTCCCATGTTAATCTACTAACTCTTCTGACCGCTTTGTCGGACAAAATGGCGGATGGCGAAGTATGATGGGTCAGATAACCTGTCAATCAAACTCCCCGAAGGGTCAATT
Organism: Phoxinus phoxinus; assembly: GCF_949152265.1. NCBI lineage: Eukaryota > Metazoa > Chordata > Actinopteri > Cypriniformes > Leuciscidae > Phoxinus > Phoxinus phoxinus. The sequence goes on along the minus strand of NC_136896.1, from coordinate 22,504,085 downwards.
GAAGAGCTGGAATTGACGTCTGCAAAACGTTAGCCCTCCAGGAGAAGGGCTGGCTACCTCTGGTCCAAAGTGTTTCCCTGCCTACTTTCCAAAGTGCAGAGGCTCCAACATCCCCATGACCCTACATATGACAAGCTGTTTGGATAATGGATTTATTCTGCCCTGTTTTTCTATTTACTTTTTAAAACGTGTTTATTTTAGCTACTCTAAAGAATTCTGGACTCAACATGGTTCAGACATAAAATTGCAAGGAAGTGTTTCAGGTGTGCTTTGGCACTACTCTTCTGTGGCATTTATTTCCAGCTAAATAATTCATCCTCTGTAGTGTACCTTTTAATAAAAATGTTACATTGAGGATTTTGTGTACTTTTGAAACATACTTAGGGATCAGACAAAGACATGTCTATTCTGTCAGATGAGAAAACCTCAGCATGTGCGTTCAAAGCTGGGATTATCTAAAAAGTATAGGATCCTGCTGGCATTGAAGAAAAGGGCAGCTGAGACCTGAGTGAGCAGAGGCTCTTTTCCTCAGAGTGAGTCAACACCGCACTGCATCTTAAGCAGGAAATATCTGCAGGGCCATGGCGTAATGAAACAAGGTGCCAACGGTACGTCATTGTTCAGCTTTAAAGGGCACCGCAGAAGCCTGAGACAACAGAAATAAATTTCAGCAGAGAGCCACCGCTGTCTCCTCTGATCTGACGTCACTAAAGTGCAAGATGGACACAAAAGCCCCAGCTCAGAGCCACTTGCATAAGTTTCAGCCATGGATGGTCTGCTCTCAGATGGGTCTTTCCCAGAGAGACAGCCACAGGGGTCATTGAAGATTCTGTGGGCAATAAATAATTCACTGTCATATATAGATACAATGACACACTGGAAATATACAAAGCACTTGACTTATATATCCTACTAATCCTATTATATCCTATAGGCTCATTGGAAAAACGTGTCTGTGACTACATTTCTGTAAAATTATATTGCGTTGCTTCATGCACATTTTGTGACACTTTCAAGGTGAAATGTCCAGTGAGTGGTGCTAAAAGTGTGATCAGTTTTATCCAAAACAGATTAACGGAATCTGGCAATGTTTTATTACGCTGAGTGACGTATGAATCACAGCAATTTTTTAATTAAATGTTCAATGAGTGGCTCTAAAAGGTTAATTCTTAATTGTGTTTGAAAATAATAATCCACCTACACTAAACCCTACCTTAAACCTAACCGCCAGGGTTAACAAATGCAAACGTGACACAAAGAAACATTTACTGTAGCAAACATGCAATTTTAGTTTGCTTGTACAAGCATTTGAGTTATTTTATCATGGCTTGTATTCATCTGACTGAAACATGAGCTACTGAACAAGTTTACTACATATGAAAAGCCATATGGAGCTGGTTATGTGATGTAACCGTCAAAAATGTATTAGTTTACAAATAATAGGACCACACAAATAGAACCGCACAAAAATAGTAGGAAAAGGCCTGTTTTTCCCGCCCAATGAGCTTATGTTGTTATGTATTGCTGTTCCCGTTGGCCATGTTTGCAGGTCTTTGGAGGGACATACAGACCATTAGTGAGAAAAATGTCTACACTTGAGGAAAATGGCAGCAGTCAAACCCTGCCATTCTAGCCCTGCATTTATGCACATAATTCACAATTGGCCTATATGGGACTATAAATCACACTAGATTTTAAGCATTCAAAACTATTGCAGACGTATGGGAAACAGAATATGATAAAACACTCCGGTGTTATTATTGTGCTTTTAATAAATAACCGCAAGTAATATAAAATGTAAAAATATACTATCGATTCCACTTTCCCACAACACAGCAAACCACGGCTTTGAAGTTTGTATTCTCTGTATCCAGTCATGAGGTCAATCTGTGACATTTAGATCCTCTATTGATCAATGGTCTTTTCACTGCACGAATTTACAGGTCAGAGATGGCTAGATGAGCAGCAAATGATGAAACTTCAACTTTGTATGTCTGTGTTCTTGCTTTCCTACACTTACATCTGCACAAATAGAAGTGAATGGAATGCAAAATTTAGTTTGACCGCACTTTAATCCAAGGATGGGCAAACTCGGTCCTGCATGGAGCTTGAACAAACTAATCATTGTCTTCAGGAGAACTACAGTAGAACTCTACATGCAGGAGAGTTTTACCAGGCTTGGAGCTAAACTCTGCAGGACAATGTCATGATGTCATGACCAACAATTCCTGCTGAGATGAGATCTAGTAACTTTGCTGGAAGGATAATAATAGGGATTTCAAACACAATAGCCCCTGTCCTTTCATCTGAAGAGACATGTTTACTTTTCTATAGCCATAATTTCCAACTCTTTTGTGTATCACCTTAATAATACTTGAACCATATTAGCACAATCTGTTTCCTCAACAAATGTCCAAAATAATAAAATCAGCCAAGGTTTTTTACTCTTACTCATTCATTGTTGAGTGACAGATGTTATACTGGCCAAGTAAACCGAAAACTGTCTACCTTACTGGCATCAAAGGCAGACAGATGACATCACAGCGAGACTACATGTGTCCCCCAGACTGCTCTCTCTCAGCCAGATGGTCCTGACAGCTTGTCCAACGTAGAACTACATGTCTCTGCAATTTAAACTTAAGCCTTGCTTTAGTACGCCAACTATTAATGAGATGCAGCTTAATTTTCTCTGCTGACATTCTTCAAGCTCCCAGTACAGCTATTATCCTAATATAATAACACAATACAAATATTCCAACAAAAATACTTCCAAGAATCCAAGAAAAATAGCAAAAATGGTCAGTCTTGATTTGAGGAAATGTCAGTTCTGGCGTGTGCTCTATTAATCTGAAAAGAGACACACTGTTCAATACATGTTGATGCTCAAAAACTCAAAAACTACTCAAAATACTGATACTCAAAAGCTAAAATACAGATATTATATCTTAACAACCTTTTGAGTGAGGACATAAGGACAATTATCTTTTAGTGCAACATTCATTTGAATACATTTTAACTCGTGAGCTCAATATTGCTGCCAAAACAGATATTTTCCACTTTTTTTTTAATGATCTTTTTTTTATCAGCATAGTTACCACATTAAAACAATCAACGATAACACTTTAGAAAACTATTCCGTCATTACTCTATAACTACACAGGTTAACAAATTAGTAAGTAATAGATTACTTACTGCATTTGAATGCAGTAGTTCACTATTAGATAATCAATAACTATATTGTTTTCATACCTTATTCGTCAACTTATAACTATATAGGGTCATAATTAATGTGAATAATGCATAATGTATAATTCATTCTAAAGTGAATATCTTGGTAACCCACTAGCAATGACTCGCGTATTACCAAATCCTTCAGAAGGAAACAAAAAGTATGAAACGCTAATACTTACTAATTTGTTAATCAGAGTTTCTTGTTAGTTAATAATAGTTTATTACTAGACTATTAATATTGTGTTACTAATTTGTTCCTGTGTAGTTAATCATTAATGACACAAAAGTATTCTAAAGTGTTACCCAATCAACTCCTTGCTATGTAAAAAACAAATATAAGCCAATAGTAGCTACATGAAGACAGATTATCTTTATTGAGAATGAGGTCTTTGCAATTCCTTGTCAAGCAACATAATGTGTCTCTCATTTATAAATCATGAGAGTTGCATGGAAAAACGGCCTCCGGCAGTCAAACCCATAGCATCCCCAGAGTGGAAACTGAACGCCTCCCCTTTTGGATTCATCTTCTGTTCTTCCCCACTAGCCTCTGTGTTTTGCTATGCTGGTAAAGTTTAGCAAGCTCCCCGCCTATTCGCAATTCCCTGTACACTAGACCCTCTGGCAACAAATGACACAAAATGTCCTTTTCATGTTTGGGGAACCTTAGGCTTTGAACGCTCACAGTAAAGTGTCACCTATTTATTTGACAGATGCTTTTATCCAAAGTGACTTACAGTGCTTTCAGGGTATATTTTATCAGTATTTGTGTTCCCTGGGAATTGACCTACGACTTTGGCGTTGCTAGCACCATACTCGATACGATACGATGCACGTTGGAACTTTTGAATCACAGTCCATGTGACTGCTTCTAAGATTTTTGTCAAAACCAGCTCATTCGAGACCTGAGTATTTGATTCAAGACCGAGACCAGATGAGGGTCAAGTGTTTTCATGACTAATTTATTCAAACATACATTCAATATTTATGACATTACTAACAAAAAAGTAAAATAAAATAAAAAGTAATAAACTATACTAAATAAACAAACAATTATGAACATTTCCTTGGCTAAATGTAACACATTCTTTACATCATGTTGTTCTATTGACGTATGTCTGTATTTGAACACTTACTGTACTAGTATATAAAAGCTGATACATTAACAAGTACCATTGTATCTTTCAGCATATATTATTATGTTTATCATGTTTATTTTGAGTTATAACTAGCAGGAAAGAAGAAGAGAGAACCTGTTAACTCCGTGCTCCAGTTAACTCCACTCCATTCTACTGTTTATAGTCGATGAGATTATTTTTCTTATCACAAGCACAAAGCTTATTGCTTTTATCCTATTGGATAGGAGGCTTGCTTTAATGTTTACCTTATTGTCAAGTTTTGTTTATGCATAAACAGAAAACTGCTGATTAATTGTAAGATTTATTTAAGAATTGATAGTATATTGAAATTAATATAGATTAAATCAGGAAATCAATATTGTCAATTTAGCCCTAATAATTATTGGATTTTCTTTGTAAGGGACTCAAGGGATTTCACACTTGTTAGAATCCGATTCCAATGCTCCCGACTCCATAACAAGACCAAGACAATGCGATATCTGATCTGGCCTTAAGTAGCAATGACTTGATGACTTGTAATATTGTTAACATGTTTATATTATAGCCCTTTCACAATCAAAATTAGGCCAAGTTCAGGGGTTTAAAAAATAATTGATCCGATAATTCAAATTCAGTGCCTCAATTATGTGTAAAAAAAAACAAATACTAAAATAAATTATGATCACTGTAACAATTTCCAACAGGTTATAGAGGACAGGAGAGATGCACAATTTAATTTATGAAAGTTCATGCTGAATTAAATTTTCTGCAGATTTAGTAAAAACAAATGTTAATTGTTGTTGTTTTCTTCCCCAATTGTAAATTATTATACATATTCTGAAATATTTGGAAGTCTTTAAATATGCCATAACACACAATCATAATGGAATGGAATTGTCAGGTTAGGTGCAGGATGCCGAAGACGAGGACACGGGTACTTGAATGTAGTTTAGTTGTATTACTTAAATCAACTCTCAGGAACAAAGGGAAACACTCAACCTTACAACGACGACGACCAACAAACACTAAGGGAAAACACAGGGCTTAAAAGAACTGGGGTAAATGGGGAAATTAACAAGATGCAGGTGTCGGGAATTACTAATTAAACAGACAGGGAAAAACTAACAGGACTAAACCAAAAATCACAAAGACAGGGGGAAACAAGATCACAACACAGAACAAAACACATTAACAATGTGACAGGAATCAAGAATGATCAAATCAATAAACATTAATATTAACATTAACCTATTATTCACTCATCTCATCTGTCACAAAAGGTGGGGACTGTAAATGCAGTGACTGATTCGATACCATCAGGGGACGTAACACTGGAGAAGAGTGGAATTATGTTTGTGCCACAATTCTGCATGCGCAACATCGGACTTTTCCCAAATCACGGAAGTGACCTCGACGTCCAGGTTAGCGTTAGCATAAGCCATCAGGCAAGTGTAATTTAAATAAACTCCTGATGTACTTACACACTTTCCAATGCCTGGTCTTATGAGTACATAACCTATTTGTACTACTGTAGAAGTTTGGTACCATTCCGGGCATTATTAGTGGGGTAATTTACGAGATACAACGTTGGATCCATTAGCACCTGCTCTAAGCCATTTGGCTGATAGTATCTCTATATAAGCTCTAACTTTAATAATGTTCGACCAAGGGAAAACAAGCTTCTGGTGGAGTGTTTGGCTCGAGGTCATGGTGCAAAGGACCCTAGGTTGAAATTACTCCGAACCATCCCTTTAAATGCTGGTTTGGAAACACCCATTTTATCTGCCTCATCTCTGATTTGCTGGAATAATGGCATTATCTATAATTAATTTAGCTTTGTTAAGCAAATGAGCAGTTACATTTTAGAGAGCACAGAGGGCACTGAGCAAGTGAAACCTTCACAGGGAAAAGAAGACAACTGCACACATTTAACTTTTTGGTTGCAAAATTGATTTTCATTGAAAATCATGTCTTCTTTGCAAGATCATTACAATGATCATTCATTATCATTTTCCCTCAAAAGTAGAGTGTGCGCGCATGCAAAATGCTCTTTTGTGTGCTCAGTATATGATCTTGCGGCACAAATATAACTCTAGAGAAGTGCACCCATATGCTTCACATGCACCTCAGTTGGCCGTTTCTTTATTGTGTTCATGTTTATGTTTGCTCCTATGGCGTCAGTTTCTATCTTACAGCCCTTTGTTTCAATGCTGAGAGCTCCCTCTCTCTCTCTCTCTCTCTCTCTCTCTCTCACTGTGTGTGTGTGTGTGTGTGGGGGCACTACTCATGATGACTCACACTGCCCTCAGCACAAGTGGAGGACAAACAAAAAAATTGCATCACAATAGCTATGATTTATATATATATATATATATATATATATATATATATATATATATATATATATATATATATATATATATTGTATTGTATATTAAATGAAAAATAATGGAATGAGGAAGTCCTCTCCTCTGAGATTGATCCTCTGGAGACCATGTTTTCTGGGATTTGTTCTGTGGTTCAGCTCTTTGATTATCTCTTATCCTGCTCGTTATAATTTTCCCATGAGTGTCTTTGTTAAATTTCATTGGGATTTCAACAGCTGGTACTGAAATGGTTGCTTGTCAAATCCATCCCCTTCTCCATGCACAAATATTGCTGCATGCAGTGTAAGGAAGGAAACAGTTTGTTGTTCAGACTAAACTGCAAACTGTCCAGAGATAATTGTACCATAAACATCTTTGTTGATGTCCAGATGGCAGTTTTTATGTGCATTGCTAACACATTAGATGGTAAAATTCAAGCTTTTGTGACAAAATCATAAAAAGTCCATTTCACTCAATCCAGGACTGTATAGCTCAGAAGGACAAAATGCACCATAAAAGGTAGCCCATACATGCACTCTATTCATCTGACAGATTCGTGAGTGTAAATTATTTGTAAATATAACTGTTTTTATGTCAATGACAAAACACTGAAGATATAATGACGTTCAACATCATAAATCTTGCTGGAACACGTCGTAACGTTCCACCTAAATAGACAAAAACATGATTAAATTTGCAAGCTCCATTGGAGGGAAATATTTTTAGTGAATGTACCACTTAAATTTCGAACTGCTTGTCACTTTATCGTATGACTTGGAAAACAGTGCACTATATGCTTTAACTTTAATAAAAAACATAATAATAAACAGTTTAGCCATTCCACCATATGTGCAGAATTAATTATAATACATCAGTGCATTTGCTTGAAAGGTCCTAAATTACATGATAAAACCTCTTCAGCAAATCTTAATGGTATTAAACATGGTAAACGATCCAATCTGTTTATTGTGAAGTCAGTGGCATTGAGTAGGAACCTCCCACATTATACTTCAAATGGATTACAACATTAAGTCAAATAATTTGATACTGCAGATAGCTCATCATTTTTACTGTATGTTTACGTCTCTGTATTAGTATATTAGGGCTTTATATACAGTATGTGAACCAGGCATTGAAACATAACAATTTTATTTATTTATTTGCAAAATTGTGTGGAATGGTTTTAGACATTAGAAGTCTTTAAACAGTGCTGAGAGTACACTCTTATCGGAAGCTAAACTAATCAAATTTACCAAAATATTAAATGAATTAACGTATAAGGTTCAGGGATTTGGAGAACTTTATATGACAGGTGTTTCAATTCTGGCGGATATTCACTGTATCTTTCTGCAGATTCTTTCTGAGGCTGCCATTCATTTACCCACATAAAAGCTTTTCTTTCTGTCAATTAGTTGCCGCTGAGAGGGTGTGATGGGCAATTTGCTTCCCAGGGTGAGGCACAATATCCAGGCACAAAGCATTTAAATACTTCCTGAAACAAGTAGATTTAAAGCAGAACGTACAGTAATAGTTATTTAATTACTTACCCATTACAGATCATCTTTGAGGTCTTACATCAATATGAAAATTGGCTTTTTCACAAGTGTCATCCTCTGAAGATGACTTCATATTTTTGCTTCATTTTAAATTATACATCTCTGGATATTAGTGACAAGAAAGAATCTATATTCACAGGTTTCCATCTGTGACAATTTGAGGGCTACCGTACTTAATTTGTCCATATCTCATTTGTATTCTTCTTCTTCTTTTTTATATGTACTTTTAAAGATGACAAATTGGCCAAACATAACTCATTTTGACAGGCTTGAACCCTTTTTAATTGCTACATGACTATGCCTTGCAGATATCCGTGGACTGCAGGTCTTTCTGGACCAGACATCAAGACAAGGTTTGGATGTATCTCTGCAGCGAGTGGATAGGAACATCAGCGGTGTGTTTTCCAGTTTGTTCACCTCCATGCGCACAGAGGAACTCAACCGCTACAGGGACACCCTCCGAAGAGCTATCCTGCTTTTGAGCCCACGTGGAGCCCAGGTCTTCATCCATCAGGTTTGTGCTGTTATTACCGTAATTCTAGCACAGAGTGGTCACTGGGGTAAGATGAGCCTGTATGCCCTGTAAGTTGTCCCACCTCTGGTAACTAGTTGTCATTTGACTAGGAGTGTATAGCGATTCACTTGTTTTCTTGATGCATCGTTACAAATCCTGCCGTGCATTTACATCAATCTCGAAATATGGATTTTTGAATAATGTATAATGTTTGTTTAAATGCTAAAAATGTATCTAACGTTTTAAGTCAATCCAGCCACTGATAAAGCTGCCAACTCATTGTATGGCCAGGTAACATTTGCGTATTTGCGTTAACACGGTTGTTTATGTTGGCAAATGTGCATTAGGTCTTAACGCAGGGGTGTCAAGCTCAGTTTCTGGAAGGCCACTTTCCCGAAGTGTTTAGTATAAATGCTAATTAAACACACCTGAACCAGGTTATCAAGTTCTTCAGGAATAGGCTGTGTTTGAAATCACCCATTTATTCACTATTCCCTACATTACTCCACTAATGTAGTCCACTTGAAGGAGTGAATTAAAACAAGTGAGTGAATACATCAATTGTACATTCGTTATTGTGGTTCATTGTGAGATTGAATGAATGCACTTGATGACGTCCACTATGGTTTCGGACACCACTAAAAATGGCTGTCCCCTCAAACAGCACCCTAATTACGGGTATAGGAGGCAATTTCGGACACAGCCCTAGAAACTTCCACGGAGGTGTTTTAGAGCTAGTTGGAGGCAAACTCTGCAAGACAGTGGCCCTCCAGGAGTAGTTTGACATATGTCTTAATATACAGTATACACTGCTTTCTATATACTTTGTGTTACCTAAATGACAAAAGACAATCACTTGACTGAATAACTTTTGTAGATGAATTAACGCAAGTTAATTTATACAGTGAAGAATATGCAGTGTTTTTTTACATTTGATTATACAGTTTCTATAGAACTTGAATTGTAATCAAATCATTCATCAGAATTTAATCAAATCAGAATTTGCAACAACATTCATGAATCGTATGAATATCTAACCCAAAGATTCACAGCACTACATGTGACCATAACATAAAGCCCTTTATGGAGAAAGCCATCTTGCCATTGCACGTTCATATTAAGCTTCCATATAGCAAGTCAGAACAAATTTATGTCAAAGCAAATTTACCCAGATTCTTGTGACAGATATTATCCTATAAATAAGTTAGCTAAAGATGTATCCTGATTTTCCAAATGGTGTCTGAAGGGTGACATTGTTGTAATCCTCTGTCATATTACATATTTCTGTATTATATTTATACTTGTCATACAGCAAATTCTGAAATATAATTACATATAGGCTATTAGTACTTAATATATACATGTGAATTCTCTTTTGTCTCTGCCTGGAGGAAAACGTGAGTGAAAACGGATTATGCCCTACAAAAGCTGTCACTTTTGTTGCATCCCTCCATAATGACTGTACAAATGACCTGACAGGCTGGCACACCTTCACTGTCATTATCTCAGCATCTGAAGTACACTCCTCCACTGATCTGAGGTCACACACATCCGTTAACATCACACATTGGTCTTAACAAGCTCTGTGGGATCTGTACTGGAATCAGTCACTCATGCTGGCAGGATGCCCATCACTGCCAAGAGCAAGAGTATGACTTTCTCATGCATATGGATTATGCCATAAGACAATAGCCAGCTGTCTGTAATCTCCTGTGCTCGTGGGAACTGAGTGATTTTTATTAGATTAGCCTTTGATGCTGCATCCCTTTGACTAAAAATATGAACAAAATACAGATTCGATCCTGCAATTTGGATTAAGTGTGTTTTTTACACACCATTCTTTGAATATAATGGGAGTTCATGAGTGATGAAACAAGAAAGTGAATGCGTAAGTAGACTGTAAGTACAGTATCGGATGGATGGATGGATGGATGGATGGATGGATGGATGGATGGATGGATGGATGGATGGATGGATGGATGGATGGATGGATGGATGGATGGATGGATGGATGGATGGATGACAGAAAAACAGACTGACATAAAACAGAAAAATAGACTGACAAATAAGTTAAAAAGACATATATGAAAGTGTCACCGCTAACCATTTAATTACTCCCAACACAGATATTTGGGTATTTTAGGTTGTGTCCATTTTTCGATTGTTTAGAATGATTTCAGATGGCAAATACGTTAGATTTAAAGTCATATTTGCTCCAGCTGTTCTTTACCGATGTGCACTATGGCATAGCCAGTTGTCATGTTCTCCTGTCATCCGTGACAGTTTGTGCTTCCCAGCCATCAGCACTCAGATGCCACTTGAGGTCTTTCCTAAAGACATGTTTTGGTTCCTTAGCTGATAACTCACTTCTTCAGTTTAGCACACAACGGCACGCCACATCATTTCAAGACAAATGACTCAAGTCAAAGTTTACTTAGCTCAGTGACTAGGGTGCTTATTATCAGTTTAGCTCAGGACCTGGAATACTGATCATAGATTATTACAAATCTGACATTCTTACTGTTTCCTCCTGCTGTGTCATGTATTTTGGGACGCTTCTTTGATGAGGGATACATCTGGTAAATTGGTTTTGACACTGCGATATCTCTAGAGTGGAATTTGCTGAACTTTCCCCTCATTTTGATCATTTAAAACCAAGGGAAGATTGTACTTTATTTGGGACTGCATCATAGTATTATTCACTTGTAAAAGTGTTTTTGAGGCACTTTGATGTCTAAAAACAATGTATTGGAATGCGCCTTGTACTTCATGGATAGGTTGATAGAAATGCATTCACTGTGCCTGATAACAAAAGTTAGTATAGTATTCAGAAAAGCATAGTTTTTATAGTTATTTTAACACTTTCCCAGCCAGCGTTTTTGCTAATCACCACAAGCATTTTTGATAATTTTTATAAAAATGTAATGGCCCCCGGAATATTTTGTTGTTTGAATATCTGATTATAATAATATTGAATATTGTAATATATCAAAAGAAAGAACAGAGCCTCTGTTTATGCAGCTACATAACAAAAAAATATATATTCTAGCTTAATACATTCTATTTTGCATTCCCATCGTTGTTAACATTGTCGGTGTTGACATAAGCCTGGAAATAACCTTGTGGAAATTATTTTTTATCAATAAGTACTGTGTTCATAGTGTTCATTTCAGAAAACTGCAGTGAATTGTATGTATAGGCAGAGTTTGAAACAAATACAACAAAAAGTATCTTGTTACAAATTACAAATACTTGCTAATTAAATGGATTAAAATATACAACAAAATACATGTGTGAGAAATGTATGTCTGTCTTAGCCTACATAATTAAATGTCAGCGCTGTTTTTCTGTGCTTCGTGGTTTATGAAAACGGACTACAACAATATTGTTATTGTGGTTAGCTGAAATTAAACCGTTCCCATTTTTTAAGGCATATTGTGATTATATGCTTCAAATGTACCACTGATATACATACAGTACAGTATGTAATATGTTCGTTTGACTTTTAGTTTGTAGTTCTGTCTTGGTAATGTTTCCTGTTTTCCTTCATTCCCTGATTGTTTGCACTTGTGTCTTGTTATTCAGTTAGCCTTTCAAGGTGAGCTCAGTTCTGTTTGAATCACATTCCCTCTTTTCTGAGTTCCTGGCATTACAGAAACATGTTGAAAAGCAAGTGTAACAAGGTTAAATGTTGTAAGAAGAAAGAGGCGGAAACCGGCGAATGTTTAACAACTTCAATCATATAAAGTTGTTAAATGGGATTCTAGCATTTCAGTCTAAAGCAAGAGCATGAGCTGATGGCTCAAATAACAATACTTGTCCTAAGTGCAAGAGGTCATAAGTTCAAATCTTGCATGGATATGTTTCTACTGAGAGATCAGTAACATGGGAAATTTGGTTGGATTTTATTTTGTGAATTTACTGGAATGGCAGTTTGGATTAGAGAAATGGAACACACTTCTGTGACAGCTGCTGTAGTTAAGGGGCAGCTATGATGGGGTCCGCCACTGAATAAAGCAGAATAATACAGTCTTTGATCTTTAAATAGGATCTAGTAAGCTTATGACAGAAGCCCAGTTCCAAACACTAGTGAGCTGTCTTGTTGTCTGTTGTTTAAATAGGCAGCTACCTTCTGAGGCAGCGTCTTCAATGGAAGTGGAACCTCAAAGGTGTCTGAATTCAAATGCTTTACACTCCCCTCCTCAAATGAGACCCAACTGAGTTTGGCTTTAATATAAGTAAACTAATAACATGATGCTTCAATAACCACAAAAAATACATTGCAAATGTTGGATGGAATATTTATATAAAAAATGTGTGAGGCTATGGTTATTTTTAATCAATACATTTAAAAACGGTTTAAAATGCAAGAGTCTTGTCATAGAGTGCATTCTGGGATTGGGACTCATGTGATGCTGCCTTAGAAATTGTTTTAGGTAACACTGTTTCAATTGTCCTCTTTAGACATTCTACTATAAGTAATTTAGCAAATGCATGTCAACTAACTCTCATTAGATATCAGCAAACTTTCTGCTTAATATCAGCTAACACTTTATTGTGATGCTCCCCTAAGCGACATTCTACTGACTATGAGTAACTTTGCAACTACATGTCAACTTATTCTACTAACCCTAACCTAACAGTCTACTAACAGTCTACTAATACTCTGATGAGAGTTAGTTGACGTGGTTGACAAGCTACTTATAGTTAGTAGAATGTCCAAAGTAGACCATTGAAATAAAGTGTGACCTTGTTTTATTCTACCTTCCAGCCAATCACAGCCTTCTGATTTTAGATTCCAGACTATGATTGTTTGATGCAGTATTGTTGTTCCAAGACTATGAACTATCTGTGCAAATCACGTTGTGCCAGCGTGTTCTGGCTATTATAGGCCTTGTGTTTCTGCCTGTCTTTTCTAAAGGGAGTGGTTGATAGGAAAGGTTCAAATGACTTTTGTTGCAATTTGTGGTACTGCATCATGTACAGAGGCTGTGCTGTCCATTTGCGAGTTGTTAAAAAGAAGAGTGGTGAGCCAGGGACAGAACATCTCCTGGGTGCCTGGACATACATGTACTGCTGACAAAACTATCTATGAGACCTTCAAAGTTGACATTTTTCTTTCTTTCAGTCTGTCACGATATCATTCTACCCATTCAATGTCTTTTCTTGCTCTGCTCCCCATATTACACCGACACATACCCTGATTAATACAAGCTGGACATATACCTAAATAAAGTTAATGGAATGATAAATCAGTCAAGATTATACATTTTCTTTCAAGATCAGATTTTAGGTTAAGGTTTATTCTGTGTTTCACTGAACTTGGAGAGTCGCAATTTCCAACTTTTAATTTGGCAAAGGCAATAGACAACACTTAAAGGATTAGTTCACTTTCAAAAAATGTTTTGCTGATAATTTACTCACCCTGATGTCATCCAAGATGTCCATGTTTTTCTTTCTTTAGTCGAAAAGAAATTGTGGTTTTTGAGGAAAACATTCCAGGCTTTTTTCTACACAGAATGGACTTCAATGGCTACCATCTATCCCAATGTTCAAAGAAGGTTAAAATGTCCGTCTCAATGCAGCTTCAAAGTCTCTACACGATCCCAGTCGAGAAATAAGGGTCTTATCTAGCGAAACAATCTGTCATTTTCTAAAAAATATAAAAATGTATATCATTTTTATCCACAATTGTTCGTATTGTGCTGGTCTGCGACGCACCACGTATTATCCACGTCATCACGTTGGAAAGGTCACACTTTTTTTTTTTTATAAATTCACACAAAGATGTCAGACGATTTTGAAGTTGGAGGAGAAAATTATATAGAGTTGTTTGCCCTTCCCTACTTTTTTGAACCGGAGTACACAGACAAATAACTTGAACGTGAACGTGACCTTTCCAACATGATTACGTGAATGCGTGGCGCGTCGCAGACCAGCACAAGACAAACATTTGTGGTTAAAAAGAATATACATTTTATTTACTTTTTAGAAAATTACTGATCGTTTCGCTAGATAAGACCCTTATTTCTCGACTGGCATCGTGTAGAGACTTTGAAGCTGCATTGAGACGGACATTTTAACCTTCTTTTGAACATTGGGATAGATGGTTGCCATTGAAGACCATTCTGTGTAGAAAAAGCCTGGAATGTTTTCCTCAAACCTTAATTTATTTTCGACTTAAGAAAGAAAGTCATGGATATCTTGGATGACATCGGGGTGAGTAAATTATCATGATTTTTTTTTTTAAGTGAAGTAATCCTTTAAATTCTGATTCAGACAAAAAAAATAAAAATTGATCACCTTATGAGCATCGAGCAATGGAAGGTCTTTATGGTTGGAGATTGGAAATATCCAAGCAACATTTCATGGTGATGCCTGTGTAGGCAAGTGTAAAATTGTCATTGAATTTGAATGTGAATGATATTTTAGTGGGTGTCTACTGTAAATCATGGTAAAAATGTATGATAAACATTATTTTTGGTCATAAAAAATATAAAATTAAACAGGACACATTATAATGTGCAGGAAAAAAAGTGTGCAGCTACTTCTGTAACGTTAGCTGGCAGGTTGTTCGGGTCCATGTAGTTGATTGCATGCAGTTTCTCTAAATAACGCTGCTTTGCTGTGTTATTTAGTCTCTCCCGATAGAGCCCCTTTCCTTTTACTTCCTCCTTCTCCATATCTTCCCAAGAAACTGCGGCGTATCGTATTGTTCCATGACTGAAAAAACATGTTGATCTAGAAACATCCTACATGGCGAAATTACAGTCGATGTTCACACAACAGACATTTCACAGGACTATGAAAAGTCCTGTTTTGACATGAATCCCTCTGGCTGTCAAGTTTCAAGTTTCAAGTTTCAATTTTGCCCTCAGCAGGTAACAAAATAGATTATTTTAGATTAAATAAACAGCTTGATGTTGAGATACGTCAAAAGGACAACGTTTCTGAAAATGAACCAGATATCTCTCTTTAATCGCAGCCTTTATATTTGGACATCACATCAGCATTTTTTAAAAGATATTTGATCTGTAGATAGCTCCAAAAGCATACTTTTTTAAGCACAACTTTTTGCTTTTCTATTTTAGAACTCTTAGTTCTCATAGTATGAGGCATCTGATAACCTTTTATTGAAATATTTATAGCTCCTACTGCTTGAACACAGAATTTAAGATTTGAATATTAAAAAGTCACTGCATGTTCAAGCTTCAATACTCTTTTAACTAGTCCGAACGCCGTAATGCTGTAGCTGTGGTTAAATAGGTCCTTCTTTGTGACTGCCTTTGACAAACATAATTCTGTTTCTTTTTAAAATCAAGGCTGAAGTAGCAGGCCAGTGTGTTATTATATTCCTATACAACATAAATGCGACTGCATTGCTTTCATGGCTGTGTGATTAAATTCTGATAGGGCATATTTGTTCATTTTTAATCCTGTAATCAAAGACATATTTCCCAGATATAGCTTCTTGCATTGCATTTCAGGTCCTCTGTTAATTATACTTAATTATTTAGAGATTAGTGATTATTTAATTTACTACAAGTACATAAACCTTAACCCATAAGTACGGAATTGGAGTTTTGTGAAGATATAGTTTCATACAGCACAGCAGCTACAAGGTAACATCATTACATTTCTTAAAGCAAATATCTCATTCATTAAACTCTTTCAAGATTGGATTGAGCACCACTGCGCACAAGTTAAATCTGTTTTATACATTTACAAATGGAACTATATGGAAACGGGTATGAAATATGAATTGTAAGTGAAAAACATAATGAGAAGACCATTACTAAACTCCTGCAGGTTACTGGGGAAACAAGTAAGCAGTGTTGGGCAAGCTACTTTGAAAATGTAGTGAGCTAAGATAGCAGTTACTCCATAAAACCATATAACTGAAACTAACAAAACCAGGTGTCGAGAGTGTGTGCATCTTTCCATTGAGTAAATTTCTCACGTGTCAGCCCAAGGATTGAGATTGGTACGTGAGGTTGTAATGCACCCAAAAAACTGGTTGTAGGGCCCTATGAAATTTGTTTTACTTTTTCCCACATTCCCGATAAAAAAAAATTCCATTTAAATTTGTCTGTATTCTGTTTTTTTTGTATTCTGACTCCCATTTTAATGGTTAAATTACATTTTAGCAATCAAAAAGCATGTCTAATTAATTAAAATAGTGAAACTTATACAATTTAACAATTATTTAGTACAATTTTAAAATAAATAAAAATTTTAGGGCACTATGATTTATTTTTTATTTTTTTACCAAGTTCTTGATTCCATTGTAATGGTTTATTTAAATTGTAACAACCAATGGTTAAAAATGTAATGATTTAAGCAAGACCTTCTTCAAAGGTTAAACCAACCTTTTATTTTGACGGGTTGCCGTGTAGACCTTTGAGTCTCTCTGTGTATTTATGATATGATGATAGTTTTTCTCAAATCAAGCTAAAATGCTGCAGAAGTGACTCTCTGTGTAGATGAAGTTCATGCATAGACTGAAAACATCGCGAGCATCATACGTGCCTCAGTGTGTGTGTGTGGTAAATTAAACTGTGCGTCTGCACCATTCATTCACAGACACACGCAGAACATGCATGATTCCTATTTAAATAGTCTTTTTGCTATTTAAATATTCACAGACACTAGCTGGCTGGATTTACATTGTCCAGCTTATTGCATGGCTATTAGCAACAAAAGTCAATAATTAGACACAAAATACTGATTAGAGTTTAAATAATGTATTTATAAATGCAAAACTTCTTCAAAAACATGTCCTAGCAAGTAGCTTTGAGCCTTGACCAGGGGTGTCAAATCCAATAACACTTTATTTTTTAACATTATGTTGATTATACATAGATCTGTTATGTCAATTAACTCTCATTAGTAGTAGACTTTCTCCTTAATATCTGCTAACTCTTTATTGTGATGGTCATCCAACAGACATTCTACTGACTATAAGTAGCCTAACTTTGCAAAGTTTTTTTTCAGATGTACCTGTACTTCAAAACGTCACAGTGCAACAAATGTGTGTCACATCATTATTTTTTGTCTTTAACAAAACAAGAATATACATGAATTTATGAATATAAAGCAAACTATTAGTTGTGATTCTTTCAGCAAGTGGTGTCTGAAATTGCACTACAGTCAACAAGTGGTGTCTGGAATTGTATTGTTTGGCTTATTTTGGTAGCTCTTACTTTGGATGGTCAAACACACATGGATAATTATAATGCCAAACCTATGCATGTCTATTTTAGGGTTGTCATTTGCCATGGCAACTTTCAATACTGAGACCAGATGCTGGTCTGTAAGGCGGGATCAGTGGGATGTCTTGGTCAGCTTCATTATGGAGAACATCTGCTCACATGAGTAGGTGCTTCCATACATATAAATGATGCATGCAGCGTGAAGGTGAAGCTGTGGCATTGGTTTAGAGAGTAGATGTGCAAACTCAGCTGCCCCAAAATGACTGGTACTGGGTCTTTATGGATGAGTTTTCAATGAGTTCCAAATGCAAGTGCTCAGGTGCAGTGTAAACATCAACTGCAAATGGATTCGTGAGCAGGTCAAGTTTGAATTTCTGTAATTCAAAATCAGCAAATCTCCTGCTGAATTCCACTTTCAGTGTGTTCAATTTGTTGGCATGCACTTAAGTTGGGAATGGGATGGTGACTGTGTCACTGACTGGCAAATAGGAAAGTGACATCTGGCGCATCTGGCTCTCCCACAGAAGCAGTTTCATGTGAAACGCCTTACCAAGTCTTGCATTTCAGTGATCATCTGCTTTCGAACCTGGAGTTTTACATTAAGAGTTGAGGTGCTCTGTTGTCACATTCAAAATGCCAAGTCGCTCAGCCATTTTTCATCCTCAAGCTCGAGGATGACTATTTGTTTGCTTTCCATGAAACGAGCGATCTCAATGCGGAATCATAAAATATTCACAACACTTTACCCTGACTTAGCCAATGCATATCTGTGTGGTATGGCACTCATGAAGCAATGCATCAATGACACGGAATTGGTTGGGACGGAGTTCGTTGGTTCGAGAAAGTTTGATGCATCATTCACCAGGAGGCCCTTTGAGGAAATGTGTTGGACATGGGACATCCAATGACAGTTGCTCAGTTTCCTCTAAAAAGCCCTGCATTGCTGGTGATTCAACCCCCATAGACAAATACAGTTTACTGTTTTGTTTACAACTGTCATTGGATGTCCCATGTCCAACACATTTCCTCAAAGGGCCTCCTGGTGAATGATGCATCGAACTTTCTCGAACCAACGAACTCCGTCCCAACCAATTCCGTGTCATTGATGCATTGCTTCATGAAAAAATATCCTGTCCAGATGTTGTTCTGTGAATTGCTCTTAAATCTAAAAGTTCCTCAGTGACGGAAAACTCAGTGAGTGTCTACCCCACAAATTAATATAGAGAGCTGGGCAGTGTCAGTCCAATCTGCATTCATCTACAGCCAATGGATATGCACCTAAGTCCATAGCTTTATATTTTAGCTGAATTTGTAAATCAGATCCCAGCTCATCCACCCAACTAGCCACAGTATCTCGGGAAAGGCTGATGTTATCAAAGGCTTGCTTTTTGTCTAGGCACACAACACCACATACCCTTTCCATGCAGTTTTTAATAAATCCCCCCCCGCTGTGAACAGCTTGCATGCTCTTGCTATCTTTTCAGCAATTACGAAGCTTGCCTTCACAGCTCGCTCCCTAATGCACCTTTACTGTTGCTGAAGTTTGTGTTTCAGTTCTTTGACTTTTAGCAGCTGAACATGATTTTTGAACCAACTGACAGCCCTAAAAAGTAGTAATAATCTGTGCTCTCATGAGTCTGTTTGCACGTGGGTGCACTGAACGCTGTTATCTGAAATGCCTGAGCCGTGTATCAAGTGTAATAATAATTGACTGCATCCCCCTCTTTGTTCTTGATTCCTCTGATGGCCATTCTGTGTTTAAGGACATAGACAATTTGAGCCCTAGACATGCAGAATTTCTTGCATTCTTCATGATTTTTTTTTTTTCATGAGTATTGTTCCTGTTTTCTGCAACCCAAGTTGACAGCCATTTTGTTAAAACCAACAACCTCTCTCTTTTTTTCAGAGGCTCTTCAACACCTCTGACTGTAGAGTTGTTATGTTTCATCCTGCTGTGTTGGTGTGTATGTGTGGGCTTGACCTGTTATGGGTGTCCCATCAATTCTCATTTTATTTAGGATTTCTCCTCTTTTACTGTTCTCCGTGCCTGCTGCACATAGATGTAGGGGGCCACCCCGCCGCTGCTGTCGCACCAGGAGACGGATTGAGTGGCATGAGTTATCTAGCATGATGGATGATACTCAGTGGGAAAAATGTTACTCCAGAGGCGTAGGAGACAGATAATTTGCAGGTGTTGTTAGTGCCATTGAATTTACTTGCCTTCTGCTCTTGATTGCTTGAATGTTTGTCAAGAGATTCCACAAAATAGAAGATAGAGCTCATGAGTATCAGGGAAGGTGCTTTGCAGACATTTAAGAAATTTAAGCAAAGCCAGAAATGGCGATATAAAGTACATTTCAGTTTCTTAAACTATTTATGTGTTTGTATCTACTTATATTTGTAAGTAGTGTGTTATTTGATATTACATTTAATGTTCATATATTTAAAATACATATATAATTACAAATTTATTAAATACATGACATACAACCCAGAAAGCAATGTTGCATTTAAAATACATCCAATAGCCGTCCAAACACATCCCTGAAGCCTGGGCTAAAACAAGGAAAAACTTGGGCTTTCAGTGAAAATGTAATAGATGTCTAACAATAGCACAATACTAGTCATCAATTAGATAACATATCAAAGAAATGAAACCAAACACATTGTAATCACTGACTTTGCTTTCATGATGGAATATCATTTATCTCGCAAGTTATTTTGGCAAAAACAACAGTTAACCAAATTCAAGGTTATAGTGGGTTACTCATAGCCAGACTATATTGGGTCTATAGTTAACCTAGACGGTTAAATTATGGCTATTGCTTGTTGGGAAGTTTCAATAGAAATTAAATTAAAGTGTATTTTAGTTGACCAAAAATGCATTCAGCCGTATACTTTAAGTTCAACTAACTGCATTTAATATAAATGTAAATTATAGCACATTTTCGTTTAATAACAAGCAATTAAGTGTCCGAGAACATTATATCAAGTTTGCAATTAAGTATTTTAGTTTAAAGTATATTATTTCCGTAACAAGTATTTAAGTGCTAAAGTGTACTTCTTTTTCAAAAGCGACTGATGCCTGACAAACTTAGAGTTCGTCAAAGAGTTTTGTCTGTACACTGTAAACTAAAAGTAGCCTACTTTAAAAGTGCAGGATTTACACCTGCAGGATTTCATATGACGGTATACGCACAGCAACACTAAAAAGTTTTCTAAGACTCTTCAGACCAAATGATCAGTGAGAGCAATGGTACACCCGAACAGAAAGTTATCTCTAGACACGTATAATGCAAAACCCAATAATGGCAAAAAAAAACAATGAAATTGCCAGACATCCATCTAGAGGATGTTCACATATAGAAAAACAACTGTACAGGCAGACACAAAAACACTTTCGTGTGAATGGGCGCTTATTCGCATGGCACAGCAGTAGCCTAGCAAAATTTGTTTTAGAAAGTTACCTCTCAAAAAGCAGCCTTTTGTTGTTGTTGTTTTGTTGTTTGTAGATAAATATTAACTTTATCCAGCGCTGTTTATTCTCTCGATACTCTCTATTTATTTTACTGACTAAGAAGTTGGCTCAGATGATTCAATGAGAGAGTGGTCTGAACTAATGCAAATCGATTCAGACGGTTTTGCAAACGTGGTGGGCCAATTCACTGAAAAGAAAGAATCTACTCAAAACTGGCTCTATGCTCCATACACACAGACCATTATTTTAGGGGACTCATCAACATAAACAAAAAGAGTTCTGTTTAAGTTGAACAGTTAAAAAAAAAAAAACATGTATGTTTCCTCATTGGGCCTCATTCTTGAAAGACGAGCCTCATTTTATATATTTTTTTTATAACTGGTCAACTTTGGGTAATAGGCAGAGCTCGTCACTGTCACTTTTTTACCCAGACGTCCAATCACAGTGGAGGAGGGGCGGGACAAATACTACACCGACAATTCATACTTGTACAACGACTGAACAATAATGGAGAAGTTAATATTGATGGTTTCTGCTTTTTTTGTTCAGTAATATTCTTTAAATTAGATGCTAGTAACACATTACTGCCATGGATACTTTATCATAGCAACCAAAGTGTCTCAGCTGGAAAAAACGGTGCACTTGCAAAGCGCCGCCAGCAGGCTGTTTTCAGAAGAGCACATGGTGGATACATGATAATTGAATATTTATTGCTAGGCATATGGCCAATTAGTCACTTTAGCATTTATGCAATATACTGGAGCCAAACCTGAGAAGGAAGTCCAGAAGTTTCCACAGCGTTCCTGGACACATAACTTGCGTAGTTGTAACTCATGGTTGGGGATTATGCTAATTATAAATGAGCGTGCACGTGCTCCCTATTTACGAATGTTTGGAATTTATTAATATACACACGTTTAACTACTGAATCTGAGTTATACGAAGCGTTTGTGAATCCGGAGGAGAGTTTTCGTAAAGATCCATTTTACAGGCAAATTACTCAGAATTTGCTCGTATATTAACTAGTTTCATGAATGAGGCCCAGGAAGTTTTTACATAAAAAAGCACTGCAGAACTGAACAAAAGGTATTTTTATAGCCACATTAACTGCTCACACTGATGCTAATGTACACACTTTTTCCTGTTTTCAGATTCATCTGATAGGTACATTTTTTTTTTAAACTGACATTGATTGTATGCCAAAAGTGAACTTGACACATCATTGTAAAATTGGCACGAGAAATAGTGAGATGCAAAACAAAGTGCAAATATGTGTGCCTGTTGTAAATTGTGGTTCATAAAGCTGGGAGGTTGACAGTAGACACAACTGACAGGAAATGCTCAGTAATTAGGGCATTCATGAATCATGAATCAACAATCAAAAACCAAGGATGACTCAATGTCTAGTGGTAATGTTTTTATTTTAAGAGCAAGGAACACAAGATTCTAATCTGCCATAGTGGATCTTATTTTAATACACTGAAGTTGTCGGATGTTTGTCAGTGGATATATAATAGTGGTCAGAAGTGATGTCTGGCCTAGGAAAATGTACATCTTCACTAAATACTTTTAAAAATGTGTTAAAGATTGTGTAGTTGTGCTTGGAGTCAATTGTTTTACTTGTGATGACACAATGAAACATGCCAAATTCGGAGGACATAATTTTAAGCCAGGCATGCAAAGAAATTACGAACACGTTCGAAAACGAAAAAGAACCAACTTTTGTCAAAAGAACTTTACATTTTGTTGTAGGCAATGTATGCTAAAATAAAACTTGTAACTGTAGTTTGCAAAAAAAAATTTGCCAAATACGTTTGTCGGATAAATACCTTAACCGAGTTTAGCATTTTGTTCCTACATATTTAAAATATTAAAATATATATGTAATAAAATATTTTAAAACATTTAAAAACAAAACAAAAACTCGAATCACTTTTGGCCACTACTGTAGATGCTTTTTGGAAGTTGTAGTTTTAATTCAAATGGAAAACACAACTATTCATCAGCTTCGATCAGGTCACTCGATCAGGTGTGCCCTAATATTTTTTTCACAATCGCAAATGTGACTGAAATAATAGCTAGAGAGCCCAGCATACATAAAGTGTATAATATTCCCCTCCATCCCCACCATAAATTCTGTTTATGTGTGTACATAGTCCAGCACAGACACGTCCTGTGTTAGCGGCCCTGAAGACTGCATAATTTAACTTTTTAAGAGGGGAAAGTAAGAAAAAAATGAGTTGTGATGGATGTGGCAGGTTAAAACCTGTACCATAATCCTGTTCAATAACTATAACTCCTCCTTCATTTTATTCATTTACAAAATGAATAGCCTCTCTAATGCCCTTGACCTCATATAGTACAATGTCCCAGACACCATTTAGACATTAAGCTCCACATTAACCGCCCTCAAGAGATCTGCATTGTTCACCATATTGTGCTTTTCCCGTCTAATCAAAGATGCTGTCCTAGTGCACCAGCGAGGACTTATTTGATGAGAAACAAATCCTGGTGATTAACAATGATTAACATCAGCATGAGAGGGATAAAACTGTGGGAAGTGTCCTGTCTTAAAAGTCTTTTAATCTTGGTTTCTGGTTTTACAAGATGCACTGTGTTGTCATTTACACTGAGCGATGTCCCCTCATTCCTGGGTCAAATGCTAATCAGGCTAGTTCTAGCTAACACTACTTCAGAGAGTTTTAATTTCCCAGTGCTGTTAAATTAGCATATATTCACAGAGGTGAATACAAAACAGCTTAACAGTTCCACTGTTAACTTTTTGAGGCAATAAAAGAGTGCCATTGAGTTATGAAAGTTGATTCAATTAGTAAATTGACATCTCATGCTAGTTTTGTCCGTGTGATTTTCCTAGGGCATTTGTATGCCAGTCACCTTGGCGTAAATGTGAGATGGATGTTGGACTGGAAAATGGGATAATTTGTCATGTAGAGAGAATATGCCATTTATATTGCCATTGGATATGCTGCTGATAAAAGACATTGTTGTACTATCTGCCATCAGTCACCTGTCTGACATGTCTAATCTTGAAACCTGAAAAGTTGGACACTGCGGCAAAATGGGCATAAAGGTGTCAAAACTTTTTTTTTTTTACTTACAGTTGTAAAATTTAAACCACTTGACAAAAGTCAAGCAGTGAGCCATTTACCGAGTAGTTTGCCGAGTAGGGTTGTGCCAGATATTCCTAAGTTCTTACTTAAATTGGAATGAAAAGGCCACACTAGGCTTAGTAAGTACTAGCTAGTTTGTAACTAACTCTATATTTTATTCAGTTGCACCATTTGTTATTAAGGCAGAACATAGCTAATAGTCCGTAAGCTCTCTGTAAAGTAATGTAGTCGCATAATATGACGTTTATCCTCAATGATTCAATAGCAGCCTTCAAATAGGCTACATGAGCAGAAGTTGTTTAAATGTTGTGAGTTTTAGTTTATCCTTCATTCTAACTTCATGTAACTAATGGCAAAATAAGTGGTAACACTTTCTATGAAGAATTAATTATAGCTCCATTTATAAGTAAGTATTACTATTATATATATATATATATATATATATATATATATATATATATATATATATATATATATATATATATATATATATATATATTTATACAGACTCATTAAGACCTATACTGCAATATAAGAACAGTTATAGTTACATGTATATTATTTTTAATTACTGTACTTATAAGTCATGCATTTGCTTTTTCAATTTGCATGCGTCACGGGGCTGGTTGTAACATACACAGAGACGAATATAAAAAGGTAATATTTAATAAATCCAAAGGATAATCCATTGATTGAGTTCACAGCTGAATACAATTAGTGACAAAGGCAGACAATGACGAAACATAACGAGTCTAAACTAGCGTGATTGTGACAGAACTTCCCCTCCCGGTAGGCGCGACATCGCACTGTGGAGAAGAGTAGGGCAAAGAAGATAAGGGGATGACAAGGGATAGTCAAGGGGCCTGGCAAAGGGATTGCAAAGAGCACTGGCAAAGGGATGGCACAGACAGGCAGGAGGAGGTTCTGGAGGTGGACAGACATCCAGGAGGAGGACGAACAACAAAGTCCAGGGTGGTGATAATGGTGGAGATAGCCAAGGGATGACCTTGAGCAGAGGATGATGGCTGTTCACCAAGGTCACAGCCAGGGGAGTGCCCCACGGTGGCTTGGATGGAGGGAGGAGGCATGAAGGAATGGTGAAGAGGACCAACATGGGGATGACAGGAGGCAATGACGGCATGAATGGTGCCCACCACGTAGCCGACGAGGCGAGGTGGTAGAGAGATGGTGAGGATCTGGGCGACCACGACAGAGCCATAGCGACGACCTCCTGAGAGCAAAGTGGGGGTCTGGAGGTCTGAGGCAAAGTAGAAAAGACAGAGGGCGGAGCCTGGGGGAGGGTGGAGCGAGCTGCAGCTGAAGCCAAATGGGTGGAGGACCAGAGAGCACCGTATGGTAAGCAGGTCCACAGCGAAAGTGAAATTATGTCTGAACCAGGTGGAGCCAACCGGATGGAGTCCGGCAATGGCGAATGGCCGATGATCCACTGTGAGGTTGGGGGTGGAAAGAGCACAGGCACAGGAGCCAGGGAGATGGGTCGAGACTGAACGTAGCGCACTGAGGCTGGGGGCAGAGGCTCGGGCACCTCATGCCCAGGAGTGGATGGCTCCCGACTGGTCCAAGGTGGTAAAACGCTACTGAGAGGTAGAGGTGGTGCAGAGGGACTGAAGGAAGACGGTGAGGTGATAACTTGGTGGCACTGATGGGGGGAGGGGGGAATGAGTTGAGTGATAATACAATTAATTAATCTCTATAAATGCATCATTGATGCAGATCACCAGCAGCTGGATTATGTGTAAAGAAGACGCAGTCGGATGAAGAGCCAAAATTAAAACTCTGAATGCTGACAAAGGCAAACTCACAACACTTTTTGAAATCCTAAATAGCTGAGCATCAATTCAGTGTGCAATTATGAGTGGATTAAAATAAATAACTCTGTCTGCTTGTTTGTGGGGCGTGGGATTGAGCTATAAAATCCTCACATCCTAACTGCTGACTGAATAATTAACCTTAGCTAAACACCCACGGAGCAAATTATTATTGCTTTTTAATAAATTATATGGATAGATTTCATGGGGGTTTATAGTTTAATGGGGACTATCAATTTTGAGCACCACCTGATCACAGGTTAGAAAAAAAAGTGTACAACATTGGAGTACTTAGTGCCTCTATGCATCTTTGGATTTGTTTATATCCTCCATATGTTAAATTCTGATATGGTAGTTTATTGACATTTTGTTGTACAGAAAAACAGCATAAATAAATAAATAAACTTAGTTGTGCTAATGCCATTTCCTGCCATTCTTTACAGTGGAACATGCATTTTGAGCACCAACTCTATTGGCCACTGTCAACCCCACCATTCCCTAACATCCATCACTGACAGTCCCTGCTTCCCCAGAAGCAAATGAGCGGGGCCAGAGATATAATTAACTGTGTCCAATATTGTTTTTCCAGCTGAATTTTAAGTACAGAGAAAAGTCTTTCCGTGTTCTGATGCTCCAACCCCATTAGAGCCTTATGGGCTAATAATGGCTTCCGTTCAGACATTGATCACATCAATTGTAATGTCATTATCCAGAAAGGGTCTGTAGAGTGTGTTCCTTTGGGACAATCTGATCACAGTGAAGAAAGGACTGAGAGAACTAGTCAGTATACAGTATCTATAAGGTAAGTAGTTACCTGGTTAAGACAAAAAAAAGGTTTTAAAAAAAAACCTGTGGTGGTCTCTGAACATTTGATTACTTCAAAGAATTCAAATAGACAGCAGAATTATCATTTCAGACAATAGCTACAAGGAAAATAGCGCTTTTTACATGGCAAATTAAAGTAATAATTTAATTAATGGAGGGCCACTCTCTTCTATTGAACATTAAAACAAAATGTGCTATTCTTCCTATTGAATAAAGTATCATATAAATTAGTGTCCCGTCATTCTAACAACAGACGCTTCCCGGACGTTGTCCCACTCCCCAGCACGTCCGGGAAGCGTCTGTTGTTTGCATCTTGTGATGTCAACATGCACCTAGAGTGGGACCCAAGGTAAGGAACCAAGGTCTGAGCCACGTAGAAAGGGAATTCAGCTGCAGAGAGTAACCCTTACCATAAACATGGATTTAAAAAAAAGTTGCCAATGTTTTCAGCACTTACCATAAACATGGAATTTTAGAAAGGGCACGAAGCAATCAGTGCATGTCCTTGCCCTTATTTTCCTTTGGGGATTGCTTTGAATGAAATGCCCCAGCTTTGAGCCACAACTGAAGCAGTCTCATATGCAAAAGGCCCTTAGGGATCCCCATGGACGCAGCTGCCACGAGACCTAGGATTTTCTGAACAGTAATGTCCTGACCTGGCCTGATGTTGCTTAGGGTGTTTAAAAATGGTCTCGACATGAGCGGGAAACAGTTGTGACCCCGATGGTGATGAGTCCCATTTAACCCCCAATCACGTTGCCCTCTGGGTGGGAGAGGGAACGCTTTTCTTGGCCTTGCGTCTCAGCCCTAGAGAGACAAGATAAGTGATGATCGATCTCGATGTCGAAGCGCAAGCTCTTGAGACTGGGCCAGTGTGGGGTGACAAGGCTAGTTCGAATGGAAGAACCGATATTGGTAAACTTCGCCCCCGAAAGCGAACCTCAGGAACTTCCCGTGTTGTAGCAGAATTTGTATGTGAAAACATGCGTCCTTGAGACCAATTGTGACTAACCAATCGTGATGTCCAATATTAATACTTCCTGTTGGGGGGATGTTGAAAGTTCTGTGTCCTGGGCGATACAGGAAGCGACAGATTATCCAACATTTTACCAGAATCCCCCCGAATTGCCCCCCGCATTACCAGAGGTGTCGGGAATGTGTGATTTTTGGGGATGTATTTTTACACGCCCCGGTCCCGAGGGTGGCCATCCCACAGACCTGGGCGCAAAGCCATTAGAACTTCTTCTTAGAGACGATAGTCCTGTTGTCAGGTCTTATCTGTGGCTGCTGAGCGATATGTGCCGGTCCCCAGTCTTTAAGAAGGAAAGCGTGACTCGCCACATTCTGCTTTTGAGCCTTTCTTTCAGCAGGGCAGCCTGGTACGTTGACCTCCCGCCAGGGTAGATGTTATTCTGCATGGCTTAGTGGGGATTGCTGACTTTTTAAGTGACGATGAGGGAATAGATAGCCCGCGAGCGACTCTTCGGACTGGGGTAGACTACACTCCCTTCCACACTTCCTTGCACCCACGATAGTCAAATAAGGGTGCTTTCACACCTGCCTTGTTTAGTTCGGTTGAATCGCACTAGAGTTCGTTTTCCGAATTGGTGCGGTTCGTTTGGGCCGGTGAGAATGCAGCAATCGCACTCGGGTGCGCACCAAAAGTGGACCAAACAAGCGTACCGAGACCTCCTAGGAGAGTTGGTCTCGGTACGCTTTCAAACGAACTCTGGAGCGCTTCGTTTGTGGTGAGAACGTGATCCGACCTCGAACAGACCCAACTGCCAAATAACTGCACATTTTTGGACTAAACCAGCTGCCGTAGTCAGCCGCGCTGTGCATTATGTCAATGTTTAGCAACATTAATGCACGCGTTGCCTCCTCCTGAAGTGACTCGCTGCGTGCATTGTATAGGCTAAAACATTATTTTCAAGCCGCATTCTCGCTTCATTCTCAAATGTTATTGTTTGCCTAAAGTGGTGTAGACAAACTAATATAATAAACTATGACCAGGGATACAATCAGCCCACAAAGTCATTTCTCCATAGTAAAAAGCGGCGTGTTGTCTGCCGGATTTTCCTCCTCTTTGTTTACTTCCGTCAGTTCTGTTGGAATTTTCCCGCACGTTAATTCTGACAATCAAAGTGCAGTTATGAAAATACGTTCAAGACCCATCTGGCCAACGAGAGATGTGGATGTTATCACGTGACTGCATTTTGGTTCGTTTCATAAACCGATTCGGACCAGAGCAATCAGTGTGTGTGAAAAGGAACCAAAACGCCTGAAAAATGCTACAAAGTATAATTTTTCTCCCTTGGTCCGGACCAAATGAACCGAACTACAGATGTGAAAGCACCCTAAGTTGACTTAGAGGGCACAAAGACAAGGAATAAGGTTTTCCCCATGAACAAGTTAACGTCAAGGAGGTCCTCAAGAAGGGACAGTCTAGCTGTAATCTGGTTACTGCATGAGTCACCACCTCAAATGACTTCTCACACACTTTATCATCACGGGAGGAGCATTCAGAGGTGGCGCTCTCTAAGTATTTTTTTTTTAGATGGCATTTCATTATTTAATTCCTCAGAATTAAATGATCCAAAGAACAGCCAGACCATATATTAGTACAAAGCATTACATGCAGCCAAATATCAATCAGACAAGTTAACATGGTCTGGATGAAAGGCTGTGCTTAAATCTTTCATCAGTTCAGCCTGGTATGCCTGTAACATAGCCATGGTGTGCAGCACAGTACCAGCCTGACACGCTGTGAAATGCTTCTGATGATGCGCTCCCAGGGGAGAGATAGCCCGCAAGCATCTCTCCAATCTGAGGCAGCATCGTATAACCACTTGTCTTCGCACCCATGATAGTCGAAATATTTTTTTAGAAACAAGTTAACTCGTCATGTAGGATAACTTTAAGCGTTTGGGGGTCTCTTGTCTCTGTGGCCGTGGCACTGCATGAGTGACCGCCTCAAGTTGTTCCCCCTTCCTCATCACGGGAGGAACGCTCCGAGGCGGCGAACTCACATTCCATTCCAACGGAAAACAGAGATTCAGTGTCCTCCGCCCAAGCTGAAGAAGTGCGGGGAACGCTTCGGTAGTCAGGCAAAAGGACATCACGATCTGGAGAGAGATCAAGTGATAGGTACGGACCCGTTGTCCGCGGGCAGCCAATCAAGATCATTGGTGGGCATTAGGCAAAGGTAGGATATTGTGGTAAATTCAGTAGTGTTTGGCTGGCTTAAGGAGACCTAATGCATGTAAAATAAAATAGCTTTTATTAGGCCTCTGATATAACTACAGTATTATCATATAAGTGTACATAATTTTAAACATATTTTCAAAAAGTCATTCTTAATGATGGGAAAACTACAACTACTGATGTTGTATGACTTCAAAATAATTAGAATAGAGCACACAAGTTATGTGGACTACTTTATGGTATTGTTTTCATACTATTTGTCATTCTGGAGTTCGGTAATGTCTATCCTCATTGAATTTCATTACAAGCAAAAGAATGGGAACTACATTCCTTAGCATCCACAGTATTTGGACATGTTCGGAAATGTTAAACCAAGTGATAAATCATGTACAAATGGTGTTGGAGATTTTCTCTTCACTAATTTTAATTTCTCTTCTATTTTTTATATAATATTTTTTCAACAAAAAAAACAAAACAAAAATACACCTACCAATTCAATTTGTAGTACATTTCCCTGTCTCTTTGGTGCTATGGCATTACAGTATGCTTTGTTTGGTGTCTGTTCATTCTAGACTCAACTAAGTAACAAATGAGTATTGACAACCCTGACAAGCTGATCTTAGATGTCTATGGACCAGTGAGGCCAAATTGGAGATCAATTACTTAACTACTACTGCTTAGGGCTGGGCGATATGGCCCAAAAAAAAAATCCCAGATTTTTTCACAAAAAATCCGATTCACGATTGAAATAGATTTTTTTTTCTGCTTAAAATTAATCTGCAGATGACAAATAAATTGTTCAAAACAAGTATTACGTTTATTTTGTTTTGGATGCACTGTAACCCCCTTGGGGTTAAAGTGCAATCAGAAACAACAAGCCAAAAAGACAAGATGGCAGGCCCTGCCTTTGTAAACAGTGAAAATGTAAAACAACATAACATAACATAACATAACATAACATAACATAAGATAACATAAAATGGGTGGATTGGGACTGGGGGGGATGTAATAAAAAAAATAAAAAAAAATTGCATTACAATTATAAGTGTATTGTGATTGTCAAAACATTTGGTGACTAAACAGAATTGTATTAATATTAGTGACAACACAATGTTTACATGGTACAATGTCTGGTATGCTACTGTTTTTATTATTGCTTGAATTTCACAATTCCAATTCAATTATTGTGATTTGAGTCTGATCTTGATTCAATATTTATTCCTTTGGATAAATATTAGATACGTTAATGTGTTGTCCAAAACAAAACAAAAAACACGCATGCACGTGTTTCGTTGTCACGGATACATAAACATGTGCATGCGCCCCTGTGTTAAGAGCGCTTGTTGCTCCGTGCGCTGTTAACATTTCAGAAAGCCTTCCTACAGTTGCTTAATAAAAGCAGGCTTTCCACAAAAACAAATGTAGGAAGGCTTTCGGAAATGTTAACAGTGCACGGAGCAACAAGCGCTCTTAACACAGGGGGGCATGCACGTGTTTCGTTGTCACGGCTACATAAACAAATTTCCGCACACAGGAAGACAGATGTTATGGTAATATTTTACATGTATTTTAGTCACAAAAACGAACGTTTGCATCAAGTGAATGCATCAGGCACATTGGCTACCTACATAATAAGCTGTTTTTATCGCGCTGATGTGACTCGGGTCAGGTATCCATCCTCTAATTCTGAAGTCTCGTGAGATTTTGCAAGATTTCCTGGGTTCACAGTCGAGACTCTGAAAATCTGTTAGTGTGTGGTGTGCTGTCATTGTCACATCATGGCACACCACACACTATAAATCTAGGATTTTTGTCCTCATGTTTGTTGTCTATTACATTTAGAAAATCTTATAAGATGTAGCCTAAAAACATGTTTGGTGTGTACCCAGCATAAGTTAGTAGTAAAGAGTAACAGATGATCGGTTCACGGGGCGCTTGAACTGAGATCTGTCAGCAATCCGTCACGTCACATTTACAAGCGCCAAAAGGGGGTTTATTGTTTGAATTTTTAAACCACCTCTGTCTTGTCTGTCGGTGTCAGTGTCCTCTTTGCTTCGCAATTTTCTCTGCATGAGAAAATGGATGCGTGGCGTGAGAGCGTGTCTGCCGGCGTCTTGTTCATTTGCCCATGTGGTTTATGTATCTCTATGGCAAGCGCTGAGCCTGTTCGGAACTACGGGAGCCCAGAGGGGAGCGTCGGCGGATGTTAAAGAGAAATACAGATTTTCATTCAAACAAATCGATGTAAACTACACGTTCGAGTTAATCGATAAAATCGATATCGCCCAGACCTACTACTGCTGGAAGGATACCTAGTCCTTGAAAAAACAGCAAACATGAAACAAGAGATAATCTGATGTCTTCAACAAGATGTTGGTGGTAGAACCTTAATGCTCCCCGTAGACCAGTGCAGCAGTTTCATCTTCAATAACTTCAATTATGGGAAGCTGGAAATAAAGTGGAGCTAGAGTGTGTGTTTGAAGTTGTGTGTGTTTTGCTGAGTCAGCAGACAAACTGGCATGCTAGAAAGAGCAGTGTCAGGCAAGGTGGTGGTGATTTACTGTGCTGTCACCTCCACGCAGGGTAGATGCCGATGAAGGCTGCTTCACTCTGGACCAGCAGGTTATATGGCTCCCTCACATGAAGATTTGTCTCTTTAGGTGGGCACTCGCAAAGTGAATGGGTGGTGTCCTACTTGCTCCATTTTAGACATTTGTCACTATTCATAAATTATCTTCAATGAATTGCATGTAACGGCTCAGCCAATTTAGTTTGAAGCAGTTCACTTCAAACTGCAAACACACACACACACAGTGTGAGTGTGAGTGTGAGTGTGAGTGTGTGTGTACTGTATATAAACACAATCCCTTTAGGATAAGGGGTAAATCTGTTTGTTACAGCTGGATGCAGGTACATGAACTTGATGCAAGCAACATTTGGCAGTTACTGCTTTGAGAAAAAGAGAGGTGTAACATGCACTCACATCAAGAAAAGGAAAGGGCCAAGCATTGAACCCTGAGGTGCCAAGCATTGAACCCTGAGGTGCCCCCCGTGCACTAGTTAGCTGATGTGACTACAAGATACCTTGAAAAGTCAGCCTTTGGCCACAGGGTTCTAAGATGGATAGCAAGGCAGTCTCTGTTGAATGACTGCTTTTAAAGCCTGACTGATAATTGTCTAGCATGTTGTTCTGAAAGAGTAAATAATAAACGTGGTTGAAAACAACTGTTTTTGCAAGCATTTTTGCTATAAAGAAGAGGATGTGATCCTTTCTCTAATTTTCTGAGAGTTTTTCATTTAATTATTTTTTTTTTTTTACTGGGTTACCTAAACCTGCTTGAGGGAAACTGCCAGTGAGGATTGATTGATGATATGTGTAGGAGTGTGAGGACTGTATGGATAAGAAGTATGGAGAATAAATTACTTGTCAGATACAGGAGGGAATAGGGTCAAGTGGGCAGGGGTGGCTGGAGACTGGATGTTTAGCAATCAATGTGAAGAAAGAGGAAAAAAATTAGAGTAAAAATTTGCATGTAAGTGGTGGGTCTTTGTGAGTCTGAATATGGTAGACAACAAGATGAATAATAAGACTATAGTTGGAAGGACATTTTTGATTCCTCATTCTCTCAATTGTTTATGACGTAACTATATTTTAATCTCTTATAAGCATAGTGTCATTGACATGACACTTCTTTTTATATTCCAGTGATGTGATGTAGACATGGCCTTGGAGCACAATGCTAAGTCAGAAAGGGCATTGAGTTCAGAGGTCCCAGTGGCTATAATAGAGAATGTGGCTGTGTGGTGTGAAGTTTATCTAGTTAGCTGTCCACTCTTATCGGTCTGCACTGGCCTAAAGGTGTTTCTCTTCCTCTCTTTTTCCTTGACCTCATTATACATCCACTCTCTTTCATTTTCCGCCATATTCTCCCAGAAAATTGTGGCTGCCAACAGATCATCTATCTCTGTCTGCTGCCTAAACTTTGTTTCCCTCTATGTCCCTTTCGGAACTCTTTCTCTGTCTCGCTCTCTCCCTCATTCAGTCTCTTGCTCACACAAAAACACACTTTCTCACAAGCACTCTTAAATATTTAGATTTATATCTCTCATTGGAAAATAAAAATGTGCTACAGCAAAAGCATAAACCTGCATCATGAACCAATATTGGCCACACCCACAGAATGAGTTCTGAAGATGTACACATAAAAAAGGTACTTTGACTGTTCAAAGTTGTGAAGCATGACTGGCAGACATAAATACATATACAAGCGATCGAAAGCAGCTGCCATTCAGTCAGATTGCAATTGGGCACCAAATGTATTGTGTACTCCATAGTGATGATACAAGAGATTATTTTTATTTATTTTTTTAAATTATTGTATTTACCTGTCAATGAAGAATTTTGCTCTTCATATCTTCATCCAAATAGTTCTTATTGAAGTTCCATTTGTAATTCCTTTTGTGTTTTTTTTTTTTTGCACCAAGCCCCTGACCATTTTGATTCCTGTTTCTGATTTAATCTGATATACGAATCTCTTATTTACATTGTGTCTACACATTGTTTGTTATATGTGTTATATGAGACTCCTTTTCAAGGAAAGTATGTTCACTCGGCAGCCATATTTGCAACGCCTCCGGGCAGCTATTTTGGGCATCCAAGACCAAGTCCCATCTATTTTATTATTGGGAATCCTGAAATCTCAAAAACTGCTTGTCAAACTCACAATTAAATAAAAAAATTCAAATCAGCAAAGAAAATCTGACATGAACCGTCCCATAAATGTTGTTTCTTTTGCTCAAATAGCATTATATAAAAGCTTACTTTTCAGGCTAGTCCACCCAATGCGCATGTGCAGTCCTAAGCGCGAGTCTCAGGTTTCTGTGGGAACCGAAGCTTCTAATGGCAGCTGCAGTGATGAAATGACTATCGCCGATGAATCTATCAGCGATTGGGACGCATTCTGCCATATTGTGTGTTCTACTTTCTCCCATTTTTAAGTAATAAGAGTCTTTGTTTAGTCTTTGGCAAAGCTCAGCACAGGACAAAAACTGCAATTTTTTTACAGTTGCACACCGTAATTTTCAATCGCAATTAAAATGGTCGCACGGTAGAGCCGCGTCAGTATGCTGGATTTGATATTAAAATATGTCATGTTTTATTGTAGTACTTTTTTGCATCTGTATGTTGTTTATTTATTTTACCAACCTCTCTAGTAAAGTAGTCAATTAAAACTTTGTTTTGAAAGCAGAAAGATATTATTGTGGATATTTCAAGTACTCCTTGATGAAGGACTGTATCATTATCCCCAAGAAAGATTGTGAAAGGGCCCAACATCAACCCCTGTTGTACTGCACCCAAGGGGGAATGTCAAACAGACATGCAGGGAACCTGCTCTCACCTCACATACCGGCTCAAGGACACTTTACATGCGGACTGTGTTCGGTGTAAATCAGCTATCCTCTATTCCTGCCTGCCACTTCATCAGAATTTGTATATTTCCAGTGATAAACATGTCACTCGTAATGGAAAGTGATGCCCTTTACTGGCTGAATTGAGCGGATTTCGTGTATGGCATGCACTTGTATGGGGGGTTGGGGTATTTCTTTATTTATGTCTCATAGAGCAGAGCATCAAGGGAGATGAGATGACAAGGGGACAGAAGGAGAAAGTGTGATGGTGACTTGCACAAAAAAGGAGGAAGTCAAAAAAGCAGCTCACGTATGCAAAAACAGAACATAGGCGGAGGTTGGTAAAGTTCTGTATCACAATCAATGTCACGAAACACTACTGTATACAGTCTATATTTGCACACGTTTCCACATACATTGTGTATAAATTGTGAACTGGATCCATTTTATGCAACATATCAATATAACATATGCAATGTTCTATGCTCTATGTCTGCATTACAATTGGCTCAATTTAATTTTAAAAGTGTTGACAAGTTTATCTGAATGTCTACTCTATTCATCTTCTGAACCCTATTAGGTATGTAGTTTTTACTGATATGATCCAGTATTGTGGAGTGTCTTGTAATATGCAATATTAGAAAAAATAAACACTGTTCTCAGACCACATAGTATATTTGGACAGCATTTGCATTATGAATTATAGACACTTGTGTAAGAGCTGCCATAAAGCACAATATCTTTATTGACACTTCTTCTTTTTCTAGTTTTGAAACACCAGTAATGTATGGCATAAACCCAGGGTGACATAGAGGGCAAAATGGCACATTTGGCAATGGTGTGCGCTGCCAATTGCGTTGACATCCACTTAATCTGTGTAACTGCTGAAACATTGATGTTCTGTACAATGCATGGCTCCTATGTCAGCAAGATTCAGATGCTGGAAGAATTGGAAAGGAAAAGTAACTAAAAGCAATGAACGTCATCAGGCGTTGTGAAGCAAGTTGAACTTATTGAAGATGGCATGTGTTCCTGCAGAGATGAAAATGTAATGAGTCTGTCATGTTCTTCATGTTACTTATGTCTTGAGATCTGATCACATACATGTTTAGGTCCTCGTGGAACAGCCTGCTATGGTGTATTGGCTGCTCTTTGTTCTGTTTAACAATATGTGGGTTTGATTTATTTTTTTATTTTTTGGTGTGTGTGTGTGTGTGTGTGTGTGTGTGTGTGTGTGTGTGTGTGTGTGTGTGTGTGTGTGTGTGTGTGTGTGTGTGTGTGTGTGTGTGTGTGTGTGTGTGTGTGTGTGTGTGTGTTCAGTCAATTAAAATATTTTATTCCTGAGTAATCACATACTCATACGTTTCAAAAAGAAAATAATAGACATTTGGCACCTTATATGTAGTACAGTAATTATACATTCAGCAAGGTGGGTGTGGATGGCACTCATGCAGTAGTGTAGATAGCTTTTGCCGTGTTCTTGTATGATTGCATGTGTATGTATCAAGTCTAAAGATGCAGTGCTCCGCTGGTTTTCTAATTAACATTAAAACACATTTAGAGTAAATGTATTAACAATTGGCTACAATGTGGTGCTATGACACGTTTTTTGCGGATAACTCTGGAAACATGATGGCTAAAATAAAAAGTAGTTATTCAGTTAAATTAAAATTAAGCTTATCAATAAACATGTATGCTGTGTTTGAATTAATAAAACAAGCACGTATGCTACAGTAAGCAAGTGCTAGCATAAAAGTCTTGATGGCAATCGTACCACCCAATTCTACATAAAATATTGGTGATTAGACCCGGTGCTTCCCGCTGATAACTATATAGACTATTTCAATCGTAAAGAACTCTTAATATATTATCTTACCAAGTTCTAATACACACTAGTACGCATTATTTAGTCTGTAAATTGCAATGCCAGTGATTGTAAATGGGTGTTTTTTGTTGTGCCTCAGGGATTGGTTTTTACTCTTTGTCCTTTTTTAGATGTTTAGATGCATCACAGTACAACTGACTTGGTGTTGTGTATTCCCTGGCTTTGTGTTTCATGTGTTATGTCAATTGGACTTTTATGTAGCATTTTGCCCTGTTTCTGTTCCCATCTCCTGTCCTTTTCTTGTTGATTAGTTCTGTGATCATTCACAGGTGTGTCTTGTTTGCCTATTACCCCCTAGTATTTAAAATCCACTGTTTCTTGTGTTTGTTGTCGAGACTTTTCCTACACAGATTAATACATAGCTCATTTTACACTCTGTTCTTTGGGTCTCTTCTTTGTGGGTTTTCTGTTTTGTTATTAAACTCTTTGCACATGAAAACAGCTCTCCTTCTTATACTTGGGAACATTTTAACATTTCTTAATTATGCTACTTTTAAAATTAATTTATGTACATTTTATGTCAGTTTTAGTATCCTGGCCCAGATTTTCAATTCAAATCCATCCTAAAAATATGAGTTGTTTAAAAAATAAACCCAAGTTATTTAAATAATTGTTGTGTGAAAATAATTGTTATTCTCAATTATTACAAACAATTGTATATTTTTTTTTTTCAAAAGTTACTTTAATTTGAAAAAGATATAATACTGCTCTGAAATTATACTGAGCAAGACAACTGAGTCAGACATTTTCACCCAAAAAATGTTCAAGGTGTCAGGCTCTTCACCCCCCTCCCATGTCCAGTTCAGTCTCCATGGACTTAAATTGGAAATAACAGATAGTCAAGTTAACGTTATTTAGTAAATGGATTTCCACTCTAATAAAAAATTATATAACAAACATGATAAACTTTGTTATTCTTTATTTTGTGGCAAGGGTGTCGCCATCTTGCAATATTACAACGTGTGACATCATAGGGATGGTGGTCCTGCCTGATTTCAACAGATACAATGATAGAGAGACAGTTAAAGACAGACAGCGGAGAACAGATAGTGAAAGATGAAGACAGAGACAGTTGAAGATGGAAACTGGAGATCAGAAGACAAAAGGCAGGCCACTATTGCATTGCTCCTGGATGTAAAATTAGTTTAACAATGTTACATCCAAGTAGAACATAGCACATTTTCATAAACTGCCTCAGAAATAGAGAACAGTAGCCTACTGCTTCCCGATACACATTCAGACTCAAGTCCCACTACCTCTAGATTTCCATATAATAGTTGGATATATAGCCTACACTATGTTTTCAAAATGACTGTCAGAAATTAAAATGAACAACAACCATTATAAACGCCCGTTTGTTATTCCACAACATACAAAGATTAAAGCTGACGCAAACCGCAAATTAAGTATTTCTAACCAGGACCTTGTATTTCATTGCACTGTATTGCACTTCAAGTTTTATTTATTTAAATCTACAAGTCTTTCCATTCAGTGAGAGATTAATTTGAATAATTCAAACTCTTTAGGTTGTGTCTTTATTACCAATTTATCAAGAGAACCAGTTAATTCTAGATTATTAACTAGACAAAACCTGCAACCATACATGAACATACATCTTAGAATTGTTAATACGCTTCCCTCTCATGATTATTACTTTCAAACGTTCATGGTTAAAATCTCCCCTCCAACCTTGCTGTAGCTCAGAAGATTTACATACTCCGAATGACAGTGCAGTGCGTATATGTCTGTGAGAATATCAGTGTTTATTATCATTTTGAATGGACAGTGCCGTAAGAGTACTGATTATCAAAGTTGGGTCATGTGACGCATCTAATACAAACATAACTCCTATGGCGTCACTCTCTCTTTGTCTCCTGAACCCTCTTCATCTCATCTCATCCTTATCCATTCTGTTCTCTTTCCAGCTCGCTTTAAAGGGACACAGGTAGTCAAGTTGATTGTGATTTTGATCCCCTGTCACACCTCTCTTCTGCTTGACATTAATCTCTCTGGCCCTCTGCTCTCCACACTGGCTTCCCACAGGAACACTGTGGCTGCACAAGGACATTTACAGCACATCTCCATGATAAATCACCATTTATCTCTCCGCACTGACCTGCCCTGTATGCACTCAGTCTGCTCGGGCGTCTGGGGCCACCTTCATATGGAGCGAAAGAGAGCGAGAGCGAGAGACAGAAGGAAAGAGAACCAGAGGAGGATGGGAAAGCTGCTTTGCATTGGAGCTGTCATGAAGATGAGTTGTTAGACTCTCTCTCATGAATACAGCTTGTCATGGAAAGCTTACTGGGCTTAATGCTGATTCAGGTGCCCAGAGTTCATGTGCTTTATATAGTACACTCACCTGTCGTTCACTGTGCAGTGCACTCTATGCAACCATGCCTTTTCCAAGAACCTCACAGGACAGATACAGGACATGTTTATCTCTCTGTTAAATGAATGTCGAATTGAAATTTTAAATATTTATTTACATGGTGCAACTCTTACATTAAGAGTGTTTTCCAGCCTTTTTT
This sequence comes from Phoxinus phoxinus, assembly GCF_949152265.1. Taxonomy (NCBI): domain Eukaryota; kingdom Metazoa; phylum Chordata; class Actinopteri; order Cypriniformes; family Leuciscidae; genus Phoxinus; species Phoxinus phoxinus. The sequence goes on along the minus strand of NC_136896.1, from coordinate 22,463,799 downwards.
CAGCCTTCGGGCTCAAATACCCGTTTTGTCACTCCAAAGCAGAAATGTTTTCCATTTAAATTGAAGGGGGGGGTAAAAAAACTCTGAGACCAACATATTATCCTGTGTCATTCTCAGATGAAGAAGAAAATACACATTACAAATTGTGCCCCCTGCTAAAATATTTCATTGGCAAGGCTGCTCTTTTATATTATATTTCTGCATTCAAATCCCCAGACATTTTTCTGCTTTATGGATACATTTGTACTCTAAATCACAAGTGACTGGAGAGTTTGTGGAATTTCATTGGTCAAAACATTTAGGTATTCATTAAAATAACCAGCTCGTAAAATTCTGAATGAATGTCTGTTCATTGTTGCATGCATACAGTGAGGACAACTCAATTTTATTATTTTGTGGTCTTTCTCTCTGATCCTATTAATTTCAGATTTTCAGATTACACTGCAAATTCAGAAAAACAACAACAATTTAATTTCTTTCAGTGGTGCTATAGAGTTAGTAGCAGTGTTGCTGAACCGCAGTGTACGAAACACTGAGAGACCATGCAATTCTGTTCCAATCAAGAAGCATCAATAGACAAGATATTTTATCATTATTTGGCATTTTTACTTTTTATTGAGAGAGAAGAGAGGAGAAGGAAAGCGACTCACTGGACATTCAATTTCTGAACTGCCAAATAGCATAATAAAACATTGACAGATTGCCAGTTTATCTGTTTTGGATAAAACTGAACACTTTTAGCGCCACTCACTGGATATTTCACTTTGAAAGTGTTAAAAAATGTAACACAATATAATTTTGCAAAAACGTTGCCACAGGCACGTATTCTCAAGAAGCCTTGGGTGTATATGATCATTCTAGATGAATTGTTATTGCTACTTCTTTGTATGCAAATCAAAGAAATGGCTTCGGACAGAAAACTAAGCCACAGTTATACAGACCCCATAAACCTTATGGTTCTCATTAAGCATCTGTATCGAGGTGTTTGGGAGGGCATGTGATAATGAGGTAACAATAATCAGCCTGTGAGTCTGAGTTATGTGACCATGAAAGCAAAGTATCTAATCAAAGAGCTTTATTAATTCCCAGGAGGTTTTGCCATGTTATTATTTACCTGTGCATCGCAGATATTGATGAGCATGCGAAACAGATATTGGGATTGCATTTTGCACAAGGGTTATTAGTGTAGCTGTCAATGTAATGAATTGTTAAGCAAGTGGTTTATTCAACGGAAGTATATTACAGTCAAAAGCATTTTAATTTTGGAAGCTTCTCATACAGCAATATGACATTTACACCCTCTACAATAGTGCAATGACCCTTATCTTCCAGTGTTTTTATATGCATTATTTTCACTGTTGTGAAATATTCTCCAGCGTGCTAAAATGTAATGTTATATATTAAAGACCTGCTTATGAGATAGATCTACCGGATAAACCTCCATTTAAAGCGACTAAAAAATCAATGGCTGGTACTAAACACTTAGCGTTCATGCGACCTTCACGCTGCATGGATTTTACATTACTACATCTGCAGTTCTCACCACATTTCACCGTGTGGACATGTGCAAATGCGTAAGTAACAGACACACCTTTGTTTCACACAAACACCTGTATTAGTTCTGTCTGAGTTCACCTCACCGGATACGTCTTGTCTTTTTGTGCATTTCTCACATTAGCAACATCTTCCCAACATTCATCTTACGGCTGCTTTCCCTCTAGCCCCTCCTCCTCAGTAAATCACTGCTTGGAGGTGGTTGAAATTCCTCCCTTTTCTTTCTGTCCAGACGTTGTTTGCTTTTTATAATGTCGCCATTGACTGGCCACTGCAGAAGTCTTCATTATAAGAGACGGCATGGAGGTGGAATACTAATGAGATGGAACCATCAGCATTCACAGCGCCTGCGAAAGTCGAACAAACACACTGCAACCTTTCCTCTTTTCTCTGTGAAACCAGGCATGTTTAGCCTTATCCAGGTTGATTTGTCAACATTTGAAAATAAATTTGATTATAAAGGGTGATCTCTTTATTTTTTTGTAGGAATTTCTATGCAAATTGTAGTTCTACCACACATACATTTTCACATGGTTGTATAGACACTGAAACATACATCATTTGTCATTTTTCTAAAGGCCAACCACTTTATTACTTGTTCAGTTGCTCGTTAAAACAAATATATAATCAGCCAATCACATGGCAGCAAACATGTAGACATGGTCAAGACGATCTGCTGAAGTTCAAACTGAGCATCAGAATGGGGATAAAAGGTAATTTATGTGACTTTGAAAGTGGCATGGTTGTTGGTTCCAGGTGGGCTGGTCGGAGTAATTTTAAGAAACTATTGAGATTTTTTAATGCACAGTTCTACGGTTTACAGAGAAGGGTCTGAAAAAGAGAAAATATCCAGTGAGTGGCAGTTCTGTGGGCGAAAATGACTTGTTGTTGCCAGAGGTCATAGGAGAATGGCCAGACTGATTCGAGCTAGATAGAAAGGCAATTCAAATAACCACTTGTTACAACTGAGGTATACAGAGGAGCATTTCTGAATGCACAACACGTCGAATCTTGAAGCAGATGGGCTACAGCAGCAGAAGACCACACCGGTGCCACTCCTGTCCAGCTAAGAAAAGGAAACTGAGGCTATAATTCACGGGCTCACCAAAATTGGACATTAGAAGATTGGAACACATTGCCTGGTCTCGAATTCTGCTGCGACATTCAGATGGTAGGGTCAGAATTTGATGTAAACAACATGAAAGCATGAATCCGTCATGCCTTGTATCAACGGTTCAGGTCTCTGGTGGCTTATTTTTGTGGGGGATGTTTTCTTGGCACACTTTGGACCAATTAGTACCGACCGAGCATTGTTTAAATCTCACAGCCTACCTGAATATGGTTGCTGACCATGTCCATCCCTTTATGACCACAGTGTACCCATCTTCTAATGGCTACTTCCAGCAGGATAATGCACCATGTCATTAAGTTATAGGATAATGTCAGGATAATGATGATGATGGTGATATCCAATCTATTTTTGGAGTCCCCTATGTCAGCGATTATAATGTTACCTAGCTTGTTTGGTATACTGTAGCTTTAATACAGTAGCTGGGATAGTAACTACACTACAACTAACCAGAGGTGGAAAGTCCAGGTTCAGAAAGTAAAACTCCTCCTCAGTATTTTGTTCCAATCACCTGGACTTGCTAATTAGCACAGTTTTTCAGCCAGGAGATAGAACTAATTAGTGAAATCAGCTGACTGAGTTCATGGGTGGAATAAACATATGGCAGGACTTTTACTTTCTGACCCCTGGACTTTCCACCTCTGCAACTAACACAGCGAAAAGCCTATGTGTGAACTGATATTGGGCTAATATTGTAGATCTACCATTGTGTTATGATTTGTTAGGATGATGTTAAGTGGCAGATCAGTGGGCTTGTCTGTCCCAGATGAAACCTAAAATAATATTTGGAGGACACAAGATAATTTAATAATTTAACGTGTGGTGAACTTTTGAACCTAACTCATATTTTAAAATGATCCCTTTGTGTAAGCTACAAGTACAATTTTGGCTGTATTATTAGTGTCCACTTAAAAAGTTGCCTCCCCAAGTCCAGCATAACTGAACATTGAACTCTTAAACACTAATATTTTAAGTTTTAGCGTTTAATAGATTAATGTTTAAAAATGTCCTCTTACTCCATTTACTCTCCCAATCCCAGAGCAAGGCATGACAGGGAGCAGAAATTAATTAAATAATTGTTAATGCATTTTGACATTTAAGTATATACAAATTTGTATTAGTGTAAAATGTAGTTGTGACAAAATGTTCAAGAACTGTGTTTGCTGATTTTGAGTAAATTAAACAAGCAGCACTTTTTTTAATGCATATGATGCATTATTTGTAACCGGACTGAGCTGCAGTGTTTATTATTTAACAGCCAATGCATTATATATGATGTGAGTTCTTATGATCATATTTGCTGTAAGACAGGAACTCTGTCCCAGTCTGTTTGTAGGTACCGGTTGTTGCCTAAGGCATCAAAACATCAAACTTTGGAAGCGGTATTTGTTCTTCCATTCCATCTCAATTGGCTCATGTTGACTGGATGTGTCAGTGTTCTGGAGTGATCCATGGCCTTATTCTCTCAGCTGATCAATAAAAGAGGTGTAGGAAATCAGAGACGATGGAAATTAAGTGTTCTTTCTGCATTCTACACCCTCTCAGCCCTGCCTGCAATAACATATCAGTGAGCAATGAAGAACTGGGAGGTCATTGAATTCTCATGCCCCTCCAGACATGAAATACAGTGCACTGGAATGGGTTTATGAAGAAGTACTGTATTTACCTAAGCTGCACCTTTACTACAGCTCAAATATACCGATTCTAAAGCATGTCTTTGTTTCACCATGCAGCTCTTGCATGTTTTTGCTGGTGTTGTTTCATGGCAAAAATAGCTGTTCCCATTCATTTCATTTCTCCTGTTTGTGGAACATCAAATTGAGTGTATTAAGCAGTATATAATAAGAAGTTACATTGTGAACATGCTGCCGAGTGACTATATTCACAGTATACAGTGATACAGCTTCAAGTACCTTATTGATTTTATGAACTTAGTAAAGTGGATTCATAAGAAGACTAGAACAACATTTTGGGTCCCACTTTATATGAAGTGGCTTTAAGTACAACTGACATTCAAATTAATAATTTGATACAATGGACTTATTGTGTACACACAAGTTTTTACATTGTACTTATATTTTTTAAATACCTGCATGTAATTACAGCTGTAATTAATTTATGACATTTTTGTAATTACACTGTTGAACCTTCCCTTGCACCTTAACCTTAAACCTACACTACCCATACAACCACACCTGTCCCTAACCTCACCTGTATCCCACCTCAGTAGCAGCAAAAATGTTTTACAATATAATATGAACGCAATAAGTATATTGTACTTATTGCAAATTCTTACTCTGGTCACTATTATGACTTTTGCCTCAAACTCTTAATTTACCCTTTATTAATCGTTAGTAAAGTAGTTCTTGAAAGTTTAGGTATTTGGTAGGATTAAGGGATGTAGAATATGGACATGCAGAATAAGACTATGTGCTTTAGATGTACTAATAAATGGCCAATATGCTAGTAATATGCAAGCTAATAAGAAACTAGTTAATAGTGAGAATTGGTCCCCAAATTAAAGTGTTAAGTGCCATTGACAGATTTTTTTTTAAATTTATGACACATCTCTTTCCTGCCAGTGACGGAATTTTCTGACAATCCATAATTTTACTGTTATACTGCCTAACCTCATCGAATGAATTGTCAAACCCATGAGGATTGTGCAAGCTTTGGGGGTGTTTTGGTTTTGATCCTGTGATCCGAACGTTGTCTTTGACAAAAACACATCTAAAGCACATAGTCTTATTCTGCATGTCCATATTCTACATCCCTTAATCCTACCAAATACCTAAACTTTCAAGAACTACTTTACTAACGATTAATAAAGGGTAAATTAAGAGTTTGAGGCAAAAGTCATAATAGTGACCAGAGTAAGAATTTGCAATAAGTACAATATACTTATTGCGTTCATATTATATTGTAAAACATTTTTGCTGCTACTGAGGTGGGATACAGGTAAGGATAGGGACAGGTGTGGTTGTATGGGTAGTGTAGGTTTAAGGTTAAGGTGCAAGGGAAGGTTCAACAGTGTAATTACAAAAATGTCATAAATTAATTACAGCTGTAATTACATGCAGGTATTTAAAAAATATAAGTACAATGTAAAAACTTGTGTGTACACAATAAGTCCATTGTATCAAATTATTAATAACAAAAACACATTTTCAAAAAGGTCATAGTATAGTATTATGCAAGGAACTGTGCGAAAATAAGTCTTTATTATTCTTGTAATCAGCCCCGTAATCATAATTTGTGTGAAAAGAAATAAATGTTGTTGGAGTGAAGGGCGATATTTGCCCTTCCTTTGGATTCAAGTTTGTTTACGCTCATTTTAATTTGTTAGAGGCAAATTAACTCGTTACATCAATGTGATGTGATTGGTTTCCACGATGTTAATTTCTTGAAATTAGTTGATACAAACACAACACCTATCTTAGTGGTGGCATTATTTACACAGACAGGCACCATTCACATTTTCTTCAGAAAACCTACATAGCAACACTACTGTAGTTAGAAGTTTCCTTCCAGCCTAAATTTGTTTTGGATTTATGTATTTGACATAGTATGTTTTACACATAATTACAACAGTTACATGACATGGTTGTCTGAGCAGCGGCTAAAGCTATAAACAGAAAAATGTAAAAAAAAAACTCAAGACAGAACAAATTGGGTCACCAGTGTGTATTGATGATTCTTTTGTTGAATTATTTACGCTGGCCAAGGTCACAATGTCAGGGGCAAAGAATACCTTTTTAAAGCACTGCAGGTCATGTGCTCAGCATTAAAAGACATTTACATTTGCTTCTAAGATAATGAAACATTTGCATTTCAGTCAAGGCTAGCTTCAGAGTCTGACACTATCGTTCATATTCCTGTCCAGCTCCATATCCTCCCATGGGCTCTAATTGCCTGTACTCGGTTCATGTTTAAATTAAGGTCTTGCAGTAATACTGAACTAATCAGTGATAGTGAGAGTTCTGGTGCCGGTCATTGCTAAGCCCACGGGCTCTGTCAATGCTCTGGCCTTGTCTTCATATAGTGAGGGTTCAAATTAGGCCCATTTCGAACCTATTTTATGTGCCCATTCACAAATGTTTGTGCCCTATATGAGTTGTTGACTTGTTTGGCACCAATAATTGCATCACGCTTTGTACTCTGTGGACATGTGAGGAACATTTGAAGGTGTGCTGGAAAACCTTAATATGCCTTACTCTGTTATGTGCCAATAGAAATCAAATTAGACAGTATATGAGAATGAAATAGAGTGCATTGATGGGTTTTGTATCTCAGCAGGGAATAGAAAACTTTATTTCTAAAACATTAGAAGAAATGTCCTGGCTATGAGGCTGAGGGGATGGGGGGGAAATAAATTAAACTGAGATATTTGATCTTTAATGATGGCCAAAGGGCTCCTCTGAAAATGCTTCTCAATATATATATACATACATATATATATATATATATATATATATATATATATATATATATATATATATATATATATATATATACTTTTTCTCTGTAAAACCATTGCATCTAATTTTATCTGTGCATTTAAGTTCAATGTGACCAGTATGGGATGCTGGTTGCTAGTTTACCAGCATGGAAGTGTTGGTGGACCAGCTACACCAGCTCAGTTTTGCCTGATAATAGCATGACTATGCTAGTCAACCAGCTAGAGCACTATACCAGCATAAACCACCAGTTTTCAGAAGGGATATCTTTTCTGGTCATCTGACTTGCTTCTAAACACTGTTATCCGATTCTCTTCTCTCTTCACACTCTGTATCGTACTACTCTAAACATGTAACTTGTGAATAATATAAGATGAAATCCTGATGGCATCTTTTTATTCTGTTTGCCTTGACACTCTAATGGTATAGGGTCTACAAGCATGCTGGTTTATCAGGGTGTAACATTTTCTCTGGTGTTTTGAATCATTATCACTATAATTACCATAATGACTACAGGAAAACAGCCATGTTTCCTTCTCCCTTTGCTCAGAGAAAGCTTTTATAGTGACAAATAATTGTCATTTTCCACTTTCGCTTAAGAGGAACTTATTCCATTCCATGTTATTTGTCCATGCATTCTCACTACTGAAGTTGTTACAGATTCTTGTTCCTTCAAGGATGCACACTGATTAGGCCACATAAGGAAACTGCGCACTATGGCAGATGCTGATGGCACAGAGCAGTTCTGTGACATGTCTGAAATGGCATCAGTATAGCTTTCCCTTTTAGAGTCTGTATATTTCATATTTGAATGGTTTGGGGAGTTTATAGAGCATACCACTGATGTGCCACACACACACACACACACACACACACACACACACACACACACACACACAAATAAAACATAAATATACTTTCAGCAATCACGTCATGTTTTCTAACAACTATTTAGAATCAGAACTAGCAATGGCAGATTCAAAATGAAACACTCTTTTGATCTAATTGATCAAACAGGTTAAAAATAAGATCTGAAATTGTCTCTGGGTCAGTTTGATTCATTAGGACTGTTTGCTCACTCACTCAATCATTTGCAATGGTTTTTCACACTTCGATAACATATTTGGATCAGCATTGAAATCTGACATGAAAAGTATCATAAATGTTACTCTCAAATAACCTTTAAAAACTCTATATTTCAGGTTTGTCAAGCCAATGTGCAAATGCAATGTAGAGGCCATGCTGTGGCAATTGACTCTTTTATTTGGAAAGCAGGACTTTTTCTAGAGCCACCATATTAGATGTTCCAATTTCTCTCATTCATTGTAATACCAGTGGTTCATTTCAGCCACATGCAGTCTCTGACTGTAAATCCTAAAAGTGCACTTTTGAAATATTAGATTAAAATTATATGGACTCACATGAGATAAAGACTCGGAAGCCTATTAAGAGCTGGTTTATTCTACATGGAGCGGTTCATCTCTGTGGGCCACAAGGTTGAGGTCATCTACAGATCGCCGGCGGAATATTATTCACTCTCGGTGCATCTGAAATTGCGTACTGTCTGAGTAGGTACTACATTTGAATTTGAACTTACTTTGCGACCACTAAAAAAGTATGATCTATGTAGTATGACTGTGAGAGGTATGAATGTAATTTGGACATACTATCTGTCATGTTGTCATTATCATGTGACCTACCATTGTCCTACTATGGCATTGGAGACTATTGTGTATCTATGGTAGGTGTCAAAGATGATTGCCATATTGACCTGTGTTTCTGAATACACCCTAGGAAAGTTGTCCTTGCACTGGTTTAAATGTAATAGTTGAGAAAAATGTTAATTTGTCTCCATGGTTTTATTGTTTAAAAACATTTACAATGTAAAGACAAGGAAAGCAAAAGCTGAACATTTATTTGATTTCCATTTCAAATTCTGGTGTAATAATCACAGATTATTACACTTATTTCTTGTTCATTGAAAGTGTGAATTAATAGTCAATATAAACGAGTTTGCTGTTATCTTATCATAAAATGTAACACAATACTAATCTGGAATTTAAAGATGTTACTGAAGTCTATCTCCTGTTTACCCAGAAGGCTTTAAAACTACTAGTCCGTTTTTAAATGAATTTCTCCCACCACACACACACTTTTCACACTGAAACTAAGTGTGTCTGACTAGGTGTCATATAAAGTATTATTTGATTTCATACCTCTATAGTGTCTATGAAAGGTTAACACTTTCTGGATTTAAGCCTCTCTTTTGCGTTTCACTAATTTCTGAAGTGTATACTTAGTCAAAGCAAAAGCCTTTGTTGAGTATTTAGATCAGGGTGACCAGGACAAGAGCGATATCTCCCGCATGCACAGACACAGCGAGAGGTGCGTTGTGTGGTATTAAGAAACATGACAATGTAATCACTCCCTCACGCTGGTCCAGACTGTAGCTGGAAGCAGACGCAAACGTGAGGAGAAAACTGAATTTTGAAAACAAGACAAGGACAGATGTGCCAGTAAATATTCAGAACTTAGATGTCAGGTCCTCAACCCTCTCTCCCGTTGGCTTGTCTAGTGCGAGTCTTGATAAACGTGGTCTGTCCTAAGCGCGAGGAGCGGGAATGAAGCAGACCCCCCACTGCGCCGGCAGCTGAGCCTCAGATTTGAAGCCTCGTCACAGTGTTAAACTGCCGGTGTTCCGGCCTTTCTCTCCAGAGCCCTGCTCACTCAGCCAATCCATCGCTCGTGCCTCCAGCGAGATGCTCAGCCACTTCATTTCCCTGTGCTGCAAATCCATCCATCCCCACCCTCCCCCTCCATCAGCTATCTTCACTCGTTTATTTCTTAACCAGTTTCTCCACTCTGTGCCACTCTGGTGCACCAATATGTCTTAGCCAATCAACTCAAAGAATCCCAATTTCCTGCCACGTACATTTCAGTGATATAAATGGAAACGGAGTGAGTGCATGTCTAATACAAAACTCTGCATCTGTCAAGATTCGTGTGACGGGCCCCGCTGTCCCCAGAATGGCGCGCACACACACACACACACACACACACACACATCTGGGGAATGGCACAGCTATAAACAGAGACGTGACTTGCAATGAGAAGTGTCCATGAGTTTTTAATGCCGTTATGATTCACACTTCCAGGGCTCTTTTAAAGTCAGTGGAAGGAATATGGATGATAGGATGTTGGATGTGACAGGAGAAAAAAAAATGTGTTTGTGTATTTGCAGTTTTTGGAAAGCTATACAAACATGGGATTCAATGAGAAAAAAAATATAGGGTGGGGGCTGACTTGTACATTGAGAATTGATTGGATAGTTAAGTTGCTTCTATATGTGGGTCAAAGTTTTGCTGGTTTTGATGATTAATAAGGCACATTGCAAATCATATTCAGTGCTGGTCAGAATTGTTTGCCCCCTTGGTAAATATGATCAAATATGGCTTTGGTTATCCTTTTGATATATATATATATTTATATAATAAAAAATAATAAAAAATTTAATGCAAAAATCTAACCTACTACTTATTGAAGTAAAATAATTGAAAGTGGGGTGAAAATAACATTGTGAAATAAATGTTTTTTGTCCAAAACGTGTTGGGAACAATTATTATTTCTAGCACAGGCTGTCAGGTTTAGGTTTAGGTTTAGGTTTATCTGTTTGTATTTGATCGAATCCATGATGCCATGTATCTGAACAAGATGTCCAGGACCTCTGTCACGCCCGGCTTTGCCGTGCTGGGTGTGCTCACTCCACTATGAACAGTAACTGTTTGGGCCGTCTCTCTCCCTCCAAGCTGAAGGGGGAGCTGTCTGTTTTCGGTCCATCTGGCAGCAGCTGATTGGCGGGACGGTTTAAAAACATCTCCTGCCAGTTGCTCTAGAGTTCCAGTTGCTCTGGAGTTCCAGTTGCTCTGTGCTGCGCGTGTCTGCTTTGCTCTGGCCTCCGGGCTGGTGGCAACATCATCTTACTCCTTTTTTGTCTATTTTGCATTACACATAGACTACACTTTACTGATCTGCACTACACTTTTGGTTAGTTTTCTGTTGCTTCATGTTTACTGACTTAATACACTTATTGATTTAAATTATGTTTTCATCGTATAATTTAATGTTTAATAAATTATTTTTGATTTAACTGAACAAACGTTGTGGTCTCCCCTATGTCATTGCTACTGTGAGCCAGGTAGCCGTGACATATGGGGGCTCGTCCGACCATTTGGATCCCAAATTGTAAGTAGACTACTATAATTCGCAATAGTGTGTAGGTCTCTGCGTGGGTAGTGCTACGTCATTGGTTCACATTTTGTGAATGAAACGTACGGGTGATCAGCTGGTGTAATCAAATCAGCTGGCACGCGTTGTGTTTGTTTGGTGGGGAGTTCTGCATCGAGTGTTCAGGTAATGAATTCAATGTTACTTTAGTACTTTGATGGAGTAACAGTTTTTTTGCGAAGGAGTATTTGCGCAGATTAGAGAAATTTAGCCAACCATATTTTGTTTATTTAGTTTGAGTGGTGAAGTGTGTTTGTAGGTTAACTTGGGTTACAGGATGGCATTTTACGGAGCTTGTCTTATCCCCAATTAGTGCGCTTCGGCGTTGTGGGTTTAGGCTGCTGGTCACTGAAGTCTGAACGAGGGCACCGCCGTGGAGCGCCGGCTGAATCGACTTCGGTCGGGACAGTACGATTCCAGCGGTATTGGTGAGTAAATGAGCCTTGTTCTTGGACTTAGTGTGAAGATAGGGCAGAATAGTAGGGGGGTAAATGTTTAGGGGGAAACTCCATTGTTGTCCTGTAACGTGAGCTGCACTCCGCTTCGCCCGATTTAATTTGTGTGGTTGGATTTGTGTAGTAACCCGAAAGACGTTGAAGTAAGTGCTTAGTTTTGTTGCTTTGGCTAGAGGTATTGCTATTGGGTGTTTTTAGACCATAGCCGGGTTTGTTTGTTGAGTGGTGACTTCTAATTTAAGTGTAAAAATGAGTGCACTTGGGGCGTTTCTAGAGGCTCCCTCAGTGGTCTTGCTTGCGGCGTTAAATGTTAAACAGTTGTGTAGTGTGGCCATGCACTATAAAATTGATGTAACATTACGGAGGGGAGCTAAGAAGCATGAGCTGCTTGACTTCATTTATTCGTGTTTGGTTGAAAAGAGCGTGTTACCGGACGAGAAATTACCGGAGCGCTGTGAAGGGGGTGTGTCGGGTTCAGATAGTGAGCAGACTTTAGATAGTGAAACCACTCCGAAATTGACTGTAGACCCAAAGCCAAAAACCAGTGTATTAACATTTGAACAGCAAATCGAAATATTAAAACTGCAACATGATTTGCAAGTGAAACAAAAGACATTGGAATTGGACCAAGAATTAGCAAGGAAAAAATTGGATGACGATTTGGCTCAAAGGCGGCTGGATAACGAATTGGATTGTAAAAGGTTAGAAGCTGCACAGAAAGATAAAGATCGTGAGTTGGAATGGGAAAAGCTTAAAAATTTAGAGCAGGATCGTGAAATTGAGCGTACTAGGCTGCAGTTAATGGCTGACGGCAAATTTGGAAAATCGCAGCAGTCTGGTCTGGCCGGTATGATCAAGTTCCTGCCTAAGTTTAATGAGCATGATCCAGATGTGTTTTTTTCGTTATTTGAGAATATTGCTACTGAGCAAAAGTGGAGTGATGAGGATAAAAGTGTATTGTTACAAACTACGTTAATTGGCCGTGCTCAGAAGGCATTTGTGGCTTTACCTTCTTCTGAAAAGAAGGTCTATCGATGCGTCAAAGCAGCTGTGTTAAAGTGTTATGAGTTAGTCCCAGAGGCTTACAGGCAGCGTTTTCGATCATGGAAAAAATCAGACAAGCAAACTTACGCTGAATGGGCTGGGGAATTAACCAGTTTCTTTCATCGTTGGCTTACAGCTGAAGATGTTGATTCTTTTGATGAGTTGTGTGATCTTATGATATTAGAACAACTTAAGAACACTTTGCCTGATCGCATAGGCACTTATATTAGCGAACATCAAATAAAAACTGCAGCAGATGCTGCTGTTCTTGCTGATAATTTTTCTCTCATACACAAAACTCCAGCTCGTGATTTTAGTTTGCGTTCTAATATTAATTTCAGAGAACGTCGCTATAGTCGTGCTAATACGGACACATCTGTGTTTACTAATTCAATTGCACATGGTAAACCATCGGATTTCGATTTTAAAACAGATTGTAATTACTGTTTTGGGAAAAATCATTGGAAAAAAAATTGTCCGGTGTTGTTGGAGCGCAATAAGGGGAAAACTGAGGGAAGAAAAGTTGGCCTCTGTGCCGCATCTGTTCCTGCTGTGCGCTCTGTGTGTAAATCTAAGAAAATTCCAGCAAAGACATTAGATCGTGCACAATGTACAGTGTCAGTTGATAAAGGTTTGAGCAATGTACAAAGTGATGAGCTTGAATTTCCTGCATCTAGTGTAACAGATTATGCACCGTTTGTCACGGAGGGTTTTGTGGCATTGGTGGGTGACGTACATCGCGTTCCAGTGAAGATTCTGCGTGATACAGGCGCATCGGAAAGTTTCATTTGTCAATCTGTTTTGCCTTTTTCGTCGGAGTCTGATTCAGGAAATTGTGTGTTAATACGAGGAATTGGTCTCCAGTCATTTCCAGTGCCGCTGCACAAAATTCAGTTGTTTTCTGGTTTTGTGAGCGGGGAAGTAACCATTGCCGTGCGTCCTTCGTTACCTATAGAGGGAATTGATGTGATTGTGGGTAATAATTTTGCTCATGACCGTGTTTTTCCTGATCAGGTTTCACCACCTCCTGTGGTTAAGACTGGAGTTTCTTTATTGGATGAGTCAGATAGGTGTCAAAAAGATTTTCCAGAGGTTTTTACGGCATGCGCTGTGACGCGCGCTATGGCGCATAAGCAGGATGCCAACTCGTCTGATGTATCTAAGCACACGTCGGCTCAGGTATTTATTCCACAGTTACCAGAACCTTTGTCTCGATCTGACATTGTTGAGGCTCAAAAGAGTGATCAGAGCTTACAGAAATATTTTGACTTGACTGCAGATGGTAATTTAGATCGCTGTTATTTTGTGAAGGATGGTTTGTTGCTAAGAAGGTGGTCACCTGGGGAGGGAACTGATGTGGGAGATCAGGTCTTGCAGGTGGTGATGCCCGAAAAGTTTCGTGAAGTGGCACTAAAAACAGCTCATGGGGAAACAGCGGGTCATTTTGGGGTGAAGAAAACATACAATCAATTGTTAAAGCATTGCTACTGGCCACGGATAAAGAGGGACGTTGCGCGGTTTGTTCAAACTTGTCATGTCTGTCAGGTGGCAGGTAAGCAAAATGCTGTTATTAAGCCCGCGCCTTTACAGCCCATTTCGTCTGTTGGTAAGCCTTTCGAGCATTTGGTCATTGATTGTGTGGGCCCCTTACCACAGTCAAAATCAGGCTGTGTTTATTTGTTTACCATCATGTGCCAGGCGACTCGCTATCCTGCTGCGTTTGCTTTGAGGACCATTACCACAAGGTCTGTGGTGAAATCATTGTCGCAGTTTTTTTCAATATTTGGTCTTCCCAGAATCATTCAAAGTGATCGGGGTTCAAATTTTACATCAAAAACATTCGCAGCAGCCTTGAAACAGCTGCGTATCCAGCACAATTTGAGTAGCGCGTACCATGCGCAAAGTCAAGGGGTTTTGGAACGTTTCCACGCCACTCTTAAGTCTCTGTTACGTGCGTACTGCATAGAGATGAAACGGGAGTGGGAGGATGGTCTACCATGGCTGTTGTTGGCGGCTAGAGCGGTTGTGCAAGAAAGCACAGGTTTTAGTCCCAACGAATTGGTATTTGGTCACAAGGTTCGTACCCCATTGTCTGTGTTGTCAAGTGATCTGGATTTATCTGAACCACCCAAGAGTTTGTCCAGTTATGTGTATGGTTTCCGTCGCAGGTTACTTTTGGCATGTAAAATGGCAACCGAAAATTTGACTGATGCCCAAGGAAAAATGAAGCGAAATTATGACCGTAAAGCTGAAGCTCGTGTCTTTAGCCCAGGGGATCAGGTGCTGGCATTGTTGCCTATACCTGGTTCTCCTTTTTGTGCAAAGTATTCGGGGCCTTACAGTGTGGTTCGTCAAGTGTCAGAGACCAATTATGTGGTTGCTACGCCTGATCGTAGGCGGGCGACACAGTTATGTCATATCAATTTACTTAAGCCATATTATGCATCGTCACAGTCGCCTAGTTGTAAGGGTGAATCGTCTGTCTTGGTCGTGGTAGGTACGTCTGTAGCTTCTCCAGAGTCAGAGGATGATGTGCAGGGCCCTGACGATTCCATGTTGCATGCTCGTCTCAATAATTCAGAGGCGTTGGCCAAATTAGAGGGAGTGTTAGATCATTTGGATTTTCAACAGCAAGCAGAATTGAAAGCTTTAATCTTTGAATTTCCTTGTCTGTTTTCAGATACTCCGACCTGTACAACTTTAATCGAGCATGACATAGAAGTTGGTGATGCAAAGCCGATCCGTCAGAGGTTTTACCGCACTGGTCCTGATAAGCGTAAAAGTCTGGATGATAGTGTCCAATATCTTCTGGAAAATGGTCTTGCCATACAGTCGTACTCTAGCTGGGCTTCACCCTGTTTGCTAGTCAAAAAACCTGATCATACGTACAGATTTTGCACGGATTACAGAAAGGTAAATAATGTAACAAAACCAGACTCGTATCCACTGCCTAGGATAGAGGATTGTGTGGATCAAGTCGGTGCGGCTCGTTATGTTAGTAAATTTGACTTGCTAAAAGGTTATTACCAGGTTCCTCTTACTCCCAGGGCACAAGAGATCTCTGCCTTTATTACGCCGTCAGGACTCTATTCTTATACGAGAATGGCTTTTGGGTTGCGCAACGCCCCCTCCAGTTTCCAGCGGCTCATGAATCGAGTCGTTGCGGGACTGGAGGGGTGCGCGGTGTATATTGATGATGTGGTCTGCTATTCAGACACTTGGACAATCCACCTTGCCCGCATACGTTCATTATTTGAGCGGTTTGCGGCTGCAAACCTCACTGTGAACTTAGCAAAGTGTGAGTTTGCTCAGGCCACAGTGGTGTATCTGGGTAAGGTGGTCGGACAGGGGAACGTTCGGCCAGTGAGAGCGAAAGTCCTGGCCATTGACAAATTCCCATGTCCTGCTACTAAGAAAGAGTTGATGCGCTTCCTTGGTATGATAGGGTATTACAGGAACTTTTGCTGTAATTTTTCATCTGTCGTTGCCCCACTAACTAACCTGTTAAAGGGTTCCGTTAAATTCAATTGGACGGCTGATTGCCAACATGCATTTGAAAACGCCAAGTCTCTCCTGAGTTCTGCACCTGTCCTGGCTGCTCCTAGGTTGGAAGAGCCCTTCCAGCTGCAAGTAGATGCCAGCCAGGTAGGGGCAGGTGCCGTTCTCCTTCAAAAGGATGACAATGGAATAGATAGACCAGTTTCTTTTTTTTCACGGAAGTTTAATCGTCATCAATTTAACTATTCAACCATCGAAAAGGAGGCCCTGGCCCTTATTTGGGCACTCCAACATTTTGAGGTTTATGTTGGTGGTGGGTTACACCCTGTGGTGGTCTTCTCTGACCACAATCCGCTTACTTTCCTCTCGTCTCTTCAGAATACTAACCAGCGCCTTATGCGCTGGGCTCTTTTTCTACAGCCTTATAACCTGTCTATTAGGCACATCAAGGGGTCCGACAACGTCATGGCCGATGCCTTGTCGCGGGCTCTTGATGACTGCTAAGGGGGGTCTGTCTCGTGTCCAGTCTCTGGTTCTTTTCCCTTGTCTCCTGTCTTTCCATTCTTAAATTGCTATCCAGGCGCCAGGATTTGCTGGGTGGGAAGGAGGGTGGGGGGGAGGAATTAGGTGGGCTGGCGGGGGGGCGGGTGATTTAGGTCATTTTTCGTGGGGGCTGTTGTATTTTGAGTGAAGGGTGATGAGAGGTTGGGTTTAGTCTAACATTAGTCTTTCGGGGTAATAGGTTAAAAAGGGTACTGGGTTTAGTCATTTATTGTTTTTTGGGTGTTATTGGGTTTGTTTTTGTTTTTAGTATTTGATTATGGGAAATGGGGTAATGAGTAGTATGTAGGTTTACAGAGTCCCACATGGGTCTCTGTTTTGTGGGGGGAGTGATGTCACGCCCGGCTTTGCCGTGCTGGGTGTGCTCACTCCACTATGAACAGTAACTGTTTGGGCCGTCTCTCTCCCTCCAAGCTGAAGGGGGAGCTGTCTGTTTTCGGTCCATCTGGCAGCAGCTGATTGGCGGGACGGTTTAAAAACATCTCCTGCCAGTTGCTCTAGAGTTCCAGTTGCTCTGGAGTTCCAGTTGCTCTGTGCTGCGCGTGTCTGCTTTGCTCTGGCCTCCGGGCTGGTGGCAACATCATCTTACTCCTTTTTTGTCTATTTTGCATTACACATAGACTACACTTTACTGATCTGCACTACACTTTTGGTTAGTTTTCTGTTGCTTCATGTTTACTGACTTAATACACTTATTGATTTAAATTATGTTTTCATCGTATAATTTAATGTTTAATAAATTATTTTTGATTTAACTGAACAAACGTTGTGGTCTCCCCTATGTCATTGCTACTGTGAGCCAGGTAGCCGTGACACCTCTCTCTGTCAAAAAATTATGCCCACAGCATTAAAGATACAGCCGAGTATTTCATTTTACACATGGGGTAACCAAGCCATATTAAGTGTTTGCTGCCAAAAAAGCTATTTTGTTTCATCTGTCCATAGAACATTTGAAAAGTAACTGACACTACTGGAATTATCTTTTTTGGCAGCAAACACTTGTAAGATGGTTTGGCGCACACAGGGATACAAAGTACCCCTTGTGTAAAATGAAATACTCTGCTGTATCTCTAATGTTGTGGGCCTAAATTTCTACCAGAGGTCCTGGACATCTTGTTCAAATTCATGGCATCATGGATTCGATCAAATACCAACAGATACAAAATCAAAACCTGAGAACCTCTCCTAGAATCTTATAACGGGCTATGTTTGGATCTAACAGGACAGTGATCTAAAAACAAACATCAAAATCAAAACAAAAATGGGTCACTGAGCACAAAACCAAGATCTCCAATGGCCATCCCAGTCCCTGGCCTGAACCCTATAGAAAATGAGTGGGCTGATCTGAAGAGAAGAAGCGCCAACATGGATCTGGGAATCTGAAGGTTCTGGAGAGATTCTGTATGGAGGAATGGTCTCTGATCTCTTGTCAGGCGTTCTCCAAACTCATCAGGCATTATAGGAGAAGACTCAGAGCTGTTATCTTGGGAAAAGGAGGTTGCAAAAAGTATTTAATAAAAGGGGGCAAATAATTGTTCCCAATGTGTTTTGGAGAAAAAACATTTATTTCATAATGTGACACCCTCCCACTTTAAATTAGTTTACTTCAATGAAAGGTTAGATTTTTGCTACTTTTTTTAATCAATTATCAAAAGGATTAACAATGCAGATTTATTTTTTACAGCCATCTTTGATAATATTTAGCAAGGGGGCAAATCATTCTGACCAGCACTGTACATGCTGGTGGTTTATGCAACTGGCAATGAGATCAATGTTAATGGTTATCATGACACATAAGGGCTTTGTGACATAAGCAGAAAATGAAAGACAGAGAGGGTACAGAACGGAAGGTGGTAACAACGGAACTTGCGTTAGCTAATGTGGCTTTTGGGAAATGCACTCCAGATACATTTATTTTTTATGCTTTTAATTTAATTACACAACCCGGAATAAGCCCGGCGGAGGACAAAAACGAAGAACAAAACAGGAGAGGTGTAAGTCTGAAACTCAAAAAAAAAAAGAACAGATGGCAGTTGCAACAGTAACCATTAAATCTGGAGCAAAGTTTCTAAGGAGAAAGGAAAACAGAAGGTAGTTCTCTCTCTCTCTCTCTCTCTCTCTCTCTCTCTCTCTCTCTCTCTCTCTCTCTCTCTCTCTCTCTCTCTCTCTCTCTCTCTCTCTCTCTCTCTCTCTCTCTCTCTCTCCCTCTCCCTCTTCTCCTCCCCTTTTCTTGTTGCCTTATGTGAGCTTCCTATACAGAATGATGGACGTGTTACTGCAGTTTCTACTCTGCAGTGTTCCACCAAATTAAGCCCTCAGGCTTGGCCAACACCTCAAGAACGCCTATTCCTCCAGCTGTTTCTGAATAATTGTCCATTAAAATTAATATTAAATATTATTTAAGCTTCAAAAGAATAGGAATTTGTGAAATGTTAAATCCTTTAATGGGCATTTTTCCACATTTTCCAAGCTGACTGGAAATTTACATCATAGGTCTGTACATCACATCTGCATGTAATAAATGTTTATTGTATTTGATTTATTTTTTTATCAAAATACAGCTGATGTAATAACCTGTCCTGGGGCCTCATTTATAAAACTGTGCGTAGGATCCTTACTAAAAGTGTACGTGCGCCCGAAAGCCAAAAATGGCGTACGCAAAAAAATATTCAGACTTATAAAACCGTGCGTACGCCAGAACCTGAGCAGGATTCACTTTATAAATCCCACTCAGCGGAAGATTGTGCGCACATGCGTCTCCTCCCCGAAATAACCATATATGGAGCTTACAACGCCTAGTTTTATTATGAATATCCTCATCTGCATATCATTTGCATATGCTTATTCATCCACATGATAACATGTTTAACGGTACGAGACATTAGGAAAATATGAAATACGGATGTGCCGTCACATTACATTAATAAAAATAATTTAGTAGACTATCCTTGCCTTGTTTTTGAATAAATAAATCAAATAGTGTAAAATACATTTCAGAGAAAGTTTTTCTCAATCTTTTCCACTGACCAAATAGTATTTTTAATTGATTTATATTTTTAATGGAAACAGATCGACCTTGTTGTGCATTATATTTGCACAATCTGCTATTATCATTATAAGCAATTATCTCTGTAGTTAAAACAATAAAATACAGCATGCCAAAAAAAAAGTGTTCAAAAGCATTGCATCCACAACAAATATTTATAGGCTATTTTTATATATAGGCTATTTTAACTTTTCAGTAAATTTCATGTAGCTAGTTTAAGTTTGTAACTCCATTAATGATAATGTCATATTTAATCTAAATGTAATATTATAGTTTAGTAATCAGAAGTAAAACATAGTTTAAATCATTATTTTACTTAAACTGTTATTGTGAACATGCACTGTAGCTTATGATTAGGACTCATAATGAAGATTTACAGTTTTACTTCATCTGCCGTAAGCTATGCGTCAGTTTCACTAAACGGCCCAATGCGCTCGCTGCCGCGGACATTTAAGGTGTGGATATTTGCTTCAAGTGATAGGCTTGTGAGTGAAATTATATTTGTATTATCTTTCTGTAAATGTATAATTTTATTTAGATTTTCTGTCTAAAAGTGACCAAAAAGGTCATTAAATTCCAGCTCACCATCGGTGTCGCCAAACTAATCCATCTGCAAAATGTTCGCACGCATGGGTCAGAGTTTGCGTGCAGGTGCGCACATTTTCCCGTCAAGTTTGTTTTTATAAATCACAACTTATGCGTCGGAAGTGGCGTACGCCTCTTTCTGTGCCTGTTTTGTGCGTACGCAACGGTTATAAATGAGGCCCCTGGTCTCAGAAGAAAAATGCAACATCTAATATTACCACAACACTTTCTTTATCCATAATTCATGCCTCAAGTGTTTTGGCACTCCAGTGAAAGCGAAACAAAAGCGTAGCAAACAAAGACCAAAGGAAAAGTGTTTGATGACTGAAATCACTAACAAACTACATCTAATATCGGCTCGCAAGTGCAAAACTGATAGCTTCTAATTTGGAGGCTTTAAAATAAGATTTCAGAAAGTAAAGAGTGTAATCACTGCTCTTTCTTCTTGTTTTTGCTACAGCTGAAAAGACTTGATAATAAGGCTCCGTGCAAAATGATTTGTCAATACCAAGAGATATTGGTAATACAGCCATAGTCTCTTTCAATCAACCAGTGAATGAATCTGTACCTAATTTAAAAACAAAAATTGAAAAACAAAAAAGGCTATAGACTGTGTGTATGTGTGTGTCCCATTTTGATGCAAACTTACTTTGCACTTTTTGTATCACACAGCTCTGCTGCCTGCCAATTGTTCCTATGACCTGGTTTGTTAATTTTCACAATAATTATCAAAACCGGCTTGATGAGATGGCACATAAGTCACAGTGAGAGGTCATTCGGACTGCAGTGATGATGTCATCATGCTGCCTTACTTGCAACTGCAGTACTTAGACAAAAGCTTTTACCTGAACGCTAAAAATAGACATGCATCTCCCATAATAAAGCACCCGCTGCTAGCTGCTTTGCAGTTTGACGGTTTGTTTTGAAAAGTAGATGCGTTGTATGCTGTGTTTATCATGCATTGAGTTGCAAGCAGTCACTTTATGCTTTAACTTCATGTCAAGTCAAATGTATAGCTCTTTTCAAAATACACATTGTTTTTAAGCATCTTTACATCAATTCATACTGTTATGTCAATAATGCCTTAGTGCTTTACCATAGAGCAATTAGTATGGCTGGGCAATAGGCCTACAAACAATATACAATCAAGATTATACACATTTGGCCATTCAAAGGCAATTAAGAAATCGAGATAATGGTTGGTTTTGTTGTAAAGGAGCGTAAACAGTTCTCTAAAAGCATCAATGAAAATACGATTGATTGTCTTAAATGAAAAGGTCTGTGAGTTTATGTTTTCCAAATTTAATTAGAGGTCATTTAAGTGAAAAGGTTGATACATATTAGGGTATGGCTTGCATTTAATTAGTAGCGTCTGTGATTTCAGGCATGATTACTATGATGTAATGGTGCTCCTTATGGTGGCTGATTTATTTTCTTTTTTTTCTTTGTTGCACTGACTACCTTAGACTTTGATAAAGAATCCCATATTTGTCTAATACAAATTAAATTTGTTTTTAAATCTACAGCTTATCCCTCAAGTTAATGTCAAATACAAAAAGTGCGGTAACACTTTATAGTAACTGCATAACTGCACACATTAGTTAAGCATTAGAAAACAGTTACAGTAATTCATCATTTGTAAAACATTAATATGCATTAATATGCAGTTTATAAATACAGCTATAAATGCTTTATTCTTGATTTAAAAGCATATCTATAATACTCATAATTTATTAATGATCCATTTATCATTTCTAAATGAAGTATAGCTTTATTTACAAAGTTATTTAGGACTTGTCAGTGGTTCATACGATCACTTAGAAAGTGTATGCAAATGATTAATAAAATATTTAAATGTACATTCATACATCTTATTATTCAGACATAGTAATGGTTACTTAGTGTGTTAAAGGAGAACTCCGGTCAATTTTAACATTGAGCTCAATTTTTAGTAAATTTGGAGTGCTGTCAATACATAGAACAACGACAAAAATCGGTGTTGCCTACACTGTGTTATCCTCTTTTTACACCCTATTGACTTGAATGGGGCAAGTTTTAAACTTAACCAGTTCTTAGTCTTATCATCCTTGATGTGTCATTACAAGTGCCCAGCCATGTTGAGTGATTCCTTCAGAGTGAACACGAGTGAATCTGACTGCAGTAGATGTGAAAGATATGAATAAAAATGATGTTATATCAGCCAGCGCAAATACCTATATTTAGTTCCTGTTTTCGGTCGAAGTCCAAAGTAGTCGATTGTCGAGTTCACGCGCATAGGTTTAGTTACTATGATCACGCGCGTGAACTCGACAATCGACTACTTTGGACTTCCACCGAAAACAGGAACTAAATACAGGTATTTGCACTGGCTGATATAACATCATTTGTATTCACTCAACATGGCTGGGCACTTGTAATGACACATCAAGGATGATAAGAGAAATAAAAGCAGGTTTAAAACTTGCCCCATTCAAGTCAACATGGTGCAAATTTTACAAATAGGATAACACTGTGTAGGCAACACTGATTTTTGTCGTTGTTCTCTGTATTGACAGCACTCCAAATTTAATAAAAATTGAGCACAATGTTAAAATTGA
The DNA here is from genome assembly GCF_949152265.1 of Phoxinus phoxinus. NCBI lineage: Eukaryota > Metazoa > Chordata > Actinopteri > Cypriniformes > Leuciscidae > Phoxinus > Phoxinus phoxinus. Next base: position 22,440,589 of record NC_136896.1, on the reverse strand, counting down.
CCGGAGTTCTCCTTTAATAAATGCTGTATTAACATGTATTTCTACTGTAATTCAGGTAGTTATAAAGTATTTAGTAGTGGTCAGTTAACTATGTTTGTGAACTCATCTAAAGTGAGGGCTATTCATGCACTTGTAAAACATTTACAAAGGAGATTTAAAGGCTCCGTTAAATATTTATATGTTCTGTATCACTGTGTTGTGTTTGTTTCCATTTTATGTTTAAGATATACAAGCCTTTAAATCTCCTTTGTGCTATACTTCATTTAGAAGTTATAAATGTAGCATTAATAAATTATTAAAATGCAATTATTAAACACATTATAGATATGTTTATAAATCAAGAATAAACCATTCTGTATTTATAAACTGCTTGTTAATGTGTATTAATGCTTTATAAATGATGAAAGAACTGTTCACTAATGCTTAACTAGATTGATAGCGTGCAGTTATTATAAAGTGTTACCAAAAGGGCTGTTGTTACAATTGAGTTGAGCTGTAAGTGAAGAGGGTAGAAAAAGTATTTGAAAATATAGACATCAGCTTAAATTTTTAACATAAATTTGTTAAACAAATTATTGTTATACCAACCTAATGGAGTCGTTAGCATCTGAACATAAAAATGTGTAATCTTAAATATATTTATATATTCACTTTATCAGGTAACAGTGTTATTTTCATAATCCTGGGACATTACTTTTCAAAGGGAACATCGACGCAGCATCATGATGCTGATGCTAAGAGAATGGCAATACCCATGCCACCATATTGAGAGGATGTCTGCATTACAGGTTGTGAAAAGTTTACAGAAGCACAAAACTGAATACAGTAAGGATTCGAGAGGACGTGAGACCCTGGGGTTGAGCCCCCATTCACATTATAAAACCTGATGAACGTGTCTTGTGTTTTGTGAGGACTTTTATGTTGAAATGTACGCTCAGTTCTCATTGTTTCTGTGCTCCCTTCCTGTGCTTGGTTCACTAGGGCTGCGTTCCAGTCCACTTTTAGACACGCACTTGCAAACTTCCCTAAGCACTTCCCCTCGGGGGAATCCCTGCAGCCATTTTGAAGTGCGTTCCACTTAGTGAAGTGGACGAGGGAAGTTTATATGGACAGGCCCTCGTTCCCTCGATTTTGACAGAGGGAGCGAGTCTACTTCATATGTACACTTCTGGCACCTATAAGTCCCACAATGTGGTACGATTGTCACGTCACCACAGATCTCGTCTAATCACCACCACAACAACTCTATGATATATAAATTATAATTTGTTTTATTTAAAACAACCCAAGCACACCTATATACATTTGGATGCTACATTAAACAAATTCTTAAAGGAAAAAAAAGGAGAGAAAAAAAATTCAACTCCATAGCTGACTCCAAGTTATCAAGGGCTTAGGACGTTCCAATTCAGCCCATTATAGTTTCCGCCTGTAGTGGGCACTCATGCAACGTAAGCAAAGGAGGGAAGTTGGCAAGTGAAGGGCATGACAATTTTGGACTGGAACGCAGCCTTGGTGTCTTGCCAGCTTTGTTTGTCGCCATTGTTACCCTCATTAGTTCCCATGATTACTAATCACTGACACCTGTCTCTTGTCAGCCCTTTGTTAACCTTTAAGTTGTTGTTTGTCAGTCATTGATCCTATATGTGTATTCTTGTTGTTGCTCTCCAGCCTTCTCTGTGTAAATTAGTGATGGGAGAAACGAAGCTTGTCAAAGCTTTGAATCAATTGCACCAATTGGTTCGCCAAATTATTCACTGACACTGACCTGCTGGTCAAAACAGACTAAATACAGAAACAACAACAACAAAAACTCAGGCCAAAATATGCATAAAAACATATTTTACTAACACATTGGGTAACACTTTATTTCGATAGTCCACTTTAGACATTCTACAAACTATAAGTAACTTTGCAGCTACATGTCAACTAACTGTCATTAGATTATTAGTAGACTGACTGCTTAATATCTGCTAACACTTTATTTTGTTGGTCCTCTAACCGACATTCTTCTGACTATAAGTAACTTGGCAACTACAAGTCAATTTATTCTCCTAACCCGAACCCTAACCCCTAACCATAACCTACAAGTCTATGGACAGTCTACTAAATACTCTAATGAGAGTTAGTTGACATGTAGTTGCAAAGTTACTTATAGTTAGTAGAATGTCTAAAGTGGACTATCGAAATAAAGTGGAACCACACATTGCAAATATTTTTATTAAAAGTAAAATCTATCAAATCCAATTTACTAATCATCTAATAAGATTAAATATTAAGTATCTGTGTTATTTTATAAATGTGTAGGCCTTGTTATGTTTGTGCCATGTATGGCTCAGCAAAACAGGCCAATAAGAGATTATTAACTTGTATTAATTATTTTAATTACATTTCTCATTAAAATGCCTACAAATGTATAAAACTGATCAGAGATACATTTCGAAACAGTTGTAACAAAGTCTCGTTTACTGAAATCACGTGACGTTGGCAGTTACAGTATATACGCGTTCTCCAAACTATACTTATTTAAACAAAATATTCATAAAGGTTATGATGCTTCATGAAGCAGTGTTTTGACTGCACCCATCACTAGTGCATTATACTCTTGTTTATGGATTGTAATATCTTTGTTTGTGCTTCTCAAATAAACTTGTGCTTGCATCTGTATTCTTGATCTCCGCCACTTCCCTACTCACACGTTACAAGAAGGGGCACAAATCGCTCGGCGCATGACCCTTGCCATAAGCATGGGTTTTAGTAGGGGATGAAATGGCCTCATGTGCAGCAAGTCCAATAGTATTACAACATAAGACCCAGTAGTACCTGGCATTGTCGGATGGAAATATCCTGGCCTTAGCTTAGACTGCCTACCATAGTGAGAATGGAATCCAGTTGGGGACAGTTGTGCCCGCATCATGATCAAATCCCAAATCACCCCGAAAAACGTAGTTATCTGACTTAGAGACTTTTCTTGTAATTCAACCTCAAACCTAAATTCTTGACATGAGTGAGGTCGACATCTTGATGCCGAACCACCATCTCTTGTGACCAGGCTAGAAGGAGCCAGTCGTCAATGTAATTTAGTGCACGGATACCTTGGTGTCGCAAAGGAGCCAGAACTGCATCTATGCACTTGGTAAAGGTTATTTATAAAAATAATGGTAAACGGACTGCATTTATTGGACTGCTTTCACAGACCCAATGGCCACCAAGTGCTTTACATGTTGCCTTACATTCACCAACGGCGGTGTCAGTCATGCAAGGCACCATCCAGCTCGTCGGGAGCAGCTGGGGTTAGCTGTCTTGCTCATGGACACCTCGACACTTGGTCAGGTGGAACCGGGGATTGAACCACCAACCTTCTTGTTTGTAGACAACCTACATTAACCAATGAGCCACTGCCGCCCTTTTATATTTATATTTATAAGACTTGTTCGACTTCATGTAGTGCTGCACAGACCGATCGGCGGCTGACTTGAAGCAGTGAATGCCGGTTAAAAATGATGTCCGACTTGAGACAGAGTCGACGCCACGTGACTGTGACGTATGACATCAAAGTACCACAAGAGCGATTCGAGAGCAGCCGGCTGGTTCATTCTGTGGCTGCAAGAGCTCTGATGACGACACAGCTGTTCGTCATAAAAAATCCGGAGATAACGTGTGTTTTGTGTTTATCACACCTTCAGTGCCACTAATGCTCACAAAGTATTTTTTTTATAACAGCAAAAGCTCTTTTCATGCAGTCTCAATGTTATATTGTGTCTTCTTTATTAAAATACAACTGATTAAAAAACACACCCGACTTCATTGATAGTATAGGCTTATGTTGAACTGTATTATTGCACAAACAAATGCTGTATTAAGCTGTACATAAATAATGTCTCTGAAACACTTGCATTACTACAGGAAGCAGAAAGTGTCTGTCTTCACGTCTCCGTTTTCATCCAGCCATAGTCAATGTCCAACAAACCTATAGACTTGATCACGCATGACGTTGCGACACCTTATTTCGTCTTTGGCCAATGGATTGGCTTGTACTACACGTGACTCAGACACCGGCTCATGCTGACGGTGTTCCCATAGCGTCAACACCATGGCGCGGTGTCAGTGTTCCCTCGAAAGAGAACGATATGCACCGGCTGTGACGTAAGGGTAGTCAGTGCTGGACAATATTCATGAAGTGCTTTATCTTTGGTTGTGTGAAGTACTGAAACAGAAAGAGCAATTTAACTCCCAAATGCCTCACAAGCATCACTTTCTTTGCCATTGCAAGGAGGGCTTCCCTCTCCTATTCAAAAAAGGAGTAATTGCATCATTTTTCAAGCAGGGCCCCCGCCTGGGACATAAGCTGGCCACATTAATCATACTAATGGAGAAGTAAGTGATCTGAAATATAAGCTTTAATCATGTTTTCCTGCACCCTCATAATTCAAGCCATTCAGTTTTGTACCCCTATGCACATAAAGAAGAAAGCTATAAGACAATTATTTGTGTGTAAAATTAAAGGGGTGAATCTCATGAAGAAATGTCTGACTCAAATTTCACCATGCCAAAAGGATTATTTTATATTATATTATATTATATTATATTAATCTATTACAATAATGAGAATTTAGAATGTCTCGGTTACGTATGTAACCCTCGTTCCCTAAAGGAGGGAAGGGAGATGTATGTCGAACGTGACCAACTGAAAGGGGTCATAATGTGTTTGATTGGTATAGTAATAATCTAGATAAGTAAAGCTAATATTACTGGTCCTAAAAATAGACTTCTATGCAATTTCTTATTTCTCATTTCTTTCCAACCCAATTTGTTTCTCTACTTTTGTATGCCATTGAACACTGTGGAATGACAAGCAATGCCTGTTTGAATTAAGAGTGTAGCTGTCAAACAAGATGAAGATAACAGTGATAACTGGTGTGGATTTGATATCCAACAGCCTGCCTCCTGAGGTTCTAGACCACAGAATGATGATGTGTTTCGTCTAATATAGATACGGGCCAGTGCACAAAGCAACACTCTGCAAAGAGCCTTAACAAAGAGACCCACAAACCCCGTTTAGTTTTCCTTGTTGGCTCTGTCATGGAATACGCAATTACCGATTAGCTCACCCCAGTCACTTTCCCAGCTGCTCCGACCCAAGCCTGCTCTGAGCTGTTCTCTATTCAATCATTAAAGCCAGATTTCAGTATCATTTGAAATTTCTCTGCATGTGTGCTTTCTGTAGTATTTCTTCCCCTTAGTTCAATTGTATCTTAAGCAGGGAGTCAGAAGTCAGGCTGACCTGGCTCGTTGAGGGGAAAATGTGTGCTATTCTTTTCCAAAGATATAAAACTTACAATAGAGGATAAAATGAGTGAAAAAATTGGAGGGAGAAGACCCATATCATGAGTACTTTGAGATGGGTTCTGTGACTTGGATGTTTTTTTTTTTTTTGTATTAATCACCTCCAGAAACCAACAACTGTATATCGGGTTTCTACTTATTAAATTGGCTATTAAATAAGACAACACACACCATGGAATTGCATAAAAATAGGCCTTACAACAACATGAAATAACAGGCGATATGGAAATGTTACATTTACATTATATTCATGTGATATAATCAAAAGAAAATATCAGCTATTCGATATTATGTATCATATTTCTATAAAAGCGAACTCGCACCAAAGCTACTTTGTCCTAGTTTTTCTATAAACACATGCTAGAATTATGTGTTCGATTGTTGCACTCATCTTTTGCAAGATCTCGCGCATGACACTGCATTCTAAAAACGCAGCACTCAAGTTAAAATGTTTGTCTCGAAACCCTTTTTTTTTCCATTCAACTGCCCGCGTCTTGTGTTTTTAAAGCAAAAACTCATTCTTTGTAAATGGTCCTTTGAGAGAATTAGTATGGGCTGCTGGTGGTGCTTGAAGGTTTTCATATTTTTTTGTCAAAAAATACTAAAAATAATGAAGAACAAGTTTAAGATTTAGTTCTGTTAAAAGTGACTAAAATAATAATAATAAAATAAACTAAAATTACAATCCAGTTATCCTTACTTACAACAGTGATAGGTCATCTTCCCTCAGGTAAATTTGATGTTTTCTTGCATGTTTGGATGTTGGGGCTCATGGATAATAATCAAGTTGTATGCATTTGCCCAAACTGATTTGCTGAAATCATAACGCGGACAGTGAAAGGGAATTGCAGCTAACACAAGTCCTGCTCACTATATACAAAATAATGCAGAAGTTCACAATATTCCTTTTACTGTCATTTTAATCAAATAAATGCAGCCTTGGTGAAGGGACTTCTTTCAAAAGCATTTAAGAAAAATCTACCAATCCTAATCTGTTGAATGATATTGTATATGTCTGGACTTTTTCACCTTTATTTAGATAAGAAAATAGAAGGGCCGACAAGAAACCATGCCAGAAGTTGTCAGCCATAAACACCCTTGTGAAAAATAAGTACAATTTAGCATAGGCCTGCTTTTAAAAAGTTATTATAAAAAAGCTATGCTTAAATTATATACTTTTTGTCCCAATCAACCTGCATTCACCCCTACGTATTAGTTTCACCTGTGTCTAGTTTGGTTTCCTTTGTTCTTACCTTATTTATTTATATATATACAAAAAAAAGTCGATGTTTGGATTTAAATAACATCACAATCACATTGATTTCCATAGAGGTGCATACATTTTTGGTCAAGATCTTGTATTGACAATGCAAGAGTCAAGCATTCTGTAAAGTCTACTCCAGGACAACCCAAAGACTTTCAATTAATTTAAAGGAACACGCCACCGTTTTTTGAAATAGGGGTTATTCACCGTCTCCCCTACATTTAGATAGGTGGGCAAACGTATTTTTGTCTCAGTGCATGCATTGTCTTAGTCTGGCAGCGCCGCCGCTAACTTAGCTTAGCATAATGAATGGAATCCTTTTTTGCCGGATAGCATGTTGTGAGTAAAAGTAAAAAAATGATTACTTCTTGTGGCCTGCGTATTCACAACGAGTAAAAATAGCAATGCAGATTAAGACTAGCCGATTTCCTGGGCAGATATTGACTTGGAACTATTTGGGGTGAAGCACAGGCGAAGCACTGCTACTTGGGTGCAGATATATCACGTGTGGTGATTGGTTCAGGTGTTGCGTGATATCTCTGCACCCAAGTAGCAATGCTTTTCGGAAGAACTTTTAATTTCATAATTAAATTCAGAACTTTTAATTTGACAGTATTACAAAGTGCACTTTTTGAAAGTGGTTTTGGTTTGTAACAGCGGCTGGGGAGAAGAACATACACTCTATTTGCCCAATCCAAAAGGATTTAATTTCAGTTAAAATTGTATTTAATTGAATATAGAAAAATAAAGGAAATAAGAAAATTCAAACTGTAAACTCTATGTGTGCCCCTCCTGAAACAAGATTTGTGGTGCATATCTATGGACACTGGATCGATGGCCTGTCCTTTTGGATAATTCATAGCGTCCTCATTGCTAATAATACTCTCCAGCATTTTAATGGAGGTCTCCTTTGAAAGGAACCATCGCGAGTCCTTCAGCTGCCAGATACATGATGATGATGAATCTGTGTCCCACAGTCAGTTTCTAGGGGTTAGCATAGATTCAAACAAACCTATTCATACGCAAATGTGTTCTCCACACACTTTGGAAGAGAATTTGTATCACTGTGAATTACACAGTTGTCATCCAAGACTGATGATGGCATATACCTGGATGAACACTCATCTATCTGCATACTGTAATTGAGGTCGGTTCCAAGCTCTCATCCACTTTTTCATTTGTTCTCTGTTTTTTTTTTTTTTTTTTTTTTTGGCAACCGTTTTAATGCATCAGTTGTGGCTGTTCAGCAAGTGCCAGTTCATTGAGTGTTAACTCACTCTCCTGTTGTCTCTATCTGTGTTGTTTCTCTTCTCTTTTGCATTTTAGGCATCCTCTTCTGAGAGATCCGTTTTGTTGTTTATAAAATGCCAGGGCTAGTAACTTTCCAATCAAAACTTGAAAGGATTCCAGGGGGAGTTTGTCCTATCCCTGCCCTCTTTGAACACCATCCACAGTGGTGCATACATTAAGAGTTGGAAGGGGAAAATAATAGATTGCGACAACCCAATAAATCTCTGATAGGTGGAGTGGAAATAAGCTAGTTTTGGAAAGATAGGCCGCAGGTATATCACACAATATAATTCTACATTCAGTTGTATAAGTTTATTCCTGTATGGAATGACAGTCCTTAAGATAACTGTGTGTTATTGCAGAGAGAGAAAAGTTAATTACTAGAAGGAGATAAACTGAAAGTGATTACTCGAGGGAACTCTACTAATTTAAACCCACTCCAGAAGTTGTGGCAAAGCATCAGGCGAACTTTAGCATTTATAAAGACTTGTTCACATTTGTTCTGTAAAAATGCAGTAATTACTTACTGTATTGTACACTTTTTGTAGGTAGAAAGTTACCTTATAAGTGTGTAACTTTTAAATTCCAACTTACAAACGTATAATTCATTAGGGTCAACATTGACACTAATGATACATTATGATTCATACTTGCAGCCTAGTCCAAATACATTTGGAATAAACTATCCATATTTCAGAAAAAAAATATTAGCCACGTAAACGCTTACTGCATTTGACTTTTGATTCAACTACTGTAAATGTGGAATGCAACTTCCAAAAATCTAAATAAACACTTTTTACAAATTTGTGTTAAAATATTAATTTATTATTATAATTATTTATTATTATTAATTTTGAGTATAAAATGCATAGCTCACATGATTCTTACAGATCCAACCTGTTGTAGGCAGTTGATTGGGGTAATTGAAAATCTCAACGAGTACAGAATCTGTGATTCATAATGTGTGGCACAAGTACAAAGAACAGGCTCTGCTGATTCACAAAACATGCTTACAAATGCAACAATAGCATTCATCACTTTATACAAGTTACATAACATGTGGGACACAGAATCCATGTGAGTAAGCAAAGTTTTATATTAAATATATGGTATATGTCATCCCTGGCAAGCAGGTTCATATTTTGTTCAAAATGTTAAAATCAAGCATGTTAGTTCAAGCAGACCAAGCTAGCATCAGCCAGAGGTGGACAGTAACAAAGTACAAAGTACTTGAGTACTGTACTTAAGTACACTTTTTGAGTATCTGTACTTCACTTGGGTATTATTTTTTCTGGAAACTTTTTACTTTAACTTCACTACATTTGAAAGACAAATATTGTACTTTTTACTCCACAACATTTCTGTCAAGGTTATTGAGTAGAAAGTAGTAACGTCAGGGATGATTTTGGTTGCAGGGGTTGAATTTTGGTTGGAAATGAAAGTCGGGTTGACGTCAGAATTCGACTGATGTTGGTTTCTGACGTCAACACGATTTTCGACCACAATACAACGTCTGTCCAACGTTGGAGATTAATGTCCATCTGACATTGGATTCTGACATCAACCTGATTTAATTTTTTTTAATGTTGGGTTTGGTCTTCTAAAGGCGAATTTTGTCATTGTTTTGGAGCACACTAGCTCCAATAGTAGCTAACAGTAAGGCTAACATATTCATACTAAAAGCCCAAAAACAGCCATTTGGGTGTCCGAAACCATTGTGGACGTTCTTGAGTACACTTATTCAATCCCACGACTGAACTGTGTTCTAGAAATAAATGTGATATTGATATGAGGGTAGGCCGGCATAGATTTAGAGGTGTAAGTATTACATGCAACAATAATAAAACATGTCATTGACATTTACTTTTATACTTTAGTACTTTTAAAAACGAGTACTTCTGTACTTTTACTTAAGTAAAAATCGGTCTTTACAACTTTTACTTGTAACGGCGTAATATTTGACCAGTAGCATCTGTACTTTCACTCAAGTAAGGAAGTTGTGTACTTTGTCCACCTCTGGCATCAGCTGACAATCGTCGGATCCAAATATGAAACCTAACACAGCATTCCTATTAAAACCACTATTTCAGTTATCCTTTAGCCACTTTTACTGTGTTGCTCAGGAGCTAATTACCCATGGACTCTTTGAATATTTGTCAGATTTGTCGAATGTCATTTCCTTTTAGTGCATTTATGTACTAAATGTACACTTATGTACACTTTGTTAAATAAATTCACACGTGTTTTTTTTTTGTGTGTTTTTTTTTTTTCATTTAGCTGGTTTTGTGCTGTTTACCCAACCCGATCTCACCAAATGCGTCTATATAGCACGCAGTGTGTTTATCGTGTGATATATACGCGAAAATTAGTTTTTACGTGCATAGTATACGCATGGATAGCACATGGTTGGGTTTAGGGTGGGGTAGGGTGCGTGTGTATTATACGCTTGGGTAGGATTAGTGGTGTGGGGTGCGTGTGTATATCACGAAATTAAGTGCGTATCATATGCACGCGCAAAACTGCGTATCATATCCACGTAAAAACTCATTTTCGCGTATAAATTGCACGATAAACACACTGCGTGCTATAGAGACGCATTTGGGTGAGAACAGGCTGGTTTACCAAGGAAGTTCACTGTGCTCATCACTACGCTCCCTGGTCTGATGGACGGGGAGGTATTTTTTGCCCAGAAAATATCCATACAGCCAACACAAACTGTATGCTAATTGTCCCACAATGCAAAAGAGTCCGAAACAGGTCATCCAGTGGTAGACTCTACAGTATGGTGTGTGAATGACATCTAGAGGTAGAGGGCTCTATCTGTATGTGCAATTGGATATGTGTGTGTGTTATCTTTTTTTCCAAGTATGGGTATGATTCCTCCCTCCCATACACAAACAGGCTATTAGTACATTATTCCATTGTTGTCATTCTAGAATCCTTTGATAGCCTCTTCCATCTGCAGATGTCTGAGGGAGGGACAGGAATACAAACGTCAACTCTGTGGTGACAAACACCAATGATAGAATGAGCAGTGTGTTAATGGGGTGACAAAATCTCACTGAATGGAAATTTAATCGACTTTCCTCGACCGAAAAGACAGAATAATTTTTCAACCATTTTCGTTATTGTTTTTCCTATCCTAAAAAATAATATAAATAATATATATATATATATATATAAATAAATATAGCTGCAAGCAGCGATTACGGGCCCAAGCCGGTGGCACCGCCACCCTGGTGCCTTTAGTTACACTAAAGGCACCGGGCTGGCGCTGCCACCGGCTTGGGCCCTCCATCGCTGCTTGCAGCTATATTTATTTATATATATATATATATATATATATATATATATATATATATATATATATATATATATATATATATATAAAAAGCCGCCACCCCGTTGCCTTTCGGGTTCCTGTGCACGACGGGCAATAACGTAACCCCGCTTTGACTGTCGAGAAGAAGTCTGCTTTAGAGCTTGCATCAGTGTGAGTCTTTCTGCTCCCCTCCAAACACACACAGAAAAGGGGGGGGCTGTCTTGTGTGTGTGCCCTCCCTCCCTCCCTCCCTCCCCCCCTCCCCACACACACACACACACACACACACACACACACACACACACACACACACAGAGAGAATGGCAGGGGGAACTCTGTCAGAGAGAGACAAACCCACATTCAAACCAAAATATCTGACTTCCTGTTGGTCGGAGCTAATGACTGTAAATGAGAAAGTTGTCCGGATCGATAAGCACAATATACAGACCGAGTTTTGTGACTGTAGGTAAAAAATAACCCCCCCACTTTAGTCAAAAGTATCTTGAAAGTAACACACTTCCTGCTGCCAGTTGGTGGCGCTATAACTTTGACTCACAATAGTCACATCCATGTGATCGCCCTCTTACAACAAACACACTGCTGAAGTTTCATCAAGATCAATAAATGTATGAAGACGTTATAACACATTGTGTTTTTCTTTTCTCGCCATAACTTCGTTTCCTCGCCACGGCCAAACCGTTCGAGATATCAAAAATCCGTCCGCAATTTAGCGTCCTCAATGTCTTGACTTCATGCTGACCGAGTTTGGTGGCGATAGGATAATTTTTCTTGGAGGAGTATATCAAATTCCAGGGGCATGCATTTTCATACAGCCCATAATAGCCGACTTCCTGTTGGACTGGTGTAAAACTTAGAGCACGAAAGTTGTTCGGCCCGATTAAATCTATATGTGTACCGAGTTTCATATTATTACATGCAAACGTGTTTGATATATGGACCAAGTTTTTCGGACCACGTTCAAGGGGGCGCTGTTGAGCTCCCCTGCCACGCCCGGGTACCAGCTTCAGCCCAGCCCTGATGGCCGCAGGTTCTGACCTGTGTGCAAAGTTTCAAGAGTTTTCGAGCACGTTAAGGGCCCCAAAAGTGCCCAAGAAGTCCCACACAGCAGAGAAAGGGTTAAAATAAAGCCCCCCTCCTCTCTCACACACACAGACACTGATAGAGAATAGGCAAAATTCCCATCAAATCACATTCAAACCAAAATATCTGACTTCCTGTTGGTCGGAGCTAATGACTGTAAATTGGAAAGTTGTCCGGCTCGGGGAGATAAATATAAATACCGATTTTTGTTACTGTAGGTAAAACTAATACCCCATTTTTGACTAAAGGTGGCGCTACTGAGCCCCTCCACCGCGCCCGTTTCTGAAACTTCACACATGCCTAGTACCTAATAAATCTGATATGCATGTTGGGTTTCATGCAATTTGAAGCATGTTAAGAGCCTCAAATGCACCCAAAAAGAATATAAAAGTTTAAAGCGTTGCCATGGCGACAGTATTTAAGATATCAATAATCCTTTCACAGGTCTACATCTGCCGTGTGTTTACATTTATACAGATGAAGTTTGAAGCAAATCGGGTAAAAATAAGAGGGTGATTTCAAAGCATTTTGAAAGTGACACACTTCCTGCTGCCAGTTGGTGGCGCTATAACTTTGACTCACAATAGTCACATCCATGTGATCGGCCTCTTACAGCGAACACACTGCTGAAGTTTCATCAAGATCAGTTAATGTATGAGGATGTTATAACACACTTCCTGTTTCCAATATTCGCCATAAATTCGTTTCCTCGCCACGGCCAAACCGTTCGAGATATCAAAAATCCCCTCGCAATTTATCATCCTCCATGTCTTGACTTCATGCACACCGAGTTTCGTGGTCATCCGATGAATTCTCTAGGACAAGTGTTTCAAATGCCAGAACATGCGTTTCCATACAGCCCATAATAACCGACTTCCTGTTGGGCTGGCGTAAAACTTAGAGCACGAAAGTTGTTCGGCCCGATGAGATCTATACGTGTACCGAGTTTCATATTATTACATGCAAGCGTGTTTGAGATATGGACATGTTTTTGAATCCCATTCCAGGGGGCGCTGGCGAGCCCCCCTGCCACGCCCGGGTCCCAGCTTCAGTCGGGCCCTAATGGCCGCGGGTTCTGACATTTGTGCAAAGTTTCAAGAGTTTTTGAGCACGTTAAGGCCCCCAAAAGTGCCCAAAAGGTAGTAATATAATAATAATAATAATAATAAATATAGCTGCAAGCAGCGATTACGGGCCCAAGCCGGTGGCACCGCCACCCTGGTGCCTTTAGTTACACTAAAGGCACCGAGGTGGCGGTGCCACCGGCTTGGGCCCTCCATCGCTGCTTGCAGCTATATTTATTTATATATATATATATATATATAAAAAGCCGCCACCCCGTTGCCTTTCGGGTTCCTGTGCACGACGGGCAATAACCTAACCCCGCTTTGACTGTCGAGAAGAAGTCTGCTTTAGAGCTTGTATCAGTGTGAGTCTTTCTGCTCCCCTCCAAACACACACAGAAAAGGGGGGGCTGTCTGTATGTGTGCCCTCCCTCCCTCCCTCCCCCCCCCCCCCACACACACACAGAGAGAATGGCAGGGGGATCTCTGTCAGAGAGGGACAAAACCACATTCAAACCAAAATATCTGACTTCCTGTTGGTCGGAGCTTATGACTGTAAATGAGAAAGTTGTCCGGATCGATAAGCACAATATACAGACCGAGTTTTGTGACTGTAGGTAAAAATAACCCCACCACTTTAGTCAAAAGTATCTTGAAAGTAACACACTTCCTGCTGCCAGTTGGTGGCGCTATAACTTTGACTCACAATAGTCACATCCATGTGATCGGCCTCTTACAACAAACACACTGCTGAAGTTTCATCAAGATCAATAAATGTATGAAGACGTTATAACACATTGTGTTTTTCTTTTCTCGCCATAACTTCGTTTCCTCGCCACGGCCAAACCATTCGAGATATCAAAAATCCGTCCGCAATTTAGCGTCCTAAATGTCTTTACTTCATGCTGACCGAGTTTGGTGGCGATAGGATCATTTTTCTTGGAGGAGTATATCAAATTCCAGTGGCATGCGTTTTCATACAACCCATAATAGCCGACTTCCTGTTAGACTGGCGTAAAACTTAGAGCACGAAAGTTGTTCGGCCCGATGAGATCTATATGTGTACCGAGTTTCATATTATTACATGCAAGCGTGTTTGATATATGGACAAGTGTTCGAATCCCATTCCAGGGGGCGCTGTCGAGCCCCCATGCCACGCCCAGGTACCAGCTTCAGCCCGGCCCTGATGGCCAGGGGTTCTGACCTGTGTGCAAAGTTTCAAGAGTTTTCGAGCACGTTAAGGGCCCCAAAAGTGCCCGAGAAGTCCCACACAGCAGAGAAAGGGTTAAAATAAAGCCCCCCTCCTCTCTCACACACACAGACACTGAGAGAGACTGGCAAAATTCCCATCAAATCACATTCAAACCAAAATATCTGACTTCCTGTTGGTCGGAGCTAATGACTGTAAATTAGAAAGTTGTCCGGCTCGGGGAGATAAATATAAATACCGATTTTTGTTACTGTAGGTAAAACTAATACCCCATTTTTGACTAAAGGTGGCGCTACTGAGGCCCTTACCACGCCCGTTTCTGAAACTTTGCACAAGTGTACTAGGCAATAAATGTAAAGTGTCTGTCGAGTTTCATGCAATTTCAAGTATGCTAAGAGTCTCAAAAACTTTAAAAAAGAATATTAAAGTTTGATGCGTTGCCATGGCAACAGTATTTAAGATATCAATAATCCTTTCACAGGTCCACATCTGCCGTGTGTTTACATTATACAGATGAAGTTTGAAGCAAATCGGTAAAAATAAGAGGGTGATTTCAAAGCATTTTGAAAGTGACACACTTCCTGCTGCCAGTTGGTGGCGCTATAACTTTGACTCACAATAGTCACATCCATGTGATCGCCCTCTTACAGCGAACACACTGCTGAAGTTTCATCAAGATCAGTTAATGTATGAGGATGTTATAACACACTTCCTGTTTCCAATATTCGCCATAAATTCGTTCCCTCGCCACGGCCAAACCGTTCGAGATATCAAAAATCCCCTCGCAATTTAGCATCCTCCATGTCTTGACTTCATGCACACTGAGTTTCGTAGTCATCGGATGAATTCTCTGGGAGAAGTGTTTCAAATGCCAGAACATGCGTTTCCATACAGCCCATAATAGCCGACTTCCTGTTGGACTGGCGTAAAACTTAGAGCACGAAAGTTGTTCGGCCCGATGAGATCTATATGTGTACCGAGTTTCATATTATTACATGCAAGCGTGTTTGATATATGGACATGTTTTTGAATCCCATTCCAGGGGGCGCTGCCGAGCCCCCCTGCCACGCCCGGGTACCAGCTTCAGTCGGGCCCTGATGGCCGCGGGTTCTGACATTCGTGCAAAGTTTCAAGAGTTTTTGAGCACGTTAAGGGCCCCAAAAGTGCCCGAGAAGTCCCACACAGCAGAGAAATGGTTAAAATAAAGCCCCCCTTCTCTCTCACACACACAGACACTGAGAGAGACTGGCAAAATTCCCATCAAATCACATTCAAACCAAAATATCTGACTTCCTGTTGGTCGGAGCTAATGACTGTCAATTAGAAAGTTGTCCGGATCGGGGAGATAAATATAGATACCGATTTTTGTTACTGTAGGTAAAACTAATACCCCATTTTTGACTAAAGGTGGCGCTACTGAGCCCCTTACCACGCCCGTTTCTGAAACTTTGCACAAGTGTACTAGGCAATAAATGTAAAGTGTCTGTCGAGTTTCATGCAATTTCAAGTATGCTAAGAGTCTCAAAAACTTGAAAAAAGAATATTAAAGTTTGATGCGTTGCCATGGCAACAGTATTTAAGATATCAATAATCCTTTCACAGGTCTACATCTGCCGTGTGTTTACATTATACAGATGAAGTTTGAAGCAAATCGGGTAAAAATAAGAGGGTGATTTCAAAGCATTTTGAAAGTGACACACTTCCTGCTGCCAGTTGGTGGCGCTATAACTTTGACTCACAATAGTCACATCCATGTGATCGGCCTCTTACAACAAACACACTGCTGAAGTTTCATCAAGATCAGTTAATGTATGAGGATGTTATAACACACTTCCTGTTTCCAATATTCGCCATAAATTCGTTTCCTCGCCACGGCCAAACCGTTCGAGATATCAAAAATCCCCTCGCAATTTATCATCCTCCATGTCTTGACTTCATGCACACCGAGTTTCGTGGTGATTGGTTGAATTTTCTAGGAGGAGTATTTTAAATTCCATTGCATGTGTTTTTTAAACTACGCCAAATAGCCGACTTCCTGTTGGGCTGGGGTAAAAAGTCAGAGCATGAAGGATATATGAACCGATGAGATCTATAAGTGTACCGAGTTTCATATTATTTCATGCAAGCGTGTTTGATTTATGGACCAAGTTTTCGGACCGCGTTCCAGGGGGCGCTGTCGAGCCCCCCTGCCACGCCCGGGTACCAGCTTCAGTCCGGCTCTAATGGCCGCGGGTTCTGACATTTGTGCAAAGTTTCAAGAGTTTTTGAGCACGTTAAGGCCCCCAAAAGTGCCCAAAAGGTAGTAATATAATAATAATAATAATAATAGTTAAGAAGAATAATCCTTTGGAAAACAATAGGGCCTTCGCCTTTTCAAGGCTTGGGCCCTAATAAAGAAGAAGAAGAATAATCCCATGGAAAACAATAGGGCCTTCGCCTTTTCAAGGCTTGGGCCCTAATTAAAAGATACAAAGAACACTAATTTAAAAAAAATTAGTTTGTTGTTCCAATGTTTAATTGTAGGGACATATAAAATATAGTGTTGATTACAAAGGTGAGTTGTGTGTATGTATTTCAAGGGTGTTTCACATGTTGCTGCAAAGCTGGTTATGGAATTCATAACCTCCTCCGGCTTTACATTCTTCACATCTAATATAATAGAAATAGAACTCTAAAAACCTTAATCCAGCTAGAACAACAAAGGACCTTCAGAAACTGAACACAAAGCCAAGTGGTCTGAGAAAGCTTGTTTATCTCAAGAAGACTTTGTTGATCTGAAGGGAGTTTGAATTAGCCTGCGGGGGTGTGACTTAAAATTAAACTTTTATGTTTAAGTAAAGATCATTTAAAAGGTAAATGGACTCAAACTTGCCAGTTTATATTCTGTTGTCTACTTATTATTAAATAAATTATAAATCATTAAACCATAATTTTGTTTAGTTTTTAACATCAACAGTTTTATTAGGTTACATATTTTAACTTATAATGCATACTGACTGAACATCAGTAAAAAAAAAATAATTAAAATACTTGTAAATTAAATCAATTGATTAAAAAATATTTAGATATCGGTCATTTAAAAGTAAAATTGACCAGATCAAAACAATTGTTCAGAACAATTAAAAGCACAATGTAGTGAACAACAACAGACATGTTTGTCATCTTTAACTTATCTTTCACTTAACTTATCTTTCACCCTATTAGTTGTGTGCAAGTCCCTCAGTTGTCCTCGGTGTGAATAAATAGATCTCAACATCATACAGTCACTTTTGATTGGGTTCAAATATTCAAAATATGCTGGAAAAACAAAACATTTACAGGACCTGGATTTTTCCTAAGAACAGTGCAGGACAAACAAGTGACACATGAACATCCATCACAAAACAAACAAACAAAAAGCAGTCATCGATCATCTCAGGGTAATGACACAAAATTAAGAATGAAAATTATTATTTAAAAAATTAGCAGGGTCTCTTTTAAATCCTTTTTTCTTTTTTTTTCTTTTTTTTTGCTAGTTCTGAGACCTGTTTGAATACTATATATGTAGTTGAAGTAGTTCCTTTAAAACAGTGCATTTAGTTTGAATGCATTCAGTTGCTCCTGTATGGAAAGAAAACAAAATAATAAGCAGCAAAGCTATTTTATTGACATTGCAATCATCCTCCAGGGGCCTTTTCAGGAAACATTGGCACCATCAATGAAGTATTTCAATAGTAAGAAGTGTCAGAGCCAGACATTGTAAAGATTCAGGGCATCTATTTGGTCACTTCTAATTCGTGACTGGTGTTTTGATTTGCTCTTTTGCACTTTTTGGGGCTTCAAAATCTCGACCACATTTTTACTCCGATTGTATGCATCTGAAAGAAGAAAGTCTTACACCTATGGCTTGAAGGTTAGTAAATCATGAGGTAGCCTAATTTTCATTTTTGGGTGAATTATCCCCGTAACTGACAAATGTGGTACAGTTGAATACATTCTACGTAATGGGCTGCCCTAATTGCAAATCAGCGATCTCCAACAATGCCAATTAAATGTGGGAGTCAGTATTCGGAAGTGAATAATATTAGACATTTTCAATGACTGTGAGTTTATTCCAATTCTTCAATTTGCTGTTTATGAATGTACTGTAAATATTGTATACCATGGCTAAGCAGACTAGCTCACAGAGCTAGCTTGCAATCTATGTCAGCTTACATCCTTTGACAGTTTACACACCATATTGTAGCAGGGCTCAATGATAAGATTTTTTCTCCTACTTTTTCTTTCACTGGTCCTGCCACAAAAAAAGTAACATAAAAATTAAAAATGAATTTGTTTTTGTTGTTTTTTAACCCATGTAACCCCTGTATTCTGTCAAATGGTTGTTAGGACTGTCAGTGTAAGCCACAGTAATAGTAACCAATGAGGAAGAGTTTTTCCCTCTTTTCCACCTTGCTTTTACATTTTTTATGAATGCCTGAGTGGCCGTGTGCATTTTACTTTTGCAAAAATTTTAGAATTAGTGGCAATTCGGGGGTGGCAGTTGCTTGAATGTTGCGTTCATTATTATCCCTAATGAAAAACACAACAACAAAACAGTACAATGACAAACTCACTCATATTAAACAGAACTTTTATTAACACTAATTAAGATGGCTTTATTAACAAACATTAATAACCACGTTATCACCATGGTGATAAACGAAATCTGACTGCTAGGATTTATTTATTTATTTATTTTTTTATTAATGTTTTTGTTTCTATGTTCAATTTGTGGAAAGTAGTTAAATTAGGAGGTCACACACAGCCTCAATCAGAAGTTCTGGAAGCTCATAACTGGAAGCTAATCATGTACAGTAAGGTCTGAAGAGACTCATGTGAAATCACACAGGAGAAAAGCCAGTCAGTTGAGTTTGTGGCAAAACATTTTACAGTGCTGCCTTGTATATTGTTGTCTTTCAATGCATTTGATAATTCATACTCATAAAGTACAACTGAAATTACGTTCATTACAAGATTATTAGTTAAAACATTTCAAAATGCACCTGCAGAGTATATTTCCAGTCACGATAATTTCTATAACATATTGTGCAAAAATCTTGTTTCGTCTTTTTCTCGTGAACCCAATCTCATGTCTCGTCTCATCTCTTGAGATAAGTGTCTCATCACACCCATAATAGCTAGCAATTATTGTTTTGCTTTTTTGCAACAAGTAGAATTAACCATCACATCTTCACCATATTTTACTCCATGCATGTTTCTCATTCTTAAATTTGACATCATTCATGCTTCCTTTTTTTGCATCTTAGCTCCTCTCTCCAACGTTGCCAGGGAAGAATGCAGGGAAAGGAAACGAAAGGAAAATATAAGACTTTTGTAAATCGAAATATTATTAATCACTCAAGCATCACTTCAAAGCATCACCAGTTTCATTCTAGAGATCTGCCCTTGTGTTGGTATTTGGTTAAAATGTTGATGATAACATTAATAATACATATTACTAATAGACAATATATCACATTGAAATGTTTGGTGCAAACTAGCACAAAGACTGTAAAATACAAATACTATAAAATACAAAAATGAATGTAATCTTGTAGCATAAATTTCAGGCAGTTTGTGCCACTAAGCCTTACATACACACAACCTGTGTGTAATCTGCTTGGGAGCGGAGTACGCACTTTCATCACTCGAGGGGGCTAGATACGTGCACTGTGATAAATTCCGCACTGGGGCTGCATTCATGGGGGTCACAAGTCAAGCTAGCTGAGGAGTGCGGGAGAGGAATGTCTATCTCTCTGACTTCTCCAGCTAGCTTGAGTGCTCTCCTTTTTCTGATCCAGAGGAGAGCTGGCAGCATCAAGTTCTGAGGAATTGATTGGGTGTTGACGAATACAGTGAAGAGCCCCCAGTTGAAGAGACGATCGCAAGCTATCTCTCTCAAGGTGTCTTTGCTGATGGCTCCAGTTTTGCTCTGCGTTTTTTTAGCGGGTCAGGCTAGTGGCCCTAGACACAACGACATTGTTGCAGGCCTACCAGGCTGACCTGCTGAAGGACAAAACGGGCTGAGATTGTCACTGAAGCAGTCAATTAGGTGCACTGTACTATAGATGTACCTCTTCGGGCCACTAAACAGATGGCTACTGCTGTTGACCGCTCCATGACGACTACGGTGGTCTCGGAGAGACATCGCTGACTCAAGTTCCTGGAGACAGGGTCAGAAAGCCAGCACGTCTGTCTGCTCCCCCCTCCGATGGGCAGGGGGCAGGGGACAGAGGCAGCTTGCTGGCAAGAGAAAGCCCCGAGATCTGAGGGAGGTAATATCTCAGAAACAGTGTGAAAAATGAGCTATTAATGTTCATATGCAAAAGCCTCTAAACGCCAACGCCATCTCCATCAAAAATGAGATAATGATATTGAACGAATGCTCTCCACACATACTATACGTTCATCAAATGATTTTGCTTCAAATCCGTTAAATCCCAGCGTCAGCCCATTCAGAAATACCAGTTCGTTGGCAGAAACCGCTAAACCCCAATTACCTTTTTCAGCAAAAGTCCACAGAAGAACCAATCGGAAGATGCAAATCAAATAATTTGCTTTCAAGATGAATGACGACGTGTGTAGCCGGCTTTCAATTGCCGAGCTGCAAGTTTTTATAATGTTTAGTCCATCGTTACAGTGACAATGACAGGATTTTATGCAACACTGTTCCTTATGCTGCTTTAAAACTTGCATCAAAGCTACTGTGTGGATCAGTTTCTTCATTGTTACATTTGGAATTCTGCTTTCATCATTTGCAATGTTTCCAGCTGCATATTTAGTGATTTTGTAACTGTTTACTATGTCTTGTTGTCCAAAGAGGTGGATTAGTACTTGGACATAACATCTTTTTATCATGAATTTTTTTTTTTTATATAATAATAATAAAGATGCCTGTGACGGCTAGAAATACAATGGCCCCAAAGTAGGGCTGGGCCGATAAACGATATTGAATCGCAATAAAATTGATGTAGATAACGATGATAAACTCTTGATATTTTTACTCGATATGGATTAATCTAACAGCAGAAATTTACCCGACAACAGTCCGTCTGCAATTTTTAGCTTTCACGTCAAAGAACATTTCCTACTGCAAAGAAAATTCAACACAAGGAGGAAAAAATGAGTGGAAGTACTAGTGACGAAAGCAAAAGTGAAACTAACCTCGAATTACCATCCAAAGATTACGATATTGTCAATGATATTTGTAATATTTGAAAATTTTTGTAATAATAATATACTCATTTGAGAATATTCATAATACTCTCAGCTCAAAGTTCAAATGGCACTGCAGCTCACTAGAGCATTTTTTCCCTTTCAAGGGAACGAGACGCTTTGTTAAAATGCTGTGGGAATGCCTCTGCGTGATTACGTTTTGAAGCACCTATGAAATCTGTCCAATGATGTGAACGTCATAGGCGGGTGACGTCACCGACCAGGAACTATAAAGCACACCCAAACCAAACAGTGTTAACTTTTGTACCTTCAGCAAGCACTCTCTCTAAAATTGTATGTCCTTGGTGTTTTTGTCTGTCTTAGTATATTGTTAGGCAAGAATTTTCACCTTTTAAGAAAAAAAAATATTATAATGGCGAGCGAACAACATTTCAGAAAGTGTGTTCATCCCTGCCCTCATTTCACTATGGGTGGGAATACACGTTATGTGTGTTGTTTGTTTGGGAGTGCAGTACGATCAGTCAGCCCGCGAGGGGGCTGAATGTGAGCATTGTGAGTGACTATCGCTCAGAACGCTGCTCTCCTGCCGGGCACTCTTCAAAGAGGGCACCTTGGCTCGCATTCCTCGCGGCTCGGGTCCCGCTTCTGCCAAGGCAGAGCGGATGCTCAAGTTGTTGGGTTTGCAAATGGATTTGACAGAGGGGTTAGAGATGGGTCTCACCCTTTCTCTGCCTTCATCTGCCAGATCCAGTGTTTCGTCTCAGGGTCAGAAGCAAGCTTTGCGGTTACTTCCACCCTGAGTAAAGCACCGGTACTACAATAGTCTTGTTACGAGATGCTGGATGTTGTTAGTATCGAGACAGGAGATACTATCGTCACTTCAGTCTTCTGCATGTGAGGAGCTAGTGGAGGTAATTACTCGTGCCATAGCTAAACTACACATTAACTGGCCGGCCAAGAAACATGAGCTTCGTCATAAAAGCAAACTAGACAAACGCTTTTTGCCGTCACGTAAACAACCACTACGTCAGGGCTTGTTGTTCTTTCCTGACCTCCACACTAAGATGTCGAGGTTGTGGAAGAGACTGGTTTCTTACTGTGTGTTTAACCCACAAACGTCAAGAGATTCTCATATCCATGTGCTTAAACAACACAGTTATGGAGCGATGCCCAGAGCTGAAGAGACTCTTGCGGGTCATCTCTCCCCTGAGTCAGCATCGGCCTTCAAAGCACCAACATTACCCACCAAACCACTGAGAGCTACATCGGCAATGGTGGGTAAGGGGCATTCTGCAAACCCCACCTCCATGTGTGTCTCGGGGCGCAGCGGTTCCCAGCGAATATTTATACGATCATCTGCCCAAAAAATTTACTGGTGTAGGGATGCTTGCTCCTTCCGAGGAGGGCTCCAGAGCAGTCAAGTCAGTCGTTCCCTACCGTTTCACAGCTTCAGGGCACTGTGCTTGCTGCTCACCCTACACATGAGGCCAGTCTCGGGAAACTGGTTACCTTAGTAGATTGTTTGGTAGAGTGGGTTCGTCTTCCAAATATATCGTGTTGAGTCCTGCAGACAGTCGAAAAGGCCTACACTTTTCAGTTCAGGTCTCGCCCGCCCTGGTTCAACAGGATCCTACCCACGGTGGTGGGCCCCGAGCAGGCTCTGGTTATGGAACAAGAAGTAATGGCTCCTCTCTGCGAAAGGAGGCTATAGAACGGGTTCCTTCTCCCAGCAGGGAGTCAGTTTCACAGCCGGTACTTTATCATTCCGAAAAAGAATGGGGGGTTGCATCCGATTCTAGATCTGCGCCAACTAAATCGCTAGTCAAGCTCAAATTCAATATGCTTACTCTGAAGAAAAATGTGTCACAAATCCGGTCTGAGGACTGGTTTGTCACGATAGAACTCGAGGACGCATACTTCCACATATCTATCCTTTTACCACACAGGAAGTTTCTGAGGTTCACTTACGCGGACGAAGCGTACCAATATCAAGTTCTTCCTTTCGGCCTAGTTTTGCCACCTCAAATTTTCACTAAGTGTGTGGATACAGCCCTGGCTCCTCTCCACGGACTTGGCCCACCATCCCTCCTCCTGTTTCTCCTACGCTCCATCACCCATTGTTTTTTTTTTTGTTCTGGTCTTTTTGTGCTCTGTGTCTGTCCTTGGACTTTTATGTTGAAGTGGTTCCTGTGCTGAATGTGTAGTCAGTTTTTAGTCTTTCTTTTTAATTAGTTTTCCACAGGTGTTTCCTATTATCCACTCCCTTGTTTCCCCTGGTGTGTATATACTGTAAGCCCTAGGGCAGGGATAGGCAACTCGGGTCCTAGAGGGCCACTGTTCTGCAGAGTTTAGCTTAAGCCCTGATAACAACTCACCTGCCTTTATCTATCTAGTAATCCTGAAAAATATGTGATTGCCTTGTTCAGGTGTGTTTAATTAGGGTTGGAGCTAAACTCTGCAGGACAGTGGCCCTCCAGGACCCGAGTTGCCTATCCCTGCCCTAGGGTTTTCCTTGTTAATTTGTCAGTCATTGTTTGATGTAATGCTCCTTACATTACAAATATTTCCACATCTGCAATTCCCACATTAAAAGCATAGCCACTCAACATCAAACTTAAATAAATGTATTGAGTCCATTGAGGGGTATGTGACTTAACAAGGTATATCTTCCATTAAACTAAAACTAAAAATGTCCTTAAATGCTGTATCTTTAAAATCCATGCCGCTGCAAAATCCTCCATGGCCCGGTCACCTTGACTGAGGCGGAGAAGTCAAACTGCTGGGTTCATTGTTTGGTCTTGCCTTCTGTCACAATATCCACTGATGGCGAGTAGAGTTTAGAACCCATGTGCAGTTTATTGAAAGCATGGCATAAACTTAAGTACTAAAACATGACTTGAATTGAACAGAAATGACTTGACTAAGAACAGGCTTGACAACACTTACCAACAGCAGTTTACTAACAAACAAAGCTTTATTTACCCAAAGACTAACAAGATACAAATTGACCAAAATGCCAAAACAAAACCTGTATATTGTAACGCTGAGTTCAAGGAAGACGATGAAGGTAATACAAGGTTAATTAGATAAATACAAGGATAATAGCCAACCTGCAAAACAGCGTGCAAACATAACATGGACAATACAAAGAACTGAACACATGTGACGAGAAAAAACAAAACAACTGAACATGATGGTGACATATATACCATCTACTGTATTTTTTTTTTTTTGCAACATATTCTCATCATACATTGGTAAAGAAAATTAAACTAAAAGAATTACAACTAAATGTGTTCAGTTTTTCAAATAGGCAAAGGTCAATTCATATTTCCAAATGTCTGCACAAGTTGTGTGTCCTGTATATTATCACATTGTGACTCACCGAGGACCACTTGTTTTACATTAGATTAATATTCTAAAAGTGTTTTTTTCTTTTTTTAAATTAGACTAAAACATGAAAGTCCTCCTCCAGATTCTACTGTCAAATGCATTTTTAATATTTGCTTGACATTTGAGCAGAAGGTCAGGCTCATTATGTCAGCATGTAATGAACAGAAATGGAAGGACGTGGAGTTAGCAGGGCAGAAAATAGTGGTGGCCAAAAGGTGCATTTTTCTCTTGTGTTAAAACAAGACCTTACATTATGACTGAGACATAATGTACATTACTGTGGCTTACAGTGCATTAAGATGATACATGATACGAGTGTTTTTAAAAATGAGATTGTTTGACACTGTGTACTAACTTGTGTGATATAGTATAATCACGGGCCTCAGACGTGGCAAATGTGGAAATATTATAGATTTTTTAAACATTTTCAGGCCTGAAAAAAGTTATATAAATAAAGAAAAATACGCAAGTACCCCACACTACTAATCCTACCCAAACGTATAATACGCAAGTACCCCACACCACTAATCTTACCCAAGGGGTTTACATTGTGTATCATATGCACGTAAAAACTAATTGTCGCGTTTATATTGCACGATAAATACAATGCGTGCTATAAAGACACATTTTTAATGAGATCGGGTTGCTTATATGTTGGTTTTGTATCAAGTGGTGCTTATTGTATTGTGTTTTATTATTTTGATGTGGATGTGTATTGATGTGAATTGATGTGAGACAGTAAAGGTTTTGTGATGCAAGACATTTTTTGGAAGAGATTCCAACAATAAAGTGTTATTTAATTGAATTGAATTGAACTGAATTGTATTTACACTGTAACAAGGACACATTCAAATAAAGTGTAACCAAATAATTGACTCCAGGCTGTTGAATTAATCGAAAAGTAATGCACAACCGAGATGAAACCACCTCACATAACCACCTCTGGTGTGCATCATTTCACTTCAACTTCACTTCAGCTGCCCGTCATCAATTATTCCTTAAATATTTTATTTACATTCTTATTTATGATGTTTAGAGTACATCACATTTTAAAAATATTTTTTAAATACAATCAATCCAGCAGATTTTGTTGGGTTAGGGCTCCAACCTAATGTAGTTTCAAACCATCTCATGCTCAATTACACCTGCCACAACCTGCTAACATTGATTTATTCTCTATTTGTTTCTCTATAGGCTGTGGAGACTAACCTGGCCTCAAAAGACAGTCACTGGGTGTTTGTGAATGAGGTAAGGGAAGATTTATTTGATCTCTTTCATGTTCAGGTGTTTTCTTAGATAGTCGTGGTCTAATGGTGAGAAAGTCAGACTGGTAACCTGAAGGTTGCGGGTTTGATTCTCAATACCGGCAGGAAATGACTGAGGTGTCCATGAGCAAGGCACCTAACCCCCAATCGCTCCCCGGGTGCCACAACAAAATTGCTGTTCACTGCTCTGGGTGTGTGTCCAAGGTTTTTAGTGTGTGTTTGTGGTCACTACTCTTAATTTGATTTAATTTTTATTGTTTCTTGATTTGTGCTTGCATGCAACAATAGATTATTTCTGCTTTTGGCCGTCTGGAATTCACTACAAGATGCAAACATACAGTGGGAATCATGCAGATCTGTGTCAAATGAAATGTGCATGGAACAATTCCCAATCTTTACACTTGGTTCTAGGTACTAGGTTGTGCAAGGTGGAACAGCTGACTATTATCTGGTATACTTTCCTAGGACTGAACAACATGTCTCCCCCTCTCTGTTATCTGTTAAACTCAAACGAGCTGTGTCTTTGCCAGGACTTGCCAGTCTTGGTCAGGACGCTCTTGTAAAAGAGATTCATAATATCATCTTTTCATGGTAAAATAAAGGTTATAATAAAAATGTTTTGACAATCACAATTACACTTATGATGCAAGTTTTTTTTTTTTTTTGTTTACATCGCTCACAGAGACAGGGAACATTAGAAAGATGAACAGTGTTGAAAAGTGTTTGGTGTATAATGTAGGCTATAGTTACCTTCTTCTTTTTTTTTACAGTTACAACAGATGTGCATTTACAGTAGTGTTAATATTAAAAAGCAGTAATCCTCAACAGACCACATTATAAATCAGCCCAGTCATTTTTTGTGAGTGCTATCAAGTTTGCATGAATCTGTAGTAAATTGAGGTGTTCATTATGTTGTATAGTTAATTGTATAGTCATTATATATTCATTAAAGAAGTATATGAATAATGGATGCCTGAATATACTGGCAAACTAATAAAACAGCGTAGGAAGGGACTAGCATTTGCAAGTAGGAAGTGGAAATGGTTGTGGATCAAATCAGCATAAAGCGATGATTAAATGATGCAGCTTTATTCAACCCTCTGAGAAAAGACCAGTTTAAAAGGATGTGATCTGTAATAACATAAACAGAGGCTTCAAATACAGCAGATCGCACATCCTGGGGAGAACAATTCTCATGTATTGCAGCCATCATAACCAGCACAAAATCATTTGCCAATCATCTTTGATGCATGTTAAAGGCAAATTACACAAGGTTAGATGGTATTTAATTGATCGCATGTGATTGAAATTTCATTGGGTAACTAAATCTGCGAGTTGTGGAAGCCCCAGTTTTTATTTTAGATAATTTTGAAGGATGATGCCTTCCTGTTATGCCGTGAAGCACCACATGCTACTGTTACATAGTTTGCTGACTATTAAATGCATAGGTGTGATTGGAATTGTATAAGAAAACACCAGCTAATATTGTGCACATTTTCCCCATTGCATATCATCTTACAAGTCACGATTTTAAAACATTAGATGACACAAAACTAATCAATTCTCTTCGAACTGTTGCTAGGTCAAAGATGAAAGGGGGTTTTGGAGCACAAATTTTTTTTTAGCTTTTTTTCTGTACATTAGAATGTGTCGTGTTTAAAAAAAAAAAAAAAAAAACTTGTGCTTTAGCCCACAAAAAAAAAAAGAAGGCTTTTTAACTTTTGCATCCTACTGAGTGCCTGGACTGAGTGCACGTTGGCCCACACCCTAAATCTGTAATGCGACTCACATGGCATCGAAACTGTTGCGTATTAAACGCATATCCATTGGAACGGATATAATTGAAGGCATCCCGCAAAGCTCCTCAGTCCAACTTTTGACAACAATAGACTCATGAAACCCTGCACAACAAACCAACAAATGTACAGACCACGATATGATCACGGCCAAAAGCTCTTACCTCGCGGACATTCACACGCGGAAGTACGGTGACTCTCACTCTCTGACAAAGCAAAGATGCACACACATAGCGTCAGTACGGCCACTTTTATATACCACCCAATGAGCTCAATTAAAAACACCCCATTTCTTATTAAGGGATTACATCAGAGGTAGACAGTAGGCCTACTGCTACATCTAGATAACCCAGATAAGGTATATCTAAGCCATAAGCAGCACATAACTGTAGCCACCACCCACAACTATGCAACATCTTTTTGCCCCAAGTTTCAAAATGTTGGAGAAAAAACCTCTCTGAAATAGTGGTCACCATTGACCCGGTGTCCAATAAACAGGGAACCTCTACCCCACACATAGTAATAGTAACAGAATGACAATTATCTAATAGTTTAAAGAGAGCCTGGTTCCCATTCAATTCAGAGGGCCGAGAGCCAACAGCTACTCCTCCTGAAGTGTGGCTCATCAATTCAGGGGGTTAAAGATTTCCATCGGTCCACTAGGATTCAGAGAGTTACCCGACTGTGATAAGAAAGGCCGCTGCTCGGTAGATCTAAGAAAATCCAAAACAAAATGACGGGCAATAAGGCCTGGTTGGTTACAATGCCTGCAAATAATCGGGTAAACTCGCCTAGACTGATTAAAAGCATGCTGAGACTGCAGGTGCTGCAGGCCTTGAGTGAGCTGGTTAAGTTGCTAATGTTGGGCCCTCAACATCTCCTTCAATTCAGCCAAATCTGACTGATTCTCTCAACCGCTAGAGGGTATATTATGTTCTCGGACTCCATACTGAGTAGCAAGAGATGGTACAGAGTAACTTCATTTCAGCGTATCAGGACAAAATCCTTCATCAACCCACCTAATTGCTTCTTTCCTTCCAAAATAGTGGACTGTGGATGGAGCCAGACATAGCGCTTAAGCTCACGGCATAGGGTGTTATCCATTACGTGTTGTACAAACTGATCCCTAAGCAAAGTAGTGGAGTTAGGAATGCCACCTGGAGTGTGCCATATTCTCCATCAAAGCAAAATGGGGATGGGCGTGCGAAGGGCATGCTTAAAGTCTTGCAAGGACTTGGTCTAAACTTAATTTAACTTCTGGCAGACCCCCCTAGATGGTCAAAAACAATCAGAGCTTCCTCCCTTGCAGATACATTTCGAGCCCATAAATTACTCTTAATCTCCTCCAACCATTCAATCACCTCCTCATCTCCCATTCCACTAAATATGGAACATCGTAACTCTCTACAGACAAGAATAATACGATCTGCAATGGGCCTGGTGGCATCCACCACTCCAGAGTTGTGAACATTTGTGTCAGAAACAGAGCTGGCACTAGCTGAGGGCCCTTGCTGCAGAAATGCCAGGGGGAGTGGTGTGCCAGGAAGGTTGGGTCCATCAGAACCCTGGGAGGAATGACCCACCATTCAAAGGCCCACCATTGCCCCACTGCCCCACCATTCAAAGGCAATTTGACCGAAACCGAAAATACGGTCAATCTTAAAAGTGCTGTTTCCATCCTAATTATGCTTTTAAACAAAAGTTTTCGGGTAGATTCCCAAAAAGACCCTATATTGCATTTTGCCGAGAGTTGCGCTTTAATAACAGCGGGCTTTCCACACAAACAAACGTACATGTGTCATTCGTATGATAAAAAAATAATATTTTAACTGTGTCGGGCTCTGACATAAATATCTTAATGTCTGTCGGGATCGGTTACTGCTCGGACGCGGGCCGGGCTCGGACAGAAAAATGTGGCCAGATCTGCACTCTACATCGGGGTCTTGACCTGACTGCAGTCCGTCGCCGAAACATATGCTCACATTCGATGGCGTCTGGCACTTTGGAGGTGTTCTCTTCACGGATGAATCCCGGTTTTCACTGTACAGGACAGATGGCAGACAGCGCAAATGGCGTTGTGTGAGTGAGCAGTTAGCTGATGTCAACGTTGTGGATCGAGTGGCCCATGGTGGTGGTGGGGTTATGGTATGGGCAGTAGTATGTTAGAACACCTAAAGCGCAGCATAGAGTGAAACTTTTGAAAGGGAACGTCTCAGGTTGGAACCGGGGAACATTTAACAATTTTACAAATAAAACAAATACAAAACAAAAGTATAAGCCAGCAGCCACTCGCGGACGACTGCTGGTCACACAAAACAGAAACAAAACACAAGTTCAGGCCTGTTCTTCTCTCGATCTTCACAGTCGTCACTCCTTTATGCTTCCACTCCTACACGAGAGATACGAGACGTCCTCTCTCTCACGTCCCTCGACCTCGTCCTGCTCGCCACAAGCGGGAACGAGATGCTGTGATCATTGTCGCACTGTGGATGTGCCTGGAAATCTCTTCAAACAAAGTTATACCTGAAGAGCACACTTGTTGCACATCTATTGTAGCCTGTGACGAGCAACGCCTTCTAATGACGTCACCGTCAGAGGTTCAAGTTCAACAGCAATTTCATTGCCGTGTTCTCACACATTATTCACAGCCGGTCACACACAGTGTTGCCAAAGCACAACATTTCAGCGCTGCATCTCGTTCCTGTTTTTTCGGGGAACAGGGTTAAAGTCAAGTAACCTGAGACGTTCTTTTTTAAATATGATTTCAAAATGGATTCTTGATCCTGTTACACTGGATGACCTCCAACAAACTGCATATTGGCTGCAAAAGTCACCTGGTCATTTCAGTACTTTAGAAAAACAGCGAGAAAAACTTTTAATATTTCACAGCTATGCTGAGAATACATTTGATATTAAACATTAAAAAAATGTAAGACTAAAAACAATTAACCTGAATGAGTTTAGCAATCCTATTCCAATTAGCAGGATTTAAATCAACCAACCAATTAAAAAAGCAGTTAATCAGTTCTTCACATCATCACGTAATTATGGTATTCTGTATGCAAACTGAAACACATTCACAATTAAACAATTAAAAAACATTGGTGTCATATTTGATGCCACACTGTCATTTGAGCCTCTTGTGGAGAATACGGTTAAGACATCCTTTTATCACCTCAGAAATATTGCATGTTTACGTCCAATGTTGTCCTTCTCAGTTGCTGAGAGGTTGATAAACTCTTTTGTCCTTTCACGTGTTGACTACTGTAATGGTCTTCTAGCTGGGGTATCTAAATCATCAATTGACAAACTGCAATATCTACAAAATTCGGCTGCTAGAGTATTGTCTGGGGTCAGGGCTAGGGATCATATTACCCCTGTCTTGGAGTCTTTGCACTGGCTACATGTCAGGTACCGTATTGATTTTCAAATCCTTATGTTGGCATATAAGGCTTTGCATAATCTGGCTCCTCAGTACTTGACTGATCTATTAATGCCTTACTCACCACGTCGTAATCTGCGTTCCTCTCAGAGTGGTCTCCTGGTTGTTCCCAAGACACGTCTTTGTTCTAGGGGTGATGGAGCATTTTGCTTTATCTTTGGAATTCCCCTAAGCTTTGGAATTATCTCCCGGCCGACATCAGGGAAGCAAATACATTAGAGACTTTTAAATCTCTTCTCAAAACATTTTATTTTAGGATTGCTTTTACTTGATTATTCACTTTATTTGTTTATTTTTGTATTTAAACTGTGTAGTTTTCTCTGTTATTAAGTTTGCCTGTAAAGCGCTTTGAGAAAGTAACTTTTAAAGGAGCTATATAAAATAAATGTCTATTAAACCCAAGGTGCTTATTATTATTATCGGTGTTCCATTAAATAAAGCTCCAGCATATTGAATGACTGATAAATATTTATAGGTCTTGGGTAAGTTTCCTGTATTGCAGTTTTTGCATCTACGATTTTGGATATCCCAATGTACAGATTGCACCAGCTCCAGTTTCGATCCAGCCTTTGGATGATTTCAAGCGATGCCAACAATTATGAAGACTTCAATGTTTTAGTTTTTTAGTTTTATTTTACTTTATTATCCATGTTGTGGAAAATTGTCTCTGTGTCTTGCCTAATATCTTACTGGCTTCTTTTACAGTCTTGGACAGCTTGACCCTGTTTTTGAAACTCAAATGATCATACCACGAGTTCATGTGAAAAAATAAGTGAAATAAGTTAAGAAATAAAATACTTAAAACAATTTTTATAGATTTCAGTTATTGTCTTATTCACACCAAAGTCATTTAACCTCCTGATTAAATACCTACCAAAACTAAGTTGAGCATCTATGTATGTCCCCAAATACTTAAATTTACAAACAAATTGATTTGGATTCCCAGCTAGTATTACAGTATTACGATACTCCAATGTATTCCGCTTAACTCCCGTTATTACCAATTATTTCGTTTTATCCATATTTATCACAAGTGCACTCAGGTGACACCGCTCAAAAAGGGCTTTTATTCTGTTGGTAACGAGAGCCATATCATAAGCATATTTAAAAAGACTAATCATTTTATTCTAAATTTTTAAATCATTTATATACTCATAAAAGCCACCCCTTTGTCATTATAGGCAAATTTTAAGACCTTCAATGAGCCACCTCTTACGATTACGATAAACACGATTACTCTCAGAAAATGTTTAATAATATGTGATAGTCTGTAATATCATGAACATTGTCTCATACATAAAAACATACTAAAACTAATTGTTATTTATCAAAATTCCCTAGGGGGATAAAAAGGTCTAAAAATAACAGACAAATGTTCAAAATATGGAGTGCACACTTTGTTTTCGGAATTGGGTTGCCACCATCTGTTATCCACACAGATACAACAGACCTCCTCCGATAGCTTTATGAGATGCTATTTCATCTCTGTCCACTCTTATCATTGTATATCCACTTATGCCGATATCTTGGATTGCTTCTTTCAACCAGGTCTCCGTAAAACATATTCACTACATTTTACAACTTTATTACTACTATTTTACTACGTTTGACAAGGTAATCACAGGCAAGGGAGGTCAACACAGCCTCTTGAGCCCCCCTGGCACACCACACTTGATCCTTGTTTCTTCAGTGAAGTCTTACTGCATATCCTTGTCCTGTAATTCCTTAGCAGTTCTTTACAATCTTCAGGAAATTCCAATTGCGGGAAGTTATTCCATAAACGGGAGACTAATAGCAGAATTTCATCCCGAGTATACATGTGAACGGCACTTACAGCGTTCACCAAGCCGACTGCCGCTAGCAACATCACCATATGCACAATTACCCAGTAAGTAAAGCATCACATTTTCGTATTAAACTACACTAACTTTAACCAAATTAATCAAAATAAAGCGCAAAACAAATAACACAAAAAAAGAAAGAAAACAAACAACAATGCACGAGTGAAGCACTGGGTCAGCAGCAGGAAGCAAATGGCAACTTTGGATCATACAATAAAAACGCTAACATACAATACTATCCTTATGTAACCGATCCAACTCGACCCGCTCCGAGAGGGATTCAAACCGGGTTCTCTGGTGTTACACGCTAACAAGAGGTCGTGGGCATACTAACAAGTTTGCTAAAGACCGCAGCTGCTACAGTAGTGACAGGCGCTAGCACGCCTCTTGAGGCCCGGAGAGTGAGGTTTACACGCACAGCTCTTACTGGCCTACATTCGTTACACTCACCCCCCTAAACCTCACTCCCATCCGGGTCACGGCACCAAATGTAACTGGTCCTATTTGCCCTGCTCTGAGTGGGATTCGAACCAAGGTCTCCACCGTTGCAGACGGGCATGCTTACAAGGCCACAGCCTCTTAAGACTGCCTCTTGAGTCCAGCACTCTATAAACAAGTGGTTCTTCAGCGGTTCTTCAGTGGTTATTTGCAGTTCTTATGGTGCTATATAGCACCACTGCCATTTTAAGAACCTGTTAAGCCCAGTTTGGTTCTTCAGCAGTTCTTCAGCGGTTCTTCAGCGGTTCTTTGGGGTGGTTAAGGTGCTCTTCTGGTTCTACATAGCACCATTTGACCCTAACCCAACCTCTATGGTGGTTCCCCTATGATTACAAGCCAATGAACCACTATTTAGCACCATTTTTGTTTAGAGTGAGGGGAGTGAGGTTTACACGCACAGCTCTTATGCTGGCCTATGTCCTTTACACGTATTGTAATTATTGAGCACAAGATGTAAATTCTGCCTAATCACATAACATGTATTATTTTACAGCTGTTTATTACAGCAATTTTTTAATGATAAATGAGATTTTTGTTCCTATTAATTCCAGTTCTGGGCTGGCCAGATATCAGAATTTGTAAAAAAAAAAAAAAAAAAAAAAAGTCTCCGTCTCTGTACTGTACATATCTAAGGAAATTTCCATGTATTGATTTTGCATGCATAAATATGCATTGATATTGCACGCTCAGCATAAAGCCAAATGTTTAAATGCCTAAATAGAAATAATGTTGGTATCACACAGAGCAGGCTGGACTTTGATACATGTTCCATGCTGTTCTATAAGCTTGTGGTCATTAATTTCTCTAGTTAAATTTCTACAGTACTAGTCACAACCCACTGCAGAAGGTACTGCTTTATCCCCAGATGTTTGAAACAGCAGACTGTGAAATTACAAGGAGCATCGCAAACCCATCAGTGCAGGGAGAACACTAGTAGGCTTTTAGTGTAAACATATATCCTTTGAACCAAGAGTCACATGGGGAACATAAGAGGACATACATTGAAATGGGAAAAGGATGTTAGATGTACAGTCTCTTTTTGTCCTGGCTGTTGCAGCAAATATAGCTTTAGTGCTTTTGAAAACAGATACATTTCCCATCCTCCATCTACATGTCTGTTTCACCTTTTCATCTACCTGTCAAAGTTTTCAGGCTGGACCATGAATAATGGCTGAGCAGCATCTTGATGATAAATATTTCAGTAACAGAGCTGTTTTGCCTAATTTATTTACAAAGTATCTGCCATCTTCTTAACTTTGCATGTGATCACTACATGCAAAAAGCTAAACAGGATAAACAAATAGTATATTGTCTCATGGGAAATTAAATGCACAGATACAGTAACAGATTTCATCTGCTATATGCCACTGTAACATTACAATAACTATTTTGCAATGAAAATATGCTTTTATTAGTATTTCTTGCTGCTACAGCTGCAAATTTGCAAATCAATGTCCGATGTCAATGACATTTCTACATGTACATCCATTGGTTGTTATGGTATGTTTTGGTTCTCACTCACAAAACAATACCACTCACAATAACACTGTATGTTACCATGTGCATGTCACACATTTAGGCTAATGCCGACACGGCTGGTAAGCCCTGTGTTTCCAGTGAACCATTTGGCATCAATCAAATACACAACAGGAATATGAAAAATATACTCAGATTAATTTATAATGTAATAATGTTTTTTAAAAGATATGAGTATTACACATGACTCATTCTGAATTCAATGAGCTGTTGGCTGTCTGTCTTTCCTGTCTGTGCCTATACCTTACCACTCAATTTTCCTGCAGACATGCGGTCAGTGTTTACCAGGAGTACTCCCAAAAAGACTCTTAAACATGACAGCCTCCTCATAGCACTCTCTAGAAAACTCAAGGCAGCCTTGTTTTATTTGGAAAACTGATAAATGAGATGCAAATCGGTTTTGATACGGAGTACTCTGCTACAAGGGCTTTACACAATTCATTATAACTGCTAGAGATTGCTTGCCTCTGTCTTTTATTGAAACTATTGATATCTTGTGCTGTCATCTTACTTAAAAGGAAGATTTTTGTCTGCCATAGTGGTTGCAGGGAGGTACGTCAAGGTACGTTAAAATTGACAGCTTTATGGTACAATTTAATGTTGTTTCATGGGGTCTGAGGGTTAAAAACCTCAACTTATTGTGCTACTTCCATAAGCAAATGTATGCTGTTGCTAGATTGTTGCATGCTAGCCCGATAGCCCAGAGGAAATAAAAATAAAAAAAAGACATCTCTTTGACATCTCAAATGTTTCTCCTAGACAAAAATTGGGTTACTTTAACATCAAATGGAGACTTTTGCTTGAGTTTTCTGCTTCTCACACTTAAAGCTACAATATGTATTTTTGTTTCACCGCTAGGGGTCGCTAACTTCTCACAATAACAAAAGCGTAGGTTGATGACGCATAAGCAGAATTATGGAACTTATCGTCATGCCGATCTAATAATATTTATGGGTGAGTGAATACATTGATGCTTTTTAACATGGCTGTGGTATGAAGCAGGGCACGATTGCAAGTGAAAGAAAGATATCAGCTCCACACACAAGTCCCGCGGATATATAAAGGAATAAGGACATTTCATCCTACCGAACTACCCGCAAGGGCTGAATTACTACTCACACAGGTCAGTTTATTTGACGAATTAAACTTGTGAGGTAACGCAGTACTGTTTTACTTGGTCTAACGTTACACTATCATACTAAACTGCATTTCAGTGTGTTGAAAGTTATAATGTTATTCTATGTGTTAGTCTGCTGACTATATGAGACTAGCAGTAAGCTACATCAACATTAGAATAACATACTGATCATATTCTAACATTTCATCATGTTGAACTATATAATATTGATTCGTTTAATGTACATTTGCTCACCTGTCGAATAAAGTACATGCAAGGGCGGCGTCTCTGTCAAGTCCAAGTTAGTCGTGGACGTGGAGCTCTTGCCATGTCGAAAACGGCACACTGATATTGATCATCGTTTTATTTATCCTTTTGTCCCAAAGTCTACTTGCCATGTTCCATAATGTTTGAACGAAACAACAACAGCGTGAGCGTGCCGCTAGACACGCAGTTGTCCACGTATGTCGCCATGGTTACTATGGCAGTACGAGCAGAAACTAGGGTAACGCGGATATTACGTCATTGACAGATGACAATGACCAGGGACGAGCCATTATTTAAAATTGGAATTTCTCTGAAATTCAAAATCTTTGAGAACTTTTGGGATATTGTAAGTACACAAATATATCACACTGTGCAAGTAATTTGTGGATATTTTATTACAAAAATCTTACATATTGTACCTTTACCTCCTGTAACAAAAAAAAAAAAACTCTAACACTCTCACAACGGTCTCCTTTAAAGTTTAGAAGATATCTCAACAACATCACACACTGTGCTCAGATTTTCTCCTTATACCTCCTGTACACAATTATGTTTTACGTTTTAATGCACGTCCCTGTGTGTGTAATAGGCAAAGTGTACGTGCGCTGTGGACCCACATATAGGCGAATATTACTAACGTGCTCTTTTAAAAAAAAAAAAAAAACTGCCCCATTAACTTTAGACCAGGTTTCAGTTGCCTCAAAATAGCAACGGTCAACAATGCAGCCGAACACACCTCGTTTTCAAACCAACATGCCCATGGGCACAAAAATGGGCGCAAATGTATTTGCTTTTTAAACATCATGGCACAGGAAAGGAAAATTATAACTGTGTCAGGCTGAAACTAGCAAACAATACCGGGTGAATGAGGGCCACAGATCTCCACAACATCACACACTATGCTCATATTTTTCTCCTCAGCTAAAGAACTGGAGCTCTCATATTTGTCTCTTTAAAAGTTTAGAAGAGAATTCAATAATGTCACACAATGTGCTCAGTTTTTCTCCTAAACTAAAGACCCTGGTTGTCTCATATCTGTCTCCTCTTAAGTTTTAGACAAGATCTCAACAACATTACACACAAGCTCAGATTTTTCTTAGCTGGAGGAGCTCTTACATTTGTCTCATTTAAAGCTATCTGTTAAAATCTGAATGTCTAGTAACCCTTAACATTCTGAAATGCATAATGGTATTTAAGTTACAGGTAATAGTTTCAGTGTTTACAATATCAAGAATAGATATATTTTTTTATATATAAAATAAAAAATAAAAGACAACTGAAGACAAAACTGATACTTAAATGTATAAGAGAATCACCACTTAGGGACAGATTTACAGCTTGACCAGCGCAAACCCTCTTTTGGCGTTAAAAAACGTCTCAGGTTACAACTGTAACCTATGTTCCCTGAGAACAGGGAACGAGACAATACGTCATCGACGCTATGGGGAACGCCTCAGGCGTGACAGGTGTCTGAAATCACAATCAAATCACGGCAATCACATTGACCGGCGACAGCCCGTGAATCATTAACGTGAATGATTAACGTGCGACCTGGAAGTATATAAGGGCGCCTTGCAAACATGACAAATCATCCTTCGTCTGAAGGGACTGTTTGGTAGGCAGGCCCCGAGGCATGGCAGGGAGACGTATTGTCTCGTTCCCTGTTCTCAGGGAACATAGGTTACAGTTGTAACCTGAGACGTTCCCTTTCGAAGGGAACTCAACAATACGTCATCGACGCTATGGGGAACGATATACCCACTCCGCCATGCTGAGGGGAGTGCATGCCAGGAGGCAGTGACAACTGTCAGAACCAGCAAGTTCAAATGAAATGCAAGAACCACTCACCCTCAGGTCACACTGGGCTGTCAGTGACAGCATTCCCTACGGTCATAGCCCAAGCTATAAGCCTAGCAGGAGGAACTCCAAATATGTAATCCGAAGGCCTACCTGGGCCTGCTCAAAGGCCTAGGACCACAACTTCAAATTAGAAGGGGTCCCTTCTAGGGAATGTGGCTAGGGAACCCGAGGGAACCCCAGCCAGTCACTATACGGGGGAATATACCACCCGAAATGCCACCAGGACGGCCTGACCTGGTGTCACTACGTCGGACACTTCAGTCTGGCCAAATTCCTGTCTGTCCGGAGACAGAGCCTCTGGACATTTGCCTTAGGTAAAGCATCCAACCCGAGGGACTGCGAAGCTGGCAGTGAACCTCAGGCCGGATCTCAGAGACGGGATATCCCGGAGAGTATGACTCAGCATAGTGCTTTAAACCCTTGCTAGAGAGGGGAGTTTCTCTACTCGATCCACGGATCTACCCAGTGTTTGTGTTTGAAACACTGAGGAGGCCTGTGAAGGCCTAGGGGCTGATCTAACTGGGAGGCCTCACGAGAGGCCTACAACCGTCTGACCAGACTCAAAAGTCCAACACTCATAGTGACCCTCAGTGAGGGGAGCAATGGACCGACTGGTAGGAAACCAGGCTGTAGGCAGAGTAAGAAGTTCCGGGAGGGAACCAGAAGCAGAGGATGAACACTTTAGTTGAGCCAGGGCACGAGCTCGCTTTTAGCAACAGCCTAATAAGGCCAGCTGAACTGATAGCAGGCGGCCACTAGCTTCCAGAACCCAGCATCGTTGGGGAACCACTCACAGGGAGGCCTGGCGAGGCCTACTACCTGATAACCACAGTATGTGGGAGCTCATATTCAGGAAGGCCTGGTGAGGCCTGTAACCTGATAACCCCAGTATGTGGGAGCTCATGACCAGGAAGGCCTGGTGAGGCCTGTAACCTGATAACCACAGTATGTGGGAGCTCATAACCAGGAAGGCCTGGTGAGGCCTGTCACCTGATAACCCCAGTATGTGGGAGCTCTCATGACCAGAAAGGCCTGGTGAGGCCTGTAACCTGATAACCACAGTATGTGGGAGCTCTCATGACCAGAAAGGCCTGGTGAGGCCTGTAACCTAGCGACCACAGTGTGTGGGAGCTCAAAACCAGGAAGGCCGGATGAGGCCTGTAACCTAATAACCACAATATGTGGGAGCCCACATTCAGGAAGGCCGGGTGAGGCCCGTAACCTGACATGTGGAGACTCATAACCAGGAAGGCCTGGTGAGGCCTGTAACCTGATAACCACAGTATGAGGGAACTCACCTTCAGGGAGGCCTGGTGAGGCCTACTACCTGATAACCCCAGCATGTGGGAGCTCATGACCAGGAAGGCCTGGTGAGGCCTGTAACCTGATAACCACAGTATGTGGGAACTACCTTCAGGGAGGCCTGGTGAGGCCTACTACCTGACAGCCACAATACTTGGGAGCTCACATTCAGGGAGGCCCGGTTAGCGGCCTACCACCTGATAATCACATTACGTGAGAACATGCCTTCAGGGAGGCCCGGTGAGGCCTACTACCTGATAGTAGGTCAGGCTAGCTGTCCAGTTGCCTGTCCTTTGGGCTTGCCTACAGGGAGGCCTGGTAAGGCCTACTACCTGATAGCCACCGTAAGTGGGAATTCACCTTCAGGGAGGCCTGAGGAGGCCTACTACCTGAAAGTAATCTTAAACAACTGGTAGCTATGAGCCCTGAATCTGGGTGACGGTTCGAAGGCGGCCTGCTAAGGCCAGCCCACTGGGGACTCGCCTATCAGGGAGGCCTGGTTGGGCCTACTAGCTGACAGCAAGTCAATCTGCTCCAAAGGTACACTGTTGGGAATCATACCACACCAACAAGTAAGTCCCACAATGTTGGGACTCACTTCCGAGGAGGCCTGTTTAGGGCCTACTACCCATCAGTGAGTCAACTGCCCGAACCACCAAGGCCAGCAACACTTTTTTGAAGTGAGCTGGCCTACAGCGCCCACTTGGGGGCTGCCCATACAGGAGGCCTGCTGAGGCCTACTACCTAATGGCGCAGCCTTCGTTGGCAGATAAGCTGTTTACACAGCGCCTACAGCATTCTGGTACCTAATCACATTGCCCATGGCAGTGTACTCAGCAAAAGCGCTAGCACCCTTTGAGCAAGGGGAGTACAACATACGCCACTCTGCCTCAATGGAGGCCCCAGAGCCAGGGGCCTACCATCTGTAAGCATGGGCGTCAGCTCATGGCAATGCTCTGGCTTCAGGGGAGCGTACTTCGACCAAAAAAGAAGTGAAGGCTAGAACTTTCCGCTCAACCCGAGCCATAGTGGTGCGAGGTAGGATAATACAGAACTGAAAGTGAAGGACTCAGACCTGCCCTGTATCACAGGGGAATACTCTCCACCTCACCCTGAGGTTTACCAGGGTGCGGGCCCGCCAGTGGCTCTAGGGGTGACAGAAAAAGTATCTGTGCCCAACCTAGGGGAGTGGGGCTTGTTTGTGAGCCAACCACCTACAACCCGACGCTTGAGCAGTAGCTCAGCGAGGTGAGTAAAGCCTATACTGGCAGCCCATATCCGTATGCTAGTTCTGCACGGCAGGGTCGGGCAGACAGACCCAGCCTCTTCGTGAGGCGAAAGGCGGCCTAACCCTGCTCAATAAAGACACATTGTACCGGGGAGGCCTATTTGAGGCCTAACCCAGGATCTTTATAAACCATGCCTCTGCACCACGCTGCATTACACTTGTCGCCCCAGAATGCAGAGAAGGGGGCGGGCCTTGGCCTAACGACTCCCATTGGAGGAGGCTGTCATACAGGGATGCTAGGAACCTATATTCACACAGTGAAGGTTCAGAGGCAGAAATGCTTAAGCAGAGCGCCTCCACTATCCCTGGCACAGCCTAGGCCAGCTACAGAGGCGGCCCTGGTGAGGGCCAGCCTGCAAGCATAGATCTACCTGAGGGCTCGGAGGAGCCACAGCCTTACTAGAAAAATAGTTAT
Organism: Phoxinus phoxinus; assembly: GCF_949152265.1. Lineage (NCBI taxonomy): Eukaryota > Metazoa > Chordata > Actinopteri > Cypriniformes > Leuciscidae > Phoxinus > Phoxinus phoxinus. The sequence goes on along the minus strand of NC_136896.1, from coordinate 22,398,775 downwards.
TATTTCATACAACTGGCTGCAGAATCGCTCAGCCCACTGAAAAACCCAAACAGAGCTCAAGGGGGCGATGTACTCAGGAAGGAAGTCAGACGGTCCCATGGACCGGACATAAGATCTATCTGAAGCACTAGCGTCAGTCTATACTCCAAGATGAAAATCCTAGGGGAGGGAGACCAACTACTCTACCCTGAGGTGGCTAACAGCCCGAGGGCTAAGATAGTCGTTCTAGCCACCTAAAGGGGGACTTCAGGGCCCTAATAATCCAAAAATGTACCTTACATGACCCCATAGCTCTATACAGGGAACGAGGTCTGTAGAGAGATAAATTTTAGTGTTAGTTGCACACAAAATTACTCTTAAAGAAGACCACTCAGCTCACCTGCGGCGTGCGAAGTGAAGACTTACCAGACAGTTCTTTATGAACATGGGGTCTACCACCTTTACATGCCTGAAAGAGGCACTCTCCTAACCAAGCAGAGGCAGGCCAACAGAACATTGTTCTAACCATGAGCCCAGCCTCAGGCCTGATGTAGAAAGCGTCTGGGGAGTCGGGGAAGAGAGGAGAGGGCTAAGATATAATCACGCCCTCAGGGGGAGGTGATCCATGCCGATGCTGTGTGCAATCGTGCTGGATCACCTCCCTCAGATCACTCTTCTTGCGGGAGTTGCACCTCTACAGCGATCTACTCCTCCACGGAGGAGGCGCACGAGAGGCGACACTGGCTCTCTGGCCCTGTCTAAGGTCCCCGGACCATGATGGGCCAGGCCCTCCCGTCTGTCTGGGTGTGGATACGGATCTCAGCGGTATGTATTTGTCCTAATACAGCTGAGCGCGCCCTCGCCTCTCTGAACTTTCCAGCCACCGCCTACACGGAGGTGCCAAAAAGCTCAGAGGGCGAAAGCAGCGAATCGAGGAGAAAGACTTTCTCTCTTCTCCCCGATGTCGGCCAGGTTCACTCCGTGGCGCAGCTCAGTAACCGCCTCAGGGGCCCCACCCCCTGGACGAGATCCCCCAGCAGATTGGCCTGGTGTACCTGCAACACCGCCATGATGTGCAGGGTAGCACCGTCCTGACCCGCTGGCGTGTATGCTCTGCCATTCAACTGGCAGGGTTTGAGCTCTCAGTGTAGACGCCTGTCCAGACACGAGATAGTTGCAAACGTCTCGTCAATGGGCGGCATCGACACATACCCATGCTCTCCTATCACCTCAACATCAGTGAGACTAGCCCGCTGATGTCGGTGGACACGGGCAGAGTATGGGTTCTTCCATGTCCTCTTGATCTCAGTATGAGATCGGGAAGAAATGAAAGGCTCACCTGAGCTAGTGGTTTTATGACTGGGGAAAAAACGCTCTCATAGTGAGCGATTTTTCCCCTAACGTTACCATAAAACCACCAGTTCAGCATACACGGGGCAGGGTGGCTGAGAAGATTGATTATCACCACCCTCATCAGCCATCTCCTGTTTGTCCGGAAAAGCACTCACTGCTTAATCTCGTCAGCCGCCACATCGTCTGAGAGGATTATACCCCTCTCAAGGCGATCGGCGGGCTTCATCTGGGATCCCCTTTTTTTTTTTTTTTTTTTACACCCAGACGCTGAGCCCTCTTCTCTCAAGGAGAGGGTCAGACGAGATAGGAGCGTTCTCAAAGAAAAACGCTCGCAATTGTACAGGCAGTTCCCTCAAGAACTGCCTGTGCGCGCTCTTCCTTCCCAGACAGAAAAAGCACAGTTGAAAACACTCAGCCTTCTCAGTGCATTTCATAAATACCTGATTTTCAAAAGCGGTTACAGACAAAACAGTCCCTGAAGACGAAAAGATGATTTGTCATGTTTGCAAGGCGCCCTTATATACTTCCAGGTCGCACGTTAATCATTCACGTTAATGATTCACGGGCTGTCGCCGGTCAATGTGATTGCCGTGATTTGATTGTGATTTCAGACACCTGTCACGCCTGAGGCGTTCCCCATAGCGTCGATGACGTATTGTTGAGTTCCCTTCGAAAGGGAACTACTGTCGAGATTTACTAAAGATTTACTAAAGACACGCATGGAAAAATTTGCGCTGAAAAGTCATGGACTTTTTTTATTGCATATGCATTTGTAGGAGTTTCCCTTTCAGGCACAAAATGTATGGGAGAAGAGTATTTAAGTAAATCACACAACGCGATGTACTAATGTTTGTGCCAGTCAATTTACTGGTATTTACGCCATTTAACGCCCCCAAAAAAGCATGGCTTAACCCATTGTGCGACATGGCAGCAATATTTTCTGCTAGGAGGAGACACCGCAGAGAACGTGTGGTAGAAGGGAGAAAATATTTTCACTCATATCAATTTCTTTGGAATGCCAGATGAAGATGTTATCCGAACATATCGTTTTCCAAGCCATGTTATTTGTAATGTTCTGCAGGAAATAAAAGACTATTTGGAACCCTCCACAACGAGTCACGCAATACCTAGTGCATCAAAACTTCTTGCAACCCTTAATTTTATTGTCCTCTTGCTCTTTTCAACGTACTGTGGATTCTTTAGCTGGGATTTCACAATCCGCATTTTCACCTGCGTTATCCGTGGTACCAACACTAATTTGCGCTGCTCTTAGTAGATTGCGTTGGTCATTATGTAAATGATTTGACTGTGTCTGTGTTTTTTAATTTGCGCGTCAGCAGTAGATCGCGCGCAAAACTTTCCACTCCCATTGGCGCATTTGTGAAATTGCGCTCACGCTAATTTGCTTCATTTAGTAAATATGGCCCCTAGTATATTGAGCTTAGAGAAACTTATATCAGAGCCATAGCCTTGTGGGCAGCACATTGACATTGAGACGCAACTGCACCTCCGACAGTGCTAGTTCGAGTCCCAGCTAAAGGTGCTTTTCTGCTCCAGTTCCCTTCTCGCCTCTCCCATTGTTTCTTGTCTCTCCTCCTGCTGTCCATTAAAGGTGAAAAACCCCAATGGCATAACATTATAATAATAATAAAAAACAGCAACCTCTGCAAGACAATAAAGAGACCTCCCATGTTTCTCACAGCCCATTCTCATTTTGGACTCCTTTTTCTCAGAACTTTCTCATGTCTCAGTTGTCTACTTTTATTTCTCCTACTAAATTTTAGGAGAAACATCTGAGACACTGTTGATACTAAAATGAGAGATATTTGAGAATCACAACTTATGCTGGGCGTACACCAAAGGATTTTCACAGTCCCAGACTAAAGACCGGCAGTCTTTAGGATTCTTACTGGAGTCTCGGCGCGCTCCCGTCGTCTCGATCGTTAAATGTGAGGGGATAATCTGCAGTCGGCGACCCGATTTATGCCAGTCTTTCTCTAGTCTTTCATATCAAACATGTTTGATATTATCGCAAGTCCTAGCGTAGTCATAGTGACGTAAAACAATCAACAACCAATACATTTGTTCTCAGAAAACCGGAAACAGGAAGCCATCAGTCACAACAAAGAAACATGTCTACGGACGTGGAAACACAACGAGCGCCAAGTAGGCGAAAATGGACCGTGCATAAAGAGGAGCACCTTGTCGAGCACGCAAATGCGTCTCTATAGCACGCAGTGTGTTTATCGTGCAATTTATACGCGAAAATTAGATTTTACGTGGATATGATGAGCAGTTTTGCGCGTGCATATGATACGCACTTTATTGCGTGATATACACACGCACACCACTAATCCTACCCAAGCTTATAATACACACACACCCCAGCCTAAACCTACCCATGTGCTATCCATGCGTATACTATGCACGTAAAAACTCATTTTCGCGTATATATTACACGATAAACACACTGCGTGCTGTATAGACGCATTTGGTGTGATCGGGTTGGGGCAGAGCAGCCGTGTCTTTTTGATGTAAACTGCCATTTATACCACGACAGAGTGGAAAAAGAAAAGAAGTGGACCGATATTGTCGAAGCCATCGACATGCCTGCATTTAAAATTATACCCTTTCAAGACATTTAGTTCAAACTATAGTTCTCATCATCATATAATGATATAGATTCATAACCTCCATATACAGTCATGTGAAAAAGTTGTCATCCCATTAAATAGTCAACTCTTTATTAAGAGATGTTCACATAACAATGTCTAATTAGATTTTTTTCCTGGAAAAGAAAGTGATTTATTGTAATTAAACAATATAAATTAACATATTTTTACTCAACGAACAAAAAATATGCATACAAATTATGACCGATCAAACACACCATTGTTACACTTAATCATCACAACTCCTCACCCAGGATGACTCCGCGATGTCTGGTTGTTGCTGTGAATTATTACTCCACTCATACAATTCAAAGACACTTGGGACATTGATTGTTCTCAATGAGAGAACAGTACAGGCAAGAAACAGACATGCAGTCCCATAGAAATGGAATTCTCTCCACTAATCATTGACAAATCTGCCTAATGAATGAACATGCATTTCCCCAGTACATTTAGTGTATTATTACTGTTTGTATAGTAATAAAAATCTATTATATTTTATGCATGTCTGATGATAGAACTGTCCCGCTTGAGAATTCCACCTTTCTCATTGGTTAAGCCAAAACTCAAAGGCTCCTCTGTGGACAAAGGAGATTTGTAGTAAATGACTGATGGTTCTTCCAGGAGGTTACATTACTCTTTTCAAATTTTCATTCCCCTGTTCTAATCTGTTTGGGTTTTTTTCCCAGTCATTTCCATTCTACCCCTGTATGTGTATTTGTGTGTATGTATTTGTTAGATTAGTTATGTGTTCGTGATTTAGTTAAATTAAACTGTTGAGCACATTAGTGCGAGTTGATTCTGGTCTGCTTATAAATCAATGTCAATTTAACCACTGATCACAGGTACATGCTAAGAAGGACTTATTTTTCTGTGGCCACGGAAAATGTGATTTCTGAAGAGTTGATAGACTATCAATACTGAGTGTTCGCTGGACGAACAGATTAATTGATTGTAATAATAATTCAGTTACATTAAGTTAATTTGATTAAGTGATCAAAATATGTATAATTAATCATAACTCGTTATGATTAATTATTCATATTTCCCTTTTAAGCTAATTTGCTTCAACACTGACACTGTTTTTCATGTTTAATACGGTAAAGTTGCTTGATTTTAAGTAATCGTGCTTTATAAATAATCGTTAAGTGACTTTACTAGAGTGACGAATTGCAGAGCTTGTGCAAACATATCCAAGTTGCTATATGATCAGATGCTTTTAATATGCTTTATTTAAAAAATGCTTGCTGTTTTCTTAATGTTCTTGTGCGTTTATTTTGTTATGGAGAGGAAAGTGCTGCACTGCCCTAATGATGCCTGATTTTCTCAGCTTTAAATTCCTAATAAACTCAGCTTTATTCCCAGTTAATAACTCAGAGAATTTAACTTCTCTATCTGTACTGATCTTCCCATTCCATTTGGGTATGGGCCCTGTTTGCAGTTACCATGTTTGTTTTTGCACTTTTTAAGCTTTGGGTCCCTGGCTCTCAGTGATATACAAGCTTTTTGGCTCTGATGACAATCTGCATGTTTTTGCTGTTAACCTCAGATTATCCCTATGCAAGTCAGTCAGCTCTTTCCAAAGTTCTTTGAATTTATAATCAAAATCTTCAAATCTCTAAATCACTGATCTTGGGGAGGGAATGATGTCCTGGTTTGGTTGGACAGGCCAATTAAGTGGATTTCTAAACTGCCAGGTTCATGTTTATCTCTCTTGGATACAACTGAACATGCTTTTAGCACAACTCACTGGAGATTTTTTGAAGTTTTGCTGGTTAACAGCATGGCTATGTTAGTCCACCAGCATAACTTACTGTAGGTTCGACCAGTGGAAATTCCTGCAGTGGTGGCGGAGGTCTCTAACTACTTTAAAAGGCTTTTTTGGTCACTTTTAGACAGACAATTTAAAGAAAATGACATACACAGCAAGACAATATAAATATAATTTAACTTGCATAGCATATCATTAGGTAGAAGCAAAAATACATTCCTCTGTCCGTGTTGAAAGAACATGTCCGGCTGTTTAGTGAAGCTGATTGCTGTAGGCTGCTTATTTATTTATTTTTTATTTGCAGCTTGTAAAATGTGTTACCGATCAAATATTATTTATCTCTTCTCTACATAATTAAGGTAGTTGGTACATTATTATTGGTTGCAATAATAAATAAATAAAAATATAAAAAATAAAATAATAATATCACGTAATTTACAGTGTGTATCTATAATAATTGGTTGATATACCAAAGGAAGCTATTGCCTCCTCTGCGACGCATTTTGTTTTTTACAACACTGACTGCTGAAAGTCAAATACTTGATAGTGGTTGGCTCCTTTTTTTCCAACTGAGACAAAAGTCTCTGGCTATAGATTATCCTCTTCCAATTCTCTCCATCAGACACTCTTTAGCAGTTTAATTAAATCAGCAGATTCTGCATGTTTGGGTAAGAACAGTGGCAATTCTGACTTCAGTAATATTTTATGAAGCTACAGTGGTTAAATGACAAACAAGAAATACACATTCAGAGACATAAAATGAAATTAATAACTAGGAATTTTATTAACATTAAATCATCATTCTCTCATTTTCACCTTACCATTTTGGATAGGCTGTGGTTTGAAGGTGATAAATAGGAAGGATTATTTTACATTTAAATATGTTCACCGATTATTCACAAGGTTGAACATTTTATATTGTTACTATCAGGGGAAGTTGCAAATTCTTGTCGAACAATACATTTTCTTAAAGTTTCCAGACTCAAAATATATCAGAGGGGTTCAATCTTTGTTCTCCTATTGAAACCATTTCCATTGCCTTAATTGGCTTGCCATTATATGTATTTTATTTAAATACCCCCAATTTGATGCAATAATACCCAGCTTTCCCAGCATTCCAGATTCTTCAAATTGCTTTTATATTGATTGTTTCATATTCTTCTCCGAGTCCCTTTTTCCTCAATGTCCTGTGCTTTGAAATAATGATTATGCCATTTTCTTTTGTTTATTCCTTTTCACAATCTTTCTGTCCCAAGGTTTTTTTTTTTTAAGACAATCTTAACTCAACATAATAATAAAAAAAAACTTTGTAAAAAAACAAACAAAAAAACATTGATCTTCCTGGATAAGCTCTGATAACACTTTATTTTACAGTGTCCTTGTTACATAGGTTACATGTAGGCCTACTTATTGTAGTAATAACAGCAAATTATGCATAATTACATGCAACTTACCCTAAACTGAATCCTAGTCCTAACCCTACACTATAGTACATGTTGTCAAATGATATTACTTAGTACTTTAATGTATACAGGTGCTGGTCACATAATTAGAATATCATGAAAAAGTTTATTTAATTCGGTACCGTAATTCCATTCAAAAAGTTAAACTTGTATATTCTATTCATTCATTGCACACAGACTGATATATTTCAAATGTTTATTTCTTTTAGTTTTGATGATTATAACTGACAACTAATGAAAATCCCAAATTCAGTATCTCAAAAATTTTTCATATTACTTAAGACCAATGCAAAAAAAAAAAGGATTTTTAGAAATGCTGGCCAACTGAAAAGTATGATCATGAAAAGTATGAACATGTGCACTCAATAGTTGGGGCTCATTTTGCCTGAATTACTGCAGCAATGCGGCGTGGCATGGAGTCGATCAGTCTGTGGCACTGCTCAGGTGTTATGAGAGCCCAGGTTGCTCTGATAGTGGCCTTCAGCTCTTCTGCATTGTTGGGTCTGGCGTATCACATCTTCCTCTTCACAATACCCCATAGATTTTCTATAGGGTTAAGGTCAGGCGAGTTTGCTGGCCAATCAAGAACAAGGATACCATGGTCCTTAAACCAGGTACTGGTAGCTTTGGCACTGTGTGCAGGTGCCAAGTCCTGTTGGAAAATGAAATCTGCATCTCCATAAAGTTGGTCAGCAGCAGGAAGCATGAAGTGCTCTAAAACTTCCTGGTAGACGGCTGCGTTGACCTTGGACCTCAGAAAACACAGTGGACCAACACCAGCAGATGACATGGCACCCCAAACCATCACTGACTGTGGAAAATTTACACTGGACTTCAAGCAACATGGATTCTGTGCCTTTCCTCTCTTCCTCCAGACTCTGGGACCGCGATTTCCAAATGAGATGCAAAATTTGCTCTCATCAGAAAAGAGGACTTTGGTCCACTGTGCTTTATTAAATCCAGAGTCAACGCATCTGTCTACCAGGACATTTTCAGAGCACTTCATGCTTCCAGCAGGATTTGCACCTGCCCACACTGCCAAAGGAACCAGAACCTGGTTCAATGACCATGGTATTACTGTGTAATTACAGTGTGATGTCATGTAATATTCTAATTTTCTGGGATTTTGATTTCGTGGGTTTCATAAGCTGTAAGTCATAATCATCAAAATTATAAAAAATAATGGCTTGAAATATCGCACTTTGCATGTAATGGGTCTATATCATATATTAGTTTCACCTGTTAAAGGACAAGTTCGGTATTTTACACTTAAAGCCCTGTTTACAGATCGTATCTGATGAAATAGAACTTTGGACAGATGCTGCTGTCGCGAGAATATTAGGTTTATATCGCTTTCCCCCCTCACCCCCACAATGGTTGTATATGTGCACTGGAAGATTCCTTCCTAAAACACATTAAATTTTCGTTTACAAAGACGTGAAACTCACCGAGTGGTCAGGGGTGTTCACTGATACGGTTCCAAAAAAAAACGCTGAAAAAGATGCATTCCAACAGGTTTTATCGTAGTTTTTGTCCAACTCCATGACTTGTATTGAATGTGCTGTGTGAGGTGCGGTATTACTCCGCCGCTGGAGTGTCTATTATTCAAGCTCTCAACGGAAGAATCACGGGTGTGACACGTTTGGCAAAATAGGTCCACAAAAGCTAAATAAACCTAAAATTCTCGCGACAGCAGCATGTGTCCAAATTTTAATCTTAACCGTTCTATTTCATCAGATACGATCTGTAAACAGGGCTTTAAGTGTAAAATACCGAACTTGTCCTTTAAGTTGAATTCTTGAAATAAATCAACTTTTTGATGATATTCTAATTATATGACCATCACCTGTACTGTACTTGTTGCACTGTAACAAGGACACCTTAAAATAAGGTGTAACCACAACTAAAGAAGCATCCTGAGTGTAAGGGAAGCGTATACGTGACTGATGAAACACTCTATATTGGCACTCCTCACATGAAGTACAAATTAGACTTGACTCACAACTGCAGTCAATTGAGTTTGATGTTAGCATGATGCTAAGCTAACGTTAAATTAACAAACAAACCATATAATAGCACATGAAAAAAAATTTGAATTACAATAAACAAGTTTTTAACCTGTTTTCTTGGATATCTTACAAGGTATCTTAGAAGGCAGTATCATATAGCATATAGGTAGGCAACCTACTATTGACTGAATTTTGAATGTAATAAGTAATCAATTTACTATTGCTTCATAAATACTCATGATTATTCTTTGTATTCTGTCTTTTTGTGAGTGTAGGAGATCAGTGATGCAGAGATTATGGAGTTGGCCCACAGTTCCTTGGGAAGGATGACCGTCGTCAGGCAGATTTTCCCTCTCTGGAGAGACAGCAGTGTGAGCTGTATGAGGAACAACCACCGCATCTCTTCTCTGCTTTGCGACCCTCAGGAGGGCTACCTGCAATCGCTGGAGGTCAGTAACCATAGAAACAGCATCATCGCCATGTAGGAGATGGCATTCTCAAACCCATTAAATCTAGAACAAGTGAAGTTAAGATCAGGGATTTTCAACCTTTACAGACAATGGGACCCCAGAGTCTCTCACAGTGTTTTTAATGTTATTTAATTTAAATGTTTTATTTTAATTAGGCGTTTTTTTTGCTCATTTCTTTTTCAACTTGCCCCTTTGTGGGTTTTCATGCAATGATTTTAGTTTTAGGGGAAGATTTACTAAACAGGGTAAATTAGCGTGAGAGCGCAATTCCAAAAAAACGCCGATGGGAGTTGAAAGTTCTGCGTGTGATCTACAGACGAAACGAAAATTAAAGAACACAGACAAAATCTGATCATTTCCATAATGACCGACACAATCTACCAGGTAGCTTCTGGTTTGAGACCGGTTATAAGGTGTTAAATAATGGCGCAAAGTTCAAACACCAGTACATTGACGAGCGCAAACCTTACTAAATCATCTTGCGTCATTCATTTAAATGTTCTCCTCCCAGAAATTTTGCGCCTGAAAGGGAAACTCCTACAAATGCATATGCAATAAGGTACAGTATATGGTACAAGTCAAGTCAGTAATGTCACCTTAATTTATATAGCGCTTTTAACAGTGTGGATTGTTCCAAAGCAGCTTTAGAGTGATAATAGAAATAAGCGTAACAGTGAAGTTGCGAAGATCATTAGTCATTAACTTAGGGGCTGCTAATACGACACTGTTCTAACATAAAACCCTTAACGCACTCCGGCCGCCCATAAACACAAAAAGTGCCTGGTGTCTCGAGAACGCACTCCCTGAAATAGGTTCGAAGGTGCAAACGATTATCCGTTTTCTCTGCGCAAACCTCAGAAACGCAAACTCGCGAAAACGCAGACGGCGCGCACATGCGCATCACGTGTTCGGTCGGTTGGTATGCGCATTTGAATATATATGTGCGCAGGCGTCTAGTCCTTCACAAATCAACCCTCAACAAACTACTTGTTAGGCCTTAAAAATGTATAATTCAGAAATTTGAACCGGAATTATCCAGACAACGTTAGGTAAAGGGAAGGGAATGAAGGCCTTCACAGGGGAGAGACTAGTTGACTGCGTTGTCGTCGTGTCCTGGCGCTGGTCCTTCATCGGATCTGGATACGGCCTGGATCCGGTAGGAACAGCGCTAAACCTCGGGATAAACAGAGAGACTAATATTAGTGTAGACGCCATCCTTCTTATGATGTACCTCAGCATCAAGTACATCAGGATTTATGGGAAGTGTCCCGGCTGATCTAATCTATGCAGCCCAACAGTGAGTTATAGAAGTCTATAATGTAAGTGTATTCTAGGCCAAAGAGATGTGTTTTTAGTCTAGATTTGAACTGACAGATTGTGTCTGCTTCCCGGACAATGTTATGAAGATTGTTCCAAAGTTTTGGTGCTAAATAGGAAAAGGATCGACTGCCAGCAGTTGATTTTGATATTCTAGGTATTTTCAACTGGCCGTAATTTTGAGATTGTAATTGACTTGAAGGACTATAGTGTGTTAAGAGCTTGTTCAAGTACTGTGGAGCTAAACCATTTAGTTCTTTGTAAGTAATCAGCAATATTTTAAAATGTAGGCTATACATTGTTTTATAGGGAGCCAGTGCAGTGTTGACAGAACCAGGCTAATATGGTCATACTTCCTGGTTCTGGTAAGAACTCCAGCTGCTGGACAAGCTGTAGTTTGTTTATTAAGCGTGTCAAGCAACCACCCAGTAGATCATTACAATAATCTAGCCTTGATGTCATGAACGCGTGAACTAATTGTTCTGCATTTTTCATATAGAGCATATGACGTAATTTAGATTTATTTTTTGGATATTTTGGCCATACATTTACTCACTGAGAAATGCCCAATCGTAGGTTTCTCCAGTGTGTGTTCTCCAGAGAAGCGCTCTTCATTCGTCTCATTCCTCAATAGAATAGTAAAAAAAATAACCAGCTTCATTGCACCCAATTTGCTTGTTATTTTTGTTATTATTATTATTATTTATTTTTTTATCACGCTGCTCCCAAAAGGCAATAGGCTTATCTCACCCACGGACGTCTAGGCGTACAATATTAAATAAAGGCTATATTGTTCTCGTCTCTATTTTTAAATTATGATTCTATTTTTATGTCCTAAAAAAATATTCTATAGTATTTCATCCTTACTCTTAATTTGCAATTGCTGCTGTTTTGCACAATGTCCCTTTGCGCCACCTAGCGGTAATTTCGCGAATTACTTTGAAATGCGACTGGTTTATTTTTATCGCGGTAGTTTTGCCGTGGCGGTAATAGGCATTCTGGTTGACTACCTACCATAGGCTTTTCGGAGCTAATTTTTCACTGTGTGTTTTTAGTAAATCCTGACAGTATTTTTTAACGCCAAAAGAGGGTTTGGGCTGGCGCAAGCTGTTAATAAATCTGACCCTTGGTGTTTTGTGCAATGGTCTTTTTATTTAAATGAATTAAATAATGAATGAAATGTGAAATGAAATGAAATATATGACAAAACGTTAAGTAGCCTAGTTTGCATCACAGGATATTACTGATGGTTACAATATATTGGTTACAGCCATATAAAAACCTGATTGTTTTTTCCAAGTGTTTTCCTTGTCTGCTGTGACGTCTCTGCTTCTCGAAACCCCTTGAACCCACATAAACAATAGTTTCATAGTAGGAAACAGATGGCTGAGCTTGCACCGCACATACTCTGGAGTCTTACTCCTCAATTATTCATGAAAACGAGGGTTAAATGTTCTTTGATGTTTATTCACATTGACAAAGAAAAACACTAGTTCACAGCGGTGACAAACCTGTCAGCTTTTCGTCTGCAAATCTGCAGTGTCAACACGAGCCACCCACCTTTGTGTTCTTTTCCCTGTCACTCCAAAAACCAGCAATCACTGGAGTCACCCGCGCAGCTTTTGCTAATACCTCCAACATGCCTTAACTGATGGTCAGTCTCAGTAAAGTGTGACAAATGTTTTCCTGTATGGACCTGTCAGCTCAACTAGTGTGGCCGTCATTCACTGATCAGGAAGTGGTTGTTCGTACAGTAAGGACAGGTGCTGTTTTATACATCAACTGGAATGATGACTGACACCTAGCAGCTTGTAACACTCAGCAGATGTCATACTTGGATGAGAAACGGCCAAGAAATTTTTATTTGAATCCGGTGGGTCATGGACAGAGGAGAGTTCCTGATGCACAGTCAGCAGTCAGTTTGCTTGAGTGAGAACACACCATTGTATCTTACAGCACATAACTTGAGTTAAAGTATTCTTAATGCATCTCAATTACATTAATAAGAACAAAATAAACCAAAAGTTTAAAAAAATTGCCAGTAAATGGTTGACAATGTCAGGGGAACTCCAATGTTCTTATTCTAAAAAAATACATACAGTATATAATAATGCTGGCTTTTTTACACATATCCGTTTTTAAATTGTAAACTTATAGACATTGTAACAAGATTGACATTTAACTGGATACAGCGGAGCATAAGATAAAATGTTAAGATAAAAAGTTACGATAAAAATCTCTTTACTAAGATAAAAAAAAAATATATATATATATTTTATATTTTGTTTTGTTTTTCGTTTTTCTTCTCTGTGTGTGTCTTGCTTTTGTTTTGCTGTGTGTGTCCCCAATGATAGTTTGTTTCCATGGTTATTTATGGAGTTTGCACGTGTTCTTAAATTACGTTAATCATCCACTTTCTATTTAAGCCCTGCATGTGTTTCCTCAGTTTCTTTGTCCAGTATTGTTTGTATAAAAGTGATTTTTCTTCTGACTCCTGAGTGTTCTGTTTAAAGTTATTAAATACTCAGATTTCAATTCCTTTGTCTTGCAAATTCTACACAAGACCAACCCTTACAAGAATGAAGACGTAATAGCTTTTATTTCTATCTTTTATTGTTTAAACCAAAATGTGCATATTTGCTAATTTAGCGAAGCGGAGAAACAGTTCTGGACAGACCAAACAAGGAACCCCCATGAATAATTATAATGATAATAATAATAATGAATATTATTCTTCCATAATAGATTGTAAAGTCATTATGGTTCCACTTCATATTAGATGTATTTAAAGCGGACTTATTATGCACTTTTTCAAAGTCTTGATTTTTTTTTAGGGTCTAGAATATGTTTTCATGCTTGAATGTTAAAAAAACATTACTTTTCACATATTTTACATTGTTGCAGCACCTCTCTTCCCAGTCTGTCATTAACGGTCAGTTTTGTTCCGGTCTCTATGAAGTCCCTCCTTCCGAAAAGAGCAATATCATCTCATTGGTCAACTGGACAATCGTGTTTTGATTGGACAACAACTTCTAGCATGTTTCAGAAATGTCACGGCCCTTACCATAACCACAAGTTTCAACACACAACTATAGTAACTCATCCAGGCCTCGCCCCTTTTTTTGGTGTATGCCTTGGGGAATAAACAAGGAATACTGTGACGTTTGTCCCCGGATGAAAACCCAAAACTACAATCATTTGATACAATAGCATTTGAGCATTTAATGTGCTTACTGTTTACATGTTAATGTAAGTACAAAGTTGTTAAAGACACCTATAAAGAAGGATCATCATTATTCACACAAACAGTGTCAGTGGGCAACACATAAGCACCTATTTTGCAGATTGACCCAAAAGTTCATTCAGTGCAGTTAGCTTAAGATATAAGCTATAATAGCTTATATAAGATATAATATAATCTTGTCAAGTAAGACAAAAGGAAATATACTGGTTACACTTTATTTTAAGGTGCCATTGTTACAGTGTAATTATATATTTAAGTACTGAGTAATATGAATTAACTACATGTACTTACTATAGGGTTAGGATTTGGTTGAGGATGTTGCATGCAATTATGCATAATTTATAGTTATTAGTAACTACATGTAACTATGTAACATATGTAACAAGGACACTGCAAAATAAAGTGTTACCAATATACTTTCCTCAGGGATTCATAACTAGAAACATCTAGCCTATGAAATAATGTATTATTAGAATCTCAGATATAACAATATCTCCAATTATAGCTGCAGGTGCAGATGAAATTACAGAGAAATGGATTCTGATCTGGCGGACAGTTCTCCACAGGGAGTAGTTAACATACATCGATGAGCATCTTTGCAGCTCTTTAGTTTGTCTCTGTAAATACATTTATGTGGGGAACTATTGTGTGACCATTTGTCAGGTCACCCCCGTGGCTTTATTATTTTAAATAAAGGTAACTAGCTACTTTCTTGCGTCTTGTATCCATAATAGCGATGCACTGAAATTTTATATAGCTGAAAAGAAAATGAGTTGTCAGTTCAGTCAGGACCACTTCGCCAAGTATATATATTTATTACAATCATAGCATACAGTTAGTGTTGACGGTATGGTTCTGATCTGGGCAAAACTCCCACGCCTGTCCATGCAGCTATGCCTGGACAGAGCGGGGAGATCAGCAAGTCAAACCCCCTGGGGTACAGAAAGGAACCAGTACATGCATACATAGGTACAATTCTCAATTACATGAGTTGTGAAAATACAAATACATGATAGAAAAGCTTAGATTTTTTGATTGACTGAATCCATAGAACTTAATTAGTGATTCTCCGATGGCATGTTTTGACTGTGTCAGTGTGTATTTCTGCACAAAAATAAACTGAATAAGTGACGAAAGCAAAACATGTCAGATGTGTGGATGCAGGGCTGGGTTGACAATATTGATTTTTCATTTTTAATAGATCTTCAGTTTGATGAACCGAGACCATATTCTTACCATCCAATAAACTCCCTTTGATTTGTATTTTGTCAACTTTGATATGAAACAAAGTCTGAGCTATTGACTTCTGTCAATTTTATAATGAAATTCAAACAATAAATGTTGTTTTGATCCGTGAACAGATATCTTTCTCTTCTTTATTACTAGTTATTGCTCAACATAAACATGAATGAACATCAGAAGGTACAGTCCGTTGAAAGAAACATTACAACTTACTGAAATGTATCATGTATCATATATTCGCTCAGTGTTTCAACTGTGGAAAAGACGTCAATAAAACAATGTCACATATTTACGTCAGGAAAGCAATTTAATTTCCAAAGCTCGTTAGAAAAAATAACTCTAGAGAGGAGTTAATATACAAGATAAGTTTATACGCAACTTTGATTTGTTGATTTAGAGTGTTGATTGTTAAATAAATGTGATTCACTTCAAAATTAAAATCCTGTCATTGTTTACTCACCCTCAAGTTGTTTCAAACCTGGATGCATTTCTTTCTTCTGCTAAACACAAAATAAGATATTTTGAAGAATGTCTGTAACCAGACAATTGATGTACCCCATTGACTTCCATAGCAGGAAAAAAATACTTTGGAAGTCAATGGGGTACATCAACTGTTTTTTGTGTTCAGCAGTAGAAATAAATTCATATAGGTTTGAAACAATGACAGAATCTTCATTTTGAAGTGAACTAAACATTTAATAAACACTGTTTTTGGTTTTCGATTTTCTGTTTCGTTTAAAAATGAATTTTGATGGATCAATGAAATTAATTATATTTTTGGTTGTTTTGATTCCAGGTGTCCAATCTGTACCTTTATGACAGTGTATTGATGTTGGCCAACGCATTCTATCGGAAATTAGAAGACCGGAAGTGGCACAGCATGGCCAGCCTCAACTGCATCAGAAAGTCAACCAAGCCCTGGAATGGAGGCTGGTCCATGCTGGAGACGATACAAAAGGTATGATATGTTTGATGTTAAGAATTTTTCAGAAACTATGTTTTGCTGTTTGTCACACTGTTGGGGGGCTATCACATCTAGCCTGCAAGACTAAAAGTGGTAAGATAGCGAGTATTTGAATAAAAGCAACTGTGACAAGATGATAGTTTCAATTGCTTTACATCAAGTCCCAGACATGTGGCTTTTTGAAATGCAAATTGCTTTCATCTAGGTTGTTTCCTGACTTCCCCTCTCACTGCTGCAATCACTTTTCTTTTAAACTCAAGCACAGCGGTCAAGCTGAGATAGCTGGTTGTCCTCACACAGAACTCTCTTAAGGGCCACTGAAAGCTGCACAATAGCTGGTGTGGTGGCAGCAGCAGCTGATGTCTCATCTTACGAGCTCATGTCTCTGTGAGCTCTCAGGGGCAGCAAGCGGTCTAGTGTGTGTTCCTCATTTCACGCCTTTTTAACTTTATATGAACCACAAAGAACTGCAAGAAACCTCTAATCGGCCATGAGAGGGACTCTGGGATTTGAAACTTCATGTGGGCCTTTCATAGTGATGCTTTTCAAGCATTGAGCATCCAACTCAACTCTAAACAGGTGGTCCAGTTAGACCAGTAAAGAAAACATTAAGAAATCTTTTCAGGATAAATTTTCGTAAAAAAAAAAAAAGGGTTTGTTTAT
This sequence comes from Phoxinus phoxinus, assembly GCF_949152265.1. Classification (NCBI taxonomy): domain Eukaryota; kingdom Metazoa; phylum Chordata; class Actinopteri; order Cypriniformes; family Leuciscidae; genus Phoxinus; species Phoxinus phoxinus. Next base: position 22,381,628 of record NC_136896.1, on the reverse strand, counting down.
TTTATTTATTTTTTCAGTTTTTTTTATGCGCTTTTGTCATTTTATTAGCTACAATTATTTTTTCCAGTTTTTTAGCCAAGACTTTATTTTTTTAAATCTAATATTTATATATATATATATATATATATATATATATATATTTTGGTTTCAGCTGTGTTTCTATTAACAAAAATGTTTTTAATGGTTTTATATTTAACAATAATAATGCTGGTTTATATTTTGCAATAATTTATTTTGTAATCACAATTATTCTTTTGGATTATTAGAATCTACATAAAATACTTTGTGTGGTGCATGTCAAAATCGGTGTATAGACTACACATACAAAACCAACTCTAAGGGACCCACTGTAGGCAAGTTTGAAGATAGAACCCAAGTGCAGTTTATTTACAAACAAGATTAAACCTAAAACAAAAGCATGACATGAACTCAAAGACATGAACATACTGTAGACGTGATGCTTACCAACCGTGGTTACAGTAAAAACAATACTTGTCAAATACACATGGCAAACATGAGGGCTTACAATACACGGACTAATGACAAGACAAGGGACACCTGTGACCACAGACGATTTACCAATGACAAGACACATGGCAGGATCACATAACAAGACACAGAAACATGACAATGACATGATACGTGACCAAGACAAGACCAAATCATGACAGATCCCCCCCTCTAAGGGTGGCTCCAGACACTCAAACAAAAGAAAAAACATTCAGTTCAAGGAGGGTGGTGGAACAGAGGCGGTCTTGGGCGAGGGATGGTGGGCTGGGCCCGTGCAGGGGGACAGGACATGGGACGTGGCGTGGACGGGTCTGGGTCATGGCGTGGATGGGCCTGGGTCGAGCAAATGTGTGTGGTGCCCACACACACACACATAAGAGCGGTGGCGGCTATCATAATCGCTGCATTATCTGAAGCTGACTCAGGCACAGCAGGCTTGACGTGAACAGCCTCTGGCTGGGCAGGCTTGACGTGACGAAGCTCAGGCTCAGTGTGACGTGACGAAGCTCAGGCTCGGTAGGCCTGACGTGAAGAAGGTCGGGCTCGGCAGGCGTGAAGAGACTCGGACTTGGCATGAAGAGACTCAGACTTGGCAAGCCTGGCGTGAATTGGCTCAGGCTTGGCAGGCATGACGTGAACAAACCCAGGCTGAGAGGATACTATGGGCGTGCGGGGCTCCTCATCCGCAAAACTCACAGTAGAAGTTGAGCCACTTAACAAAAGGGCATATTCAATATATTCCTCTAGGGAAAAAAATATTTTCCCCCCAGGCAGTTCATAGCACAACGGTTTGTCAAGTCCAATCCTAAAAAAGTATTTTAAAGCCACATCATTAAAATCCACCTGGCAGCATAGTTTACAAAATTCCTCCACATACGTTTCCAGGGGACGAGCCCCCTGGCGTAAATTTAGAAGGGCAACCGCTGGGTTCATTGTTGACGGTCAAGTATTCTGTAAGGGATCCACTGGAGGCAAGTTTGAAGATAGAACCCAAGTGCAGTTTGTTTACAAACAAGATTAAACATTAAAAAAGCATGGCATGAACTCAAAAACATGAACTAGACGTGACGCTTACCAACCGTGATTACAGTTTAACTTGTTAAACTTGACAAAGACACATGGCAAACATGAGGGCTTAAATACACAGACTAATGACAAGACAAGGGACACCTGTGAACAATGAACAGACGATTAACAAATGACAAGACCCAGGCTGGGCAAGCTTTGAGACATACTTCTTCGTCATCTTTAACGGACAGATCTGTCGCGTGCATCCTGTCACTGTAAACTGCCCTGTCAATCAGCTTGTCACGGTTAAAATCCTCCATTCAATCTAATTTAATTTCCTACCGTTTCGGAGAGAAATGTAGTAGCACGTTCATCTGCCAGTCGCGGGTCTTTCATGCGGAGACTCTCCTCATATGTTTGGAATTTGAATATAATGATGCATTTAAAAGTTAATGGCTAAACATGTCTTTACCAAAGTTCACAATGCTGCTGCAGATGCAATATAATGTGGACAACATTGAATAAATACATTTTCGTCAGGTTAGATACTGATAATTAATCACTCAAACCCCTTTATCTAAACCTCTCTACACAACGCCGGACTCGCGCGTCCTCCATGTCTGTAGTTTTTTTTAACACTTTTCACTCGTGTTTGTAGTTCTAACTGAATCCTCGCCCAACGCGCGATGGGTTATGGGCAATATTAGCCCGTTAGAGTGTTCATCGATCTGCACTTCAGATTCTGACTGGAAATAGTAGACTATCCGGGTATCTTTGGAACACTTATTTCAACATACTACGATTTGGGACGTACTAATTCTACTTTCGAATACAATTTAGGACGGATAGTATGCGAATTGGGACGCAGCCACAGAAACATGACAATGACATGATACGTGACCAAGACAAGACCAAATCGCTCCTTTGTTTCCTGTCTGTCATTATTGGACAAACTGATTAATCCAGGTGTGTCTGATCATTGTTATTGGTCAGGCACACCTGGATTAATCAGTTTGTCCAATAATGGAAGACAGGAAACAAAGGAGCTGCCTGAAGTTCAGGAAGTAGAGCAGCTGTGCATAAAGCCCATTCAAGCATTTCAGTTTTTAATTTAGCTTACCTGCAGTGTATCCACATAAAAAAAAAATACATATGGGGAATATTTCTGTATGTATTCATAGAGGCCAACAATCAGTACAACACGAAATCAGGAAACACAAACGAAAATCAAGTAAATGCTACATGGTTATTGCATTACAACACACCACGTTCAAATTATATCAACCGTGATTAACCCATGATCGGTCACATGCACACAATGCACTTAATACGAGTTTTTAGTGATCTAGCGCTGAAACAGTGCATTCTCTCAGAACAGTGCAATAATACATCAGCAACCACAATAACAAAACCAGAAGGAGTGTTAATCTCAAAACCACCGCATAAGATTAAACATTAACGTGATAATGGTTCGATAGACAGCTCAAGGCATGTGTGGACTGAGATCTGGCACTGATCTGCTTTCTCCTTGGGCCTTTTAAACCAACGGAACGTCAGCGGGTTGGTGGATAGTCAGTTCTGATGTGTGACGTCGTGTGAAATCAGTCAAACTATAAAGCATGCCCAAACAGTGCAACACTAGCTTCTAATAGGCTGAAGTCGTCAGCCATGCAGGAAGTATGGCAGGGCGTCTCATTACCTCTTCTAGGACCCTGGTTTAGAGTCCAAGTCCAAGTTGTAAAAAATCAAGAATGTGTGCAGAGAGGACCAGGCCGCCACATCACAAACATCTTGAAGTGAAACTCCTGACAGAAGAGGGGGTAATACTCCTAGTCGAGTGGGCTCAGACTGACATGTAAATGAAAAGACATGAAATAGTTCTTATCAATAAATATGTATTAATTCATAGCCTAATGCAACAATTACATAAGTAAACTTAAAACATTATAATTATGACATTACATATTATTTTAATTTTCATGTAACAGAGTAAAGCCTAATAAATAGCCGTTCTTGCCTTTCATTTCAGACGCAATGTCCGCTTTTGGAGGCTGTTCACATATCGCATCTTTTGCGCACTCAAGTTCGTTATTTCAAATGGAAGTAACGCGGAGCGCTAGTTTTTCCAGACGCGTTTATGTGAAAAAGACCAACCAATCCCCTTTGGCTTTTCTGTAACATCATTGAAAGCTCGGCCGAACAGCTGATCATAGCTGTACAGGGCGGGTTTTTATTTCTCATCTCTATAAATATATCTAGTAGTAAAGCTAATGCAAGGGCTATAAATCAATTAATCCTTTGCTGATTCTTCTTCGTCCTCATGGAGAGCGCAGTTCATGGTTGCATAGCAACGACAGACGGCATGAGACTTGTGGAAAGAAGGAGACAGCGGCACAGCCACGCTTTCCACATGTTTCTAGACGCGATATGTGAACGGTCCCTTACAGATTTGGCAAATTATTATATTTTTATCATCCTTGATGAAATACTTCCACTCATCTGATGTGTGGTTGTCTGTTGGTGACGTTCGCCATTTTTAATTAATTTGTGGTTAATGCACGCTCGAGTAGTCGATTGTCTCCGACTACTCGACTAGTCTTTGCAAGCCCTAATATATATATATATATATATATATAATATGATATTTATGCTTGTAACAGGACAGACAACACCAAATAAGACAAATAAGTTCACAGAGAACACTTACTGAAGACACAAAAAACTAGCGTTGTATGGTTTGAGCACGCTTTATGGTTTCATGGCCGTAATATCACCCGCCTATGATGTCACGTCACACCATTGGACTGATTTCACACATGCTTCACAACGCAATCCCGCAGAGCATTCCCACAGCCTCATTTTCAAAGCAGCGCGAGTTCCCTTGGAATGGAATTACTCTCCCCCCCTTTTTTAAAAACACATCTCGAGATATAACTGTTTCTGTATAGCAGATGTTGTTATACGTGTATGCACACTTTTGCACATCAACTCACTCAACAGCAGCTGTAAAATGTAAAACACACAGTAAAATGAACTGATGATATACATGCAGTACTGGTCAAATTGGGAAAGGAGCGGTAATGCACACTGAGCCAAACCTTTTTCCCACTGGCCCCAGACCACAAGGTATTGTAAAGCCCAAGAAAGATTAAAGTTTTGAAATTGCAAAAGTTCAATGAATAAAAGGGTCCAGCACATTGCACTTCGATCTGGATCAGTTCTTTTTACTGTGTCGCTTTATTGTTTATTGATTCAGACTGTCTTGTTCCCACAGGGCCGTATAACTGGTCTCACCGGAATTATGGACTTCATGGACAATGGATCAAATTCCCACGTTCAGTTTGAGATTTTGGGAACCAGCTTCAGCGAGACGTTTGGAAAAGACATAAAGCGCGTGAGTTAAATTGGATTTTCATTTCTAGTACCTGGTGTAAAAGCTCTTCTGATTTCTGATTATTTTTTCATTACCAGTAACCTTAGGTAAAATGAAAACTGAAATCAATTTCAGTCTATGATAAACATGGAGAACGCATAATCTGCTTTTCAGAAAGACTCGCCATTGAGAACAAACTGACTTAATGTAATCTGTGCAGAGTATCCAGACTGCCATTTTGACTACTCACCTCATTGTCTAATGTTTTAGAGGCAAGAGCAAACGGCAGTGATGAGTCGTGCTTCAACTGGCTTGCCAGGCCAAACATGTTGTTATACAAACTTTATGACTACGTGCACTACCTATTTCGTATGTCATAAAGTGTTCCCTACACAGTCTATTCAACTCCATGTCTACTACTAGATGGTTTATTTAGCCTAAAGTTGGATATTTTAATTAGCTTTTGCTGTACTTTTTCCAAGAACAATCACAAGTCATTTTCATTACAGACAGTCTGCCCTCTTTTCTCTTCATAGCTGTATTTGCTGATTTTTGTGCTCTGTTTTTGTAGCCATAAACTGTTTGGGTCCATCCATCATTTAAAAGAAAGAGTAATATAAATTACAGGAGAGGAAACCGTCTGCTGGTAATGAAGATTTAATCACCCTGCATCCCAACCTGAATTATGAACCCACTGTATCACATTATAGCCATTAGGATCCACAGTGCCACAGCCATTTACTCCCTGCCCGCACACACACACCGGCTCCCCCTCACACAAAGCACATTTATTAGCTATAATGAAAGGAAAGGACAGCTAATGGTACGTCAAGTGTACTCAGTCCTGTTGTTGTTCATTATTAGAGCACCAGCTTTAGTCTTCTAAGCAGTGCCGCCCAAGAAGAGATTAATGTAGCCAACTGCATTTCCACCCTGCTATGGAGACAAACAGCGAGCTGTGCTGTTAATTTGACATATGTCATGGTTTGGAAGCCGAGGCAAATACATTTCCTGGCTAAACAAGAAACCCTTTGGAGGTTAAAGAAGGCCGGAAAGTTTCAAGTGATTTCTTCAGTAGTGAATTCGTACCCTGTTGGCTTTTGTCTTCTCTTAGTCTCTCTAAAAGACTTTTCTCTGACTGCTTCTATATATTAGCTCTGTATGAAACTGTAGTGAGCTACTTAACAAGACAGACACACATTTGTGCCGCATTCCAATCACTAACACTCTTTCTACACTGGATGTGAACTACTTGTCGTGTCACGTAAAAAAAAGGGAACCCATTGTAATCAATGATGCTGTCTTCACTGAAGAAACAACAGTAGATGGATACTCAGTTCTGTTTCTAACGTTGTTCCGCGCACTTCTGACAACAGGACAAATGGATGAGGGAGGAATCACTGAGGTGATCTTGAACATTCACCCTGACAAGTCTAGTGTAGATAGGCTTACACTTACGGAACAAAATTAAATGGGAATTTACTGCAAAATATAATGCTATATATTACATAATACATTTCCATATATGGGAAACTAGTGCTTATATTTTTCAATACACTTCAATATATGCATTGACCATGTATGGCTATATATGAAGACAAAAATAACATTACATGTAATATTCACAAAGTTGTATCCTTTATTGTGTACGTATATTGCACATACATGTTCCCGTATAAATGTGAATGTGTGTTCAACTTCACACATATACATACACAGACATTCACGAAATGAGTTACAACAGGTGTCAAGTTCCCAGCATGCTTTGCTTCTGACTGTTAAAGGAGAGCAAATGTTAAAATTAAGTGTTATTTGATGTGTTTTGCTCAATATTAATATAGGGGGAGATCTGTTGTGTTGGATTTTATTATGTTGGTATTTTGACTTGACTTGACTTGACTTGACTTGATATGACATGCAGGTGTGCTTGTGCTTTTAGCTAGCTTAAAAATATGCTATTTACATTTATAATGAAAATAATTATAAAATACAAGAAATATATTACATTATGTATTTATCTATACGTGTTTATAAAGCATGAGTAAATATATATGCAATATGTTACACATGCAGTACCATGTCTAATCACACACACACACACACACACACACACACACACACACATATATATATATATATATATATATATATATATATATATATATATATATATATATATATTAGTAAATATGTCACATATTTTTCAATATATGAAAAGAGGAGATTCCTTATGTATTATTCAATATAATGTAATATATTAACTGAATATATTATTCTGTATATTTTCAAATATACTGTAATATCATTTAATATATTGATCGTTCATATATTAGGAAATATATGTTCTTTTCGGGAGGGTAAGCTGTTGCGGCGTATTGTAAACGGCTAATCAAAATTGCAGCTCATTTTGGCGGTCAGCCTTCACAGATGAAGAAATTCCACAATGAATTGCAACAAGCTCAGAGAAGAAAAAAAATCATAATTTTACTGACGAGTTCAATACGGGTTCCGCAAAACCCTTGTTCTTGAAAGATGGGTCAGTACCCAGTTTATTTGGACCATATTGCACCTCGGAATCTCAACCTGTAAGTATGACAGATGAAAAAATATAAAACACAAAACGAAGTATTTTCATACAGTGTAAGTTTCCAGCTAATTGGCTAACTCACGCTATTACTGAAATACTAATGCTAAGCAGCTGTGGGCCACTATGACCTAAAACAGTGTCTTTTAATGCAGATTGTCTGTCGCTCTCACTACTTTAAGTAAAGATAAAGGATGGAGCAAGATTTGTTTTACAAACAGTCATTCACTTTAGTGCTGGGTGAACATATGCTCCGTTATTGTATGACAACTGCAACATCTCATAATGTCCCTCAAACTGAGTAGTGTATCACTGAGAAACATCCTGCTCAAGTCGTCCTTCCGATGGAGGTTCAGGTTGAATAACTAATTCTTCCAATGTTTCATCATTGGACTCGCGCTCAGATTTATATGGTAAAATTGCTGTCATCTTTTGTTACTGTTTTTAGTTTATGGTGCACGATCGCTGAGCTGTAGGAAGCCTCCGGATGGAGCTGACGTTCAGTCATGGCAATGGGCATGTAGCTTCCGACAGGCGCTATACGTGGTAGACCAATCACAACAGACTGAGCTGTCCGGCCAATCAGAGCAGAATAGCTCGCGGAAATTATGGATTTAGAGAGATTGATTAATCAATCGAGTCGTTTGAGAGTCATTGAAAAATATGGTGATGTGCAATGTATATTATGAGACAATTAAATTGTTGTTGACCTTTGATGCATGTAAACCTGTTGTAGGAGACCTCTAAAACAAAATTAGGAGCCTTTAAATAGGGGACTTTATAATACGTTGGAGTTCTTTTATTGATTATCTTGTGTACCATTTTTAGTTTAAAATGTGCTACTCTTTCTATAGAGATACATCAACATGTGTAAAACTACTCAAACCTAAAACAAAACTTATCAATTTATTTTGAGATTTTTCAACCATGATACACAAGGCATATCAGACATCCTAGAATAGGGAACGACACACTGCGTAGCGATTATGCAATGGGAAATGCCCTTGGTAGCAGCGCTACGTCACCCACTCTTGATACAGTGAACGTGCCATCTGATCCTCAGATTTTTTACTGAAGAAGAAGCCCGCCTGGGCAGTGAGAGGAGCTTGGCAGCGAACACAGCATCCCTATTCTGTGAACATGGGTTACGCAAGTAACCCGAGACGTTCTCTTTCATAGGTTCACTCAACGCTGCGTAGTGATGGGAAATATAATGGGAAATATATACCACACAAGCCAAGCTATGCACTGCCAGATCTGACCCAAGGGTTGTTTTGAAACCAGACCAAACTCAACCAGGACCAATGTGACCAGTTAATGCGGAAAGAACTGAGGAACCAGGGGCTGCATCCAAATCGAGGTTAGGAAATTTGATAAAAGTGTGCAGGGAGGACCAACCTGCCGCAACACAAATGTCCTCTAAAGGGACTCCTCTAAAAAGAGCCTGGGAAGACACAACACTTCTAGTAGAGTGAGCTCAGAGGTGAAGGTAGCTTCCACACCTCATAAGCCAAAGAAATTGCATCTCTCAACCAATGAGAGATCCTGTGCTTTGAGGCTCGCCCTCTGTGGCCAGCCCCAAATTATATAATCAACTGAGACGACTTGCGCCACTGGCCAGAGCAGTCCACATACACCCTAAAGCCAGAACAGGGCAAAGCAAATGGAGCCTATCCTCCTCCATGGAGGGAGAGGGAAAAGGAAAGAAAGAAAAAAGCATGGCCACTTGAGAGTGAAATGATGTTACAATACTTTGGGGACATAACCAGGCCTGGGTTGCCGAAACACTTTCACCAGAATGGAACCTTCAAATGCAAGGCCCACTCACAGAAAGAGCCTGCAGATCCCCCACACGCTGAGAGGGGCTAATGCTAACCAAAGCGCCACCTTGACAGTCAGAATCCAGTCAGGAACTAACTCCAAAGGTTCGAAAGGAAGTTCCAATAACCCCTCCAAAACAGCCCAAAAATGGTCTCCCAAACATTAGCGGGAAGACCCTGATCGGCCACACCTACAGCCTTCATATCTCAGATTGAGGATGCCAAATTCCTGATTGGAATTTTCCACGGGGACCCTTCCACCAAGGAGCTCAACTCCGAAATCCATGTCTGGTATGGCCAAAACGGGGCTAAATGGAGTAAGTGAATTCTGCACTCCCTCACTCTGCAAAGGACTGCAGGGATTAACTTGACCGGAGGGAATGCAAATAGCCTTAAATCTGGCCATGGATGAGCAAAGGTATCTATTCCCAAAGGTGCCGGATGAGACAGGGTGAACCACAGGTGACACTGAATCAAGTCTTGCGACGCAAAAAGGTGGACTGTCTCGCCGAAAAGGCTCCAAATCTGAGCCCAGTGCAAGGTTCAAGGTCCCTGTCAGCGAAGGGAACCTGTCTTGAGCCCATAGAAGGAGGAGGTGGCACATATGCCTGTTAAGGGTGCACGGCCGTGAACCTCCCTGGCAATTTATGTGGTACAACACTGCTATGTTGTCCATCCTGACAATAACATGACACCACGTCAGGGCCAGAAGGAAGTGATCCTGAGACAGAGAGGCGGCTCGCAACTCTAGGCAGTTTATGTGCCACGAGAGAAGCTCGCCCATCCAAACACCATTTCAAGCCAGTCTGCTTTCGAAGACAGCACCCCAACCAGTCAGGGAGGCGTACGTTGTGATAACCTGACAGTGGCAGACCACACCCATCTTGACTCCTTGGAAAAAAAAGAGAAACTGTGCAATACTCTCAGTAGATGGAAAGCTGACCAAGAAGAGCGAATGCCCCTGAGTTTCATCCACCTCAGGAATGGCCTTGTATAAAGTAGACCCAAAGGCAGCACAGCCTGAATGGGGCTTGGAGTTTTTATTTAAAAAAAAAAAAGTATTGCAGTGTAATTACATTTTTTTAGTGTTTAGTGGTATTTTTCTAGATTTAAACATTGAATCTTACAACTTTTACTGCCAGCTGATGATGGTGATTTTGTGTAATAGTGATTTCTGCATGTGCATAATTCCAAAGTAATTTCGAAGTAGTTAAAATGTTGGTTTCACAACTTTCCTGCAAATCCCCTATTCAATTTAATGAAATACCAAAAGTATCAAAAAAATGGCGAAGTCTAAATAAATGTAGGCTATTTTAACAGTTTTTGTACTGTGTATTTATGAGTAGGCTATATTACTGTAGCGTCATTAGCTTTGCAAAATTCTAATGTGCAAAAATGTATATATATTTTTATATGCAATGTATTCATATATTTCAATATTCAAATTATTATTTTAAAACATTAATACCATAGCATTATTTAATGAAATTCTAATTGCAGTATAAATACATCTAAAGGCTGCTTTAAATACTTCTGTTCCACTTTAATAGGGGGAAAATGTATTGCATTTATACTGGTTTAATTTGATTAGTAACAGTCTATAGTGTCCTATTGTTCTAATTTAATGAAATGGTTAAATATAAGAATTTAACTAAATATGACGCATACATCTAATAAGCTTAGAAAAAAATAGTAAAATGCCCTTGGAATTCAGTTTAAGGATGCAAATGAAAAAAGTATTTTTTGTCACTGCTGTGAACTAACCTCTTTACAGAATATGAAGACTATTGAAAGCTTATGAGCTGCCTAGTCAAGATACCAGCACAAACCCACACTCAGCAAAATGTCCTCTATAATTATTGTTATCGAGAAAATCCCAAAAAATATAGAGATTTTTTGTCAATGTTGCACAGCCCTATAATCACGATAAGCTTCTGAAGCTCTGGCTGTGTCCCAGTCACGTATCAGGCCTGGCTTTGCCACCAAACAAAAGCGTAGCTTACATCTGTTCTTTCTATTGAATTAACAAGCTATTAGATGTCCTGGTACCATGAATACAGCAGACAATAACACAGATGGTCGGTCCTGATGCTGAGTGAAATGTCACTCAGCATCATGGAATAATAATGATATATAATAATTCATTACATTTATATAGCGCTTTTCTCTGCACTCTAAGTGCTTTACATGGAAAAGGGGGGATCTCCTTACCACCACCAATGTGCAGAATCCACCTGGATGATGCAACGGCAGCCATATTTCACCAGATATTTCTACCACACACCAGCTTATTGGTGGACAAGAGACAAAGTGATGAAGCCAATGATGGGGATGATTAGGAGGTCATGATGGACAGAGGCCACTGGGCAAATTTGGCTTTTGTGACCATGGGATTTTTTGTGACCACAGAGAGTCAGGACCTCGGTTTAACGGCTCATCCGAAGGACGGTGCTCTTTGACAGTATAGTGTCTACTGTATATTGGAATGTTACAGATTTCACTTGAACTAACTATTAGTATTTTATAATCATGAGAGACTTTTTTTTATTTTTAAATATGATGTGTAAATACGACTATGAGTTTCCTGTTTTAATCCTAAAACAATATACAGTACAGTGACCATGGGGATGGACACTGTTCTGCTTCTGGAGCCTTTGTGCTAATACTTGATTACTTGTTTTAAGTTTGAATGGCAACCATAAAACACAACACTAACTCAGGACATTAAAATGACAAGAAAAAAGGCTTGTCCCACTAAGTCTGTCTTAGTCATATAGAATTTTAAATTCTCGTTTTATACAACACATACTGACAAAAAACAATTGATATCCACACAGCCCTGTTAGCTTTTACCCAGTCATTTATTATTTAAAAACTTTTATCCCAAAGTCATCGAGATCTCAGCAAACAGATAAATGCTTGTCTAGTCTGGGGTCAAGACTGATAAGACATCAAATAGAAGATGAAGGATAAGCTTTTGTTTGTTCGTTGAGTCTCTTGAGCCCCTGGATAAGACGGCCATCAATCAAGTCTTCAATTTCATTTGTCATCCGAGAGAAAACTTTTGCAGGAAGCTGAAAAAAACTGACAGTATTTGATAAATTGGTGGCCTCCTCGTCCTCATCTGTGCTCTTTCAGATCATCACTCTAAGCTGAGCCGTGACACAGACAGGGTGAAGTGTCGCCATACACTTGTGTTTAACATTGCTGTCTACAGGAAGCACCCAAATATTTTCAGTCATTTGTTTGATAAAGCTCATATGCTGGGAAAAAGCTCAATGACTCATTTGCTATCCAGCCAATTGAACTTTAAAAGATGATGATTGCCTTGTCAGTGTTTGGATAGCATCCCAATGTTTACACTTTTGATGAAAATCAACAAATTAATGACTTATATTTGGCTCTGCACATTAAGGGGAGCAAGTATTTTCATATTGAAATAATTACATGATTCAGCTTTAAAAACACTAAATTTAGGGCTTTCAATAAGCTATAATTATCCTACTGTTAAAAATTCATTGTAACATACATTTAAAAAAAATTATGTTCTCCATAATGATAATGTTTGACTGTATTTTCCTTTAAATAAAAAACTCACATAAAAACTCACCACAGCAAGTCAAGTCAAGCCACCTATACACATAGTGCTTTATACAACACAGACTGTGATGACAGGAAAATGATTCAATGATGCAAACAGAGTTCATTTTGACTGTACAGCAGATTTAAAAGCAAAAGGTGTTATTGTTCAGCTGAAGTCAATTCTGTTGTAAGATCATCGATTATTAAATTGATCATCTTTTTAAAACATCTGGGGTTCACTATAAACCTGGAAATTTGCTAAACTAGAATCACAAAAATTACACAAAAATATATGTTGGGACAAAGGGCTTGTTAATGATTTTAAGATTTGTTCAAGGTTATTAAATCAAAAAAATTTTATTCAGTTTTTTATTATGTATTTTACATTTGTTGACATGACATGATTAAGGTTCAGATGGTCAGTATCATAATGTCCACCTTATAGATCACCAGTTTTATAATGAAACCATCAAATTAAAAAATGTGATATTATCAAATATCATATTTGTTGTTACTAATGTAAAACCATATTAATTTTTTATGGGATTTCCTTCAAGCAAACTTTCATAATCTTTTTAATGTTTTTATGACCTTTTTTTGTATTTCTAAAAATAAAAAACTTTAATGATAGTGTATTTTTTTTATTAAAACAAGATGTTGTGATGTTTCCATCCATAGAAGCAAAATGAAAGCATATGCATTTGAAAAAGCAGCTCGCGTGGGGACTCAGAGAGAATCATACTTGAACCAAAACATCTTTGTGCTGTGGCGCTTCTGGTTTCTGGAGTATCGAAGGCGGAAAGTAATTTGTAGCTGTAAATTGTAAGAAACCGCTGCTATATCACTCAACAACAATAAGCAATCGCATTGATAAAGCTGCCAAGAGTGTGAAAGTCTCCACATATTATGCAGCAGGCCAAAACATACTTGAGCATACATAACACATCGGTCAGAGCTGAGCGTGTGTTTTCATCATCTGAAGACATTGTCAACTGAAAATGCTCACGGTCGGTGATGAAGGACACACTGAAAATAAATATTTAATCCAAGAATCAAAACTAGAAACAGGAGAATAACTCAGAGGAAATACAACCATGAACACACTGACACTAGCTTTCCATCCAAAGATGAAGCAAATATTTTCCAAGTTCGCAAAAAAAAAAAGAAAAAAAAAAAAGAAAGAAGCTAATTAAGTGCATTTCCATCAACTTCTTTGAGTGGACGATGGTGGTATTAGCAACCAAGTAACCAACAGTAAATAAAACACCATGAGCGGAAACCATAGTGATGTGTCGTTCGACTCTAGGAGCCGGTTCCCGTCTGAGAGCCGTTTTCCCTTTTTGTATATTAATACAAGACAGAATAATATTATTATCCTTTCGCTACACTGCTCAGTCACACGTCAAGAAGTGAATGTTATTTTGCTGTGTATGATGTGTATCTGCAAACAGAAACAGAACACAAGGAAAACTGAATGAAAGCAGAACATGTGACAAGCACTTGCTCCAGATCAAGTTGACCATCTGGTATTTTTGACAAACAACATGTAGCTGCATGAGTGGAAAGTTTTTTGTTAACATTCTGTCAGCTTTCTGTTGTTAAAAGAATTTGTATACTCTCATATTACTGATGCCCTTCCACTTATTTGCGTGCACCTTTGTTACCTTTATTTATTTACACGCAAATGTAGGAAATTATATTTGATTTGTGAATGTTTGTTTAAAATGTTATGCTGTTTAAATAAAGTCATGTCATTAAATTTTTAATAAAATTCCTTTCTATAAAAAAATTGGTGCCAGATTTGGTTAAAAATGTCTCATTGTACTGTGCCCTCTTGTGGGCTTAGGAGACAATACAGGTTTTTTTTTTCTTTTCTCAAAACGTAAACTCAAATACAGTTAGAATGTAATTTTTTATTTAAGTAAGATATTCATATTTCATTTTAGAGCAAATGACTGTGTTACCATCCTTCGGATGAATCGTTAAACCGAGGTCCTGACTCTCTGTGGTCATTACAAATCCCATGGCACTTCTCGTAAAGAGTAGGGGTGTAACCCCAGTGTCCTGGCCACATTCCACCCATTAGCCCTTACCAATCATGGCCTCCTAATAATCCCCATCCATTGAATTGCCTCTATCACTCTCTCTCTTCTCCAACTGTAGGTGTGTGTTGAACACACTGACGCCGTTGTACTGTGGCTGCCGTCGCATCATCTAAGTGGATGCTGCTCACTGGTGGTGTTGAGGAGAGATTCAATGATATGATTGTAAAGCGCTTTGGGTGTACAGTAGTACATATGAAAGCGCCATATGAATACCTCATCCATTCATTCATTTTTCAGCCATTGTGACAGCCCTCTCTACTACAGGGGAAGCCAATCCCACGCGCCTAATAGGACAAATAGCATCTGTGTTCTAATAGGAAGGGTGCTGCTTGGTGACCGCGTTACATTTGTTGCGACCACCAAAACAGACCAAAAGCTGGGAGGATTTATGCCACTGGCCTGAGTGATAGATGTAAATGCTAAGAGCACGGACTGGACACTGTAGATGCAGCCTCTCTTGCTCCAGCAATTCACATGGCAGAGGGAATATGGAATGTAATTCAGTCTGGGGTGCAGTATCAGCTAGGGAAGCAAGTATCAACCAATCATTGATACAATTCACTTCACAAATTAATCATTGGAGAGGGTGAGAGATACCCGTCATGCATCCACTAACTCGACCTGAAATCCCCATGGTAGCCGCCGCACCACCTCTATGTCATCATCTCGTTGACTTGTCTTTTTTCCACCAAGTAATCATCCATATTCTTGTTTGCTGTACATCTTTGCTTTGGGATCATGGATCTCGGTAGTGCATCGGCAGCAGCCGTGGCTTTCTCCCACACTTTTGTATGTCCCTCATCACAATGAAGTGTGCTCTTTTGCACTGGCCACAATGCCTAAATCTGTCCAAAAGTCAGTGTCCTCTCTCTGCAGAAGCTTATTTGATGGATTCAACAATGTGAGCACTTTGTACAGAAGGTTTGCATTGAACAGGAAGTTGGGTGCAGTAATCTCTTCCAGCAGCCCTAGAGCTTCCATTCACCGCTCTGGACCATGGGTTCTTACAGAATTAATGTCAGACCAAATGTAACTGATGGTTAAGACAGTGAACATAAGGGATGTCCTTATTAAGATTTTCTTGTAACAGCTTCTGGACTCAACCAACCTTTTTTGACATCAGAGATGCACCATCATAAACTTGGCTTTTTTTACAAGGATCTTTGATGGCTTAAGACCAGCTTTGTTTAACTCTACTAAAATGGTATCTGTCAGTGTCCGGGCATTACCCATTTCAGCAGTGGCTATGGTTAACAGGTCAACAAAAAACAAATGACAATTAATATATTTGTGCAGCCTGTAGGGTTGCGGGTACCATCAGGGTAGGAGTTTCCAACTTCTTCCATGATAGCCTCATGCTGCGTCTCAATTCGCCTACTTATACTACACCCTAAAAGTGTGTACTCTTTTTGTGAAGAAAAAGTATATACTTTTGAGTGTGTAGCAATAAGTAGACAAGCTTTGGGACATACTAGCATGTCATACAATTGCGTCTTTGACGGTTGCTCGCATCCTGTCACAGTAAACTGTCCTGTCAATCATATTGTCACAGTTAAAACCCTCCACATTTCATTTCATTTAATATCCTACCATATCGGAGAGAAATGCAGTAGCACGTTGATCTGCAGTCGCGTGTGTTTTTCATGTGGATATCTCTCCTTATATTAATGCATAATGATGAATTTCCAAAAAAAAATGCAGGTTTTTTACACCTCTGCCAACACCACCCCACACACACAGGCTTTCATTTGTCTTTATTTTCACTTTATGTCTGTTTAGAATGATGCTCAGTAAGGAAATAAGAAATTTCTTACATTTTTCAACATTACAAGCATTCCCCTGTGCCACTGCTGTAGGGCTGTTTGTGTACATGGTGTAATGAAGAAATACCTTATGGCTACGGGTGCCAAAATATTGGCGAAAAAATATGCTTTTAAAAATGAGGATTCTGAGTCCCCGAGGCAAGTGATGGCACAGTTATGCAGCCATTAGATGCATTTTGTAATTTGATCCAGTGCCACCACCTGGAACTAGACCAGCATGGTACTCGTCCTCATGGACAAGTAATGAGGAGAAAATTCTGTGCTTCCTAAAGGCACATGCATGCAAATGTTTATTTCCATAGTTCGGAGTATGTTATACAGCAGCTATTTATCCACTTCACTTGTGTAAAGCAAATTATATAGGGTTACAGCGAATGCAAACGCCTCAAAGAAGAACTCTTAATCAACACATGCCTCACATTGAAATGAGCTTAGTCCTCACTGTTAAATTATGTGATTAAACCTCATTATCACCTGTTTCTTTGAGTAAATGAAAGATTAATGAGATTAGTCTTCCAAATCAGGTCATTAAATGTAGTGTTATTGATATTGACAACGAATCGCCATTTACAGTGTCAATGTGGATTGTGTATATTGAGTTTTATAAAGCAGGCATTTTAGTGTGTTAATGAATCATAATGGAACTGAATAATTCTCCGTTCTGTTTAATTAAATAATTTTCAGCCTCCCCACTGTCACGTTTGGTGGCTGTAATGAAAGCGCACAGTGATGAAGATACTCAAAAAGTCTTTAATCCAAGAATCAAAACAATAAACGAGAGACTAACTCTGACACAAACATATTAACATCAAGCAATCCAAGACAAGGAACAGGAAAAACAGAGCAAAAACAAACCTAAACCATGACACCCACTAAAGACAACAGCATTTCTTCTTATACTATCCATAATATTGAAAGTGAGAGGACATAATAAGACAAACATACATTATTAAGCATGTTGTGTTAGTTTTTTCATCCATATGTTTTGATTGGGTTTAGTTTTTTAATAAATTAAATTTGACATGAAAACTTTTCACCACCCAAACAATTCCTGATATCATATTTGTTTGTTCGATATGAATATCCTGTCTCACTTGGAAATATGTCTTATGATAAACAATTGCACTGTCCAAAAGCAGATTGAAGATTGATGGAAATAATGTTGACCTGCTTCTGATTTTTTCTTCTTCTTCTTCTTTTTTGTCCTGCAGTTGGCTACATGGGATTCTGTCCATGGCCTCAATGGAAGTCTGAAGGAGAGTCGTATTGAGAATGGCATGCAGGGGGTTACTGTGAAAGTAGTGACGTTGTTGGTAATACTTACTTTTTATTATTTTAACTTTTTAAAAAATGTGTCTTTGTGGGTGTTGATGTATAAATGATTGAATAATCAATCATTACGTTTTTTCACAGTCAATACTACGGTGCTATATAATGTACTTATCAGAAAGACAACTCAGAATCTACCAGATTTCCATGGAATTTGAATATTCTTAATTTACAAAGTTCTGCATGCCCCTAGCCTCATGCTTATTTGTTCACAAACATGATCATGCCTACAGCCATAAGTACAAATTTTGTTCTCTACTGCCATAACATGTTTTATTTTATCTTTTTATATTGTTCATAAAACTGTTCTTCATTATTGATGATTGTCAGTAGAAATGCTGCATTTAAATAATATATTTGTCATTTGGCTGTAATATGTTACAAGCAACGGTTGGGGTAAGCATTATGCTTGAATGTTCTTATTCCTTATGATATATAATTGTAATCATTCTCCTTGCCCAGCAATCATCTCCTGCAGAAAGGTTCTCCAGAGAGCCATATAAATTCTTGAAGCAAGTTTTATCAGCCATTTGAATTGTATCTGTACATGTTGGTAATCAATATTCCTTTTTAAAGGAGGATCCGTTTGTGATGGTGGCAGAGAACATCCTCGGACAGCCCAAAAGATATAAAGGGTTCTCAATTGATGTTCTGGACGCTTTGGCCAAGATCCTAGGATTCAAGTATGATATCTACCAGGTGTCAGACAGCAAATATGGTTCTCAGCTGACCAATGGCACTTGGAATGGAATGATTGGGGAACTCATAAACAAGGCAAGTGTTCTTAACATAATTGTATTTATATGTCCAAAAGCCATTACAAGTTATTCAACTAATACTTGCCCATAATATTTCCTCAAATTATCCTGCTAAAAAGGTCACCACCGTGCAGTATATTATGTTCTGTATGCTGGTGTGTTGATTTGTTCTGGGGATGGTCATGAGTACTTGAGAAGTTATAACAATGATCTGTCAAGAAAACATAATTGTGTGAATTGAACTTTTGAATCTGTGATTGGCATTTTGGCCTGTACTTTGTAGAATACAACAGCTTGTTGTTGAGGCATGAACTGTACAGTGCAACTTTCAAACCACTCAGCACATGGATAGGATAGAGGGTTCATACAGCTAGATGGATACTAGATGGATTTTGTCAGTCAAAAGTAGTCGATCTCTGAATGCGACGTAATGAACTGACTCCATATGAGGAAAAGTGTAGTTTCCATTCTAATTATACTTTTACACGAATGTTTGACTCGGGTAGATTAACAAAAATATCCTAGGTTCAATTTTGGCGTTAGTTATCCTTTAAGTGTCTGATTTGCCTCTCCTTCATTGACCTCCATAAAAATAAACAACCTCGTGTTTCGTGTGCCACAGTGTTACGCTTTTCTGCTAACCTTGGATGCTTGCCTTATAGCGGCTCCTGTAATATTCCCGAAGACCTTGATTATCTGGTTCAGGTGCGTTTGATTAGGATTGAAGCTTATTTCTGCAGGACTGTGTCCCTTCAGGAGCAGGATTGGACAGGGCATAAACCTACCAAATATAATGAGGTTATGCTTAACATAAATAAAAAATGACAGTTAGGTCATACAAAAATGTAATACAAAATTGTACACAATTTTGCTTGCTTTAAGGACCTTTAGATATTTTACATTAACATTTGATCATTCAGCAGACGCTTTTATCCAAAGTGACTTACAAACGAGGAGAGTAATAGAAGCAGTCAAACCAAAAGCAGGGCAACAATATGCAGTTTTTACTGAAAAATTTACAAAAAAAATACTCTATTAGGAAAATAAATGTTTGTGTAATTTGTATGCATTTATGTAAGGCCCTTTTTTTTAACATTGACAGTAAATTTAAATATTGTCTTTACAGAGAGCTGATCTGGCAGTTTCTGCCATTACTATAACACCAGAGCGAGAGAACGTTGTGGACTTCAGCAAACGCTACATGGATTACACTGTAGGGATCCTACATCGCAAACCCGAGGAAAAGATCAACATTTTTTCCCTGTTTGCCCCTTTTGACTTGGCTGTGTGGGCCTGTATCGCCGCTGCCATTCCCGTGGTGGGCGTTTTGATCTTCCTGCTGACACGGATGCAGATGCTCCGCTCCCAGAATCCTCCAGGAGCCCATCACGGTTCATCCATGTTTAACTCATTGCATAGTGCTATATGGATTGTCTATGGAGCCTTTGTACAACAAGGTACTTCAATCATTCCCTCTCCTACGTGTTGATTCAAAGGTTATCTTCAGAAACAACTTATCAAATCAGCTTTAGCATCCAGGGGATCAGGTGATGATTTGACTCAGGGCTTAGAAAGATGAAAAGAATAAAGCTGATGTGGAGGTATCAATAAATCTAAGCATCTATAGACATGTTAATGCAATAATTATTTAGCAGCTTAAATATTTAGTCTTTTCTTTAACTTGAATGTGAAAAAAATTACCATGCCCGGGTGCTGTCAATTTTTAAGATGCGTTTTTTGGTACATTTGAGTAAAAATATATATTTTTGTTTGTTTGTTTATTAAATGCATTTATTTTGCTTTAACTAAAGTACTGTATTTATTCATATTAATTTATTTTCCCACAAAATGCTCTATACATTTTCAATTAAAACAATTATTATTTTGCAATTTTTCACTCTAGGAGTAGTAAAATTAAATTTTCCTTAAGATGTGTCTTTAGCCCCATTGAACCCTATTGGTTTCGAACAATGTGGCAGTGAGAAAAAGGGTGAACTTTTAAGTTTTAAGCTAGAGTTAAAGTCCGCGTGAACCGGAAGTTGCAAACGACTTTTCTCAAGTGTTGTGACGCATTTCCGAGTGAAACGAAATATTGAACAGAGGGCAGGGTTTTACTTCAGCGCTCCTCCTCTCCATCTCTCGCCCATAGCAGAGTAACGGTCTGAGGGGAGTGGTTAAGCGATTAACCAACCCAAGTCGTCAAGCCTATGTCATCAGAAAAAGAACCATTCCAGACCCGGAAGTAACTTTTCAGACTTTGATTAAAGATAACTTCGGCAAACAATTTTTTTCCATGTATTAACTTGCACGGATTAATTGTTCATTACAAGACTAGTAATATCCGCTAACAAAGTAAATAGGGTCAATTTTGATTTCATGCCGACTTTCAAACGCTTGCAAATAGTTTTTTGTGGTGCATGTTAAATTTTAATAGTTGAGATATACCTTTTTCATCAGAAATGTCTACCTTTGCGTATATTTTAATTCCAATTTCAAAATCAGCATACATAGAACATACCGAGAAGTGTTAAGTGCACCAAAACAGTGAAAAGTTTCTTTGAATAAGGCATGGGGTATGCTGGTTCTAATCCAAGAGACAAAATGGAATAAATGGTTACCTCAGCAACTAGCATGCTAAACCCCCAGCTGCCTCAATTAATTCTTGGCGTAGCCTATTGCCTACCAACCCTTTTAAGCCTAACAGCTAGTTATTGAATCTGGGCTGTTTCTATCTCATATTTCTGTAGCTTGCCACCATATGAAATTAAAATGTTACAAAAGAAATGGATTAGGAAGTGTTCTACTTTTTAATTTGTATTTATTGCATTTCAAAATACATTTATACATCCTAAACACCAACATTCTTTCTGTTTTGTTTGTCACAGGTGGAGATTCTGTGGTGGGGTCTGTGGCATTGAGGATAGTTATGGGCAGTTGGTGGTTGTTCACATTGATTGTGTGTTCGTCTTACACTGCTAACCTGGCTGCGTTCCTAACTGTGTCCCGCATGGACAACACTATAAGGTAAATTGCCATTTCACAAATAGTTTACCACCCAATGCACCATATGCTACAGAGTTGATCAATGTCTATTAAAAGCTTTTCTGTCCTGTTTTTGTCCTCATAATTAGTGCATCCTTATGTTCAGGAAGATTCACACATAGTTTGGCCACATGGCTGGCAAAGCTAACAAAGGCTATTTCAACTATTTAATCTTAGATGTTTTCCACCAATGCGGACAATCACCAGATTACAGTGTTTAATTTCTCAGAGTTCCATGATCCGACAAATGCAGACTGAACAAAATTAAGTGGTGACCAACAACAACAGACTGACACACTGATCCAACAAAACCCAACGAAGTGTGTTTTGCCATTAGTCGGCATATGACAAAAAAACATGATTTAAAAAATTGCATGCTGTTTTATTTTTATTTAGTACTTGAATAAGCTATTTCAGATGTTCACATTCACATGTAGTCCACAAGACAAAATAATAGCTGGTGTCTCTCTCTCCATTCCCTGCTTCACACCACAATACATAATATACACTCCCTGGCCAACAATTATAATATTTCATTGGACAACATTTTGCTTTGATTACAGCACACATTCGACGTGGCATCGTTTTGATTTGCTTGTGAAATGTCACAACATTTATTCCTGTCCAGAACTGCAATAATTCCTCGGCATTTCTCCACTACATCTCAAATATTATGGGGTAAAAGTCTGGAATCTGTGATGGCCAATCCATGTGTGAAAAATTATGTCTCATGCTCTTCACATTGTCATACTGGCATTGTCATCTTGGAATATGCATGCCCAGGCCATTAAAGAAGGAAAAATCCATTGTTGGAAAAACCTGGTCATTCAGTATATGTTCAGGTAGTCAGCTGACTTACTTTTTGGGCACATAACACATTCACCTCTCTTCTTCCCTGATGCGCCCATCACTTTGGAATAGAGTAAATCTGGACTCATCAGACCACATGACCTTTTTCAATTGCTCCAGAGTCCCATCCTTATGCTTCCTAGTAAATTGAAGCCTTTTTTTTCTCCGATTAGCCTCCCTGATAAGTGGTTTTCAAAAGAATACACAGCTGTTTAGTTCCAATCCCTTGATTTCTCTTTGCATTGTGAGTGTGGAAATGCTCTTACCAGTACTTGCATTATTAGTCATGAGTTCTACTGTTGATATTTTACGATTTGATATCACCAAATCGTTTTCTCCCATCATTCAAGATTTTTCGACCAGATTTCTTCCCTCCATTTTAATAATGTGTTGGACAGTTCTTACCCCAATATTAGCAGGTTCAGCAATCTCCTTAGTTGTTTTCTTTGCTTAATGTAGGCGAATAATTTTAGTCCAGGTTGTGATATTTTTTTTTTATAATATAAAATATAAAATTGGTATAATATATTGTATTATAATAGAGTTAATCATCTCTGAGGGAAAAATAAATTAGTAGGTTGTGGCAAAATTATAATTTATACTTGCTTCTGTTATTTGGTAATGTGACGTGACTTGACTTGACTTGCTTGGTTGGGTGTGCACTGCGACTCAAATCTTCACTTGAGACTTGATGAAAGGATCTTGAAACTTAGCTACTTGTCACTTACTTGTACATGTGTAACTTGCTTCCACCTCTGCAACACAGAGATATAAAAAATGTTGGAATCACTTTCAGGCCATTCAGACGAAGCAGATTCCACATGACTTTAAGATATATAAACAATGCACATGTTTATTATAGGCCTAGTATATAATAGTTATCTTTATACTTATTGGGCCTTTATGTTAATAAACATAAACATAAACCTTTATGGGCCTTTAGGTGTAAATGGGCCTTTAGAGGTTTAGAATTGTGTATTGTTGGTTGTTATATTTACTTAAAGCGTACTTAAAGTCCATACTTAAAGCGTAACCAGGGACAAGTGCTGCAAAAAAGCTGTAATCTAGAAGTGTACAGTATGTTCACAAGACAATGACAATGAGCACTTCACATGAACAAACTAAGTCGATTCTTACTAGAAATGTTAAAATATATTTAAGAGTTTATAATTGAGTTGGTAGTTAATAATAATGATAATAATAATAATAATTATTATTATTATTATTATTGACCTATCTGTTCAATGCCAGAATGAGTTTGTATTCTGTGTGCTCCCTTACCAGTGTTGTGCTAGTTTGCTTTCACATCTGTAACTGTTATCTAGTGCTCAGGTATGATGACAGGTATTTACCCAGCCTGTGTGCCTCTGATGTTTGATTGCATTTGATTATGCTGATGTTGAGCAAACTGTGTCTCGTCAGAGTGTGAACAGACCTCTGCTCTCAGACACACATACCTGCATGTTCAGTTTCACTAGTTATGTTGGAAGCCAAATGTGACATATGCATGTGTCAAAAATTTAATTATCTGCGCTACAGTCCTTTACACAAATGTCTGCAATCAATTCAGTCATTATTATTATTATTAGTATAAACATAAACCACTTAAAATCATTCAGCACACATTTTATTTGTATAGGTACTATTAAATACATACCATAAATATAATTACTAGGGTTGGGAAAAACAATGTGTTAATTTGTGTGATTATTACAAACTATTTTTGCATTAAATTAATAAGGAAAAATAAATAAAAATAACCTTAAACCGTAATATAATGCAAATATTATGAAACATGGCATTAAAAAGTGTATTATTAATAGTTTTGTTTAAAAGTGAGTGTCCAATAGCGACAGTGGTTAAAGTTACAGCAGCATATACTGTATCTCGCCACTCCTGAGCCCATTAAGTTTTAACAAACTTCGTAAAGTCTGCCAAGGTTTTGGTGGAGGTAATTGAAAATGAATGGAGACAAATAATTTGAGAATAGACAATACCTCCATTACATTATGATTAGCTGTTCATGTGAAGAAGAAAAAAAAACTCTTTTGTTTTTGTGTGCCGTCCACATCTGAAAATCGGTCTGAATAAATAAATAATGGTGTTAATGGGAAAACTGATTAAAGTTAGAAGAATGTCTAAAGTGTAACCCTGGAGATAGTGTAAACAACACAGCATTTGATGCTTGCAGCTTTGAAATTTGTATTATTTTAAAGTGTGAAACTCTTTTTGTGATAATATGTGGTGAAAAGAGTTTTCAACAGAAACTTCCAACTAGGGGTTTAGCACCACAAAAACGCTACATTGCACCTTATAATGGTATAACATACATAGCTTTAGAGCCAAGCAAGCTGAGGCAATAAATAATAATATTAAAAAGCTAATTTCTGACACTGAATTGAACATACACTTGTTGTATACCAGCTTTAAGTGTTTTTCTGATATACTTACAGTAGACTGACAAGCAAACCGCCATTAAAGTGTGAAACATTTCCTTTCACTGGCTTATGCTTCATCTGTGGACCTGACAGCTCCATTAGCAGAACAGATGGCCCAACATCTCACATTACTTACAGAGTTGTCTTTGGACTTTGAAGCTCTTGCCAAGTTAGGTCCCTGTCCTGTTGATGTATGAATCCTATGGCACCATTACCATGATAAATGAATGAATTCAAACTTGGAGAAATTAAACAGAACAACTTTAAGTTCAGTCATTGGAGCCAATGATATTACTTTTTATTATGTTTTAAATAATTTATATAACAGTGGGCCATGAATTTTTAATCTGGGCTTCAGTGCGACTTAGGATACATCAGTAATCCCACGGCCCTCGTCCCGCTCGCCACATATACCCCCATATCGCCCCTCGCAGGACGGTGGGTACCCACAGATTCATGATTGACACATGAACGGTGACTCAAATTGTGGCAATTTTTGAGGGAAACTTATCGCAACCACATGTGCTAAAAACCACTTAGAATATGCTAGAAATACTTCAATAAATCTATAATATATTTTTCCTGATCTTGTCTATCTATCCAACAGGTCTTTTCAGGATCTTGCAAGGCAGATGGACTTTGCCTACGGCACTGTTAGGGATTCAGCCGTGTACGATTACTTCAGAGCCAAAGGTACAAACCCATTGGAGCAGGACAGCACATATGCAGAGCTGTGGAGGACCATCAGCAAAAACAATGGACAGGACTTCTCCGTTTCTAGCCCTTCTGAAGGCATACGCAAGGTATGAACATTTACAGTATCATCTATTGGCTATATGATTACAGAGAATTATGAAAACAGAAAGACATTGTGAGGGGCTGTTTGTATTTTTTAGTGTAGTTTTCAGATATTTTGGTATAATCCTTTCAACTTTACTGATCTATAATTTGCATCCAAATTCAGTCTATTACAATAAGATTTTTGGCAAGTCAGTTGCTGTCATCAAATATTCAACATACAATGGTTAACATGACAGACACCTTTTCCTCCACTTCCACACTTCACAGTGATGTATGGTGTTTATGGCCAGAGCAAGTCCCAAATGAATTCTAGAATATTCTGAGTTCTGGACATTGATTCATCAGAGACTGAGCATCTTTGGTCATTACATCACACGCTACTGCATGACGTCTCGCCATGTCATTGAATTGATTTCACATATGCTTCAAGACGCAATAACACAGAGGTGTTCCCATAGTGTCAACTTCTGATGCAGCGAAGAGTTCCCTCAAAAGGGAATATTATGTCTATGGAAAGTCCCCATGAAACATGAAAACCCAACATGTGTGTTTGTGTGTGTGGTCCAGGTAAACCCTGCATTATGGGGACAAAATGTCCCTACAAATATGGCAAAATCCTGTGTGCGCCTGCACCTGCGTGTGTGTGCGTGTGTTTGTGTGGGTTGTACTGTTAAACCCTACGTTGTAATAATATCTTTGTTCCCTAAAAGAAAAACAGCTTATAAATCATACTAAGTGAGGTTTTTGATCATCAAAAAATGCAAAAAATCTTCTGTGAGGGTTAGGTTTAGGGATAGGTTTATGGTTAAAGGATAGAGCAGTTCCCTTTCGAAGGGAACTCGACAATACGTCATCGACGCTTTGGGGAACGCCTCAGGCGTGACAGGTGTCTGAAATCACAATCAAATCACGGCAATCACATTGACCGGCGACAGCCCGTGAATCATTACGTGAATGATTAACGTGCGACCTGGAAGTATATAAGGGCGCCTTGCAAACATGACAAATCATCTTTTCGTCTTCAGGGACTGTTTTGTCTGTAACCGCTTTTGAAAATCAGGTATTTATGAAATGCACTGAGAAGGCTGAGTGTTTTCAACTGTGCTTTTTCTGTCTGGAGGAAGAGCGCGCACAGGCAGTTCTTGAGGGAACTGCCTGTACAATTGCGAGCGTTTTTCTTTGAGAACGCTCCGATCTCGTCTGACCCTCTCCTTGAGAGAAGAGGGCTCAGCATCTGGGTGTAAAAAAAAAAAAAAAAAAAAAGGGATCCCAGATGAAGCCCGCCGATCGCCTTGAGAGGGGTATAATCCTCTCAAGCGATGCGGCGGCTGACGAGATTAAGCAGTGAGTGCTTTTCCGGACAAACAGGAGATGGCTGATGAGGGTGGTGATAATCAATCTTCTCAGCCACCCTGCCCCGTGTATGCTGAACTGGTGGTTTTATGGTAACGTGGGGGGAAAATCGCTCACTATGAGAGCGTTTTTTCCTCAGTCATAAAACCACTAGCTCAGGTGAGCCTTTCATTTCTTCCCGATCTCATACTGAGATCGAGAGGACATGGAAGAACCCATACTCTGCCCGTGTCCACCGACATCAGCGGGCTAGTCTCACTGATGTTGAGGTGATAGGAGAGCATGGGTATGTGTCGATGCCGCCCATTGACGAGACGTTTGCAACTATCTCGTGTCTGGACAGGCGTCTACACTGAGAGCTCAAACCCTGCCAGTTGAATGGCAGAGCATACACGCCAGCGGGTCAGGCCGGTGCTACCCTGCACATCATGGTGGTGTTGCAGGTACACCAGGCCAATCTGCTGGGGGATCTCGTCCAGGGGGTGGGGCCCCTGAGGCGGTTACTGAGCTGCGCCACGGAGTGAACCTGGCCGACATCGGGGAGAAGAGAGAAAGTCTTTCTCCTCGATTCGCCCTCGCCCTCTGAGCTTTTTGGCACCTCCGTGTAGGCGGTGGCTGGAAAGTTCAGAGAGGCGAGGGCGCGCTCAGCTGTATTAGGACAAATACATACCGCTGAGATCCGTATCCACACCCAGACAGACGGGAGGGCCTGGCCCATCATGGTCCGGGGACCTTAGACAGGGCCAGAGAGCCAGTGTCGCCTCTCGTGCGCCTCCTCCGTGGAGGAGTAGATCGCTGTAGAGGTGCAACTCCCGCAAGAAGAGGGATCTGAGGGAGGTGATCCAGCACGATTGCACACAGCATTGGCATGGATCACCTCCCCCTGAGGGCGTGATTATATCTTAGCCCTCTCCTCTCTTCCCCGACTCCCCAGACACTTTCTACATCAGGCCTGAGGCTGGGCTCATGGTTAGAACAATGTTCTGTTGGCCTGCCTCTGCTTGGTTAGGAGAGTGCCTCTTTCAGGCATGTATAGGTGGTAGACCCCATGTTCATAAAGAACTGTCTGGTAAGTCTTCACTTCGCACGCCGCAGGTGAGCTGAGTGGTCTTCTTTAAGAGTAATTTGTGTGCAACTAACACTAAAATTTATCTCTCTACAGACCTCGTTCCCTGTATAGAGCTATGGGGTCATGTAAGGTACATTTTTGGATTATTAGGGCCCTGAAGTCCCCCTTTAGGTGGCTAGAACGACTATCTTAGCCCTCGGGCTGTTAGCCACCTCAGGGTAGAGTAGTTGGTCTCCCTCCCATAGGATTTTCATCTTGGAGTATAGACTGACGCTAGTGCTTCAGATAGATCTTATGTCCGGTCCATGGGACCGTCTGACTTCCTTCCTGAGTACATCGCCCCCTTGAGCTCTGTTTGGGTTTTCATTGGGCTGAGCGATTCTGCAGCCAGTTGTATGAAATAATAACTATTTTTCTAGTAAGGCTGTGGCTCCTCCGAGCCCTCAGGTAGATCTATGCTTGCAGGCTGGCCCTCACCAGGGCCGCCTCTGTAGCTGGCCTAGGCTGTGCCAGGGATAGTGGAGGCGCTCTGCTTAAGCATTTCTGCCTCTGAGCCTTCACTGTGTGAATTTAGGTTCCTAGCATCCCTGTATGACAGCCTCCTCCAATGGGAGTCGTTAGGCCAAGGCCCGCCCCCTTCTCTGCATTCTGGGGCGACAAGTGTAATGCAGCGTGGTGCAGAGGCATGGTTTATAAAGATCCTGGGTTAGGCCTCAAATAGGCCTCCCCGGTACAATGTGTCTTTATTGAGCAGGGTTAGGCCGCCTTTCGCCTCACGAAGAGGCTGGGTCTGTCTGCCCGACCCTGCCGTGCAGAACTAGCATACGGATATGGGCTGCCAGTATAGGCTTTACTCACCTCGCTGAGCTACTGCTCAAGCGTCGGGTTGTAGGTGGTTGGTTCACAAACAAGCCCCACTCCCCTAGGTTGGGCACAGATACTTTTTCTGTCACCCCTAGAGCCACTGGCGGGCCCGCACCCTGGTAAACCTCAGGGTGAGGTGGAGAGTATTCCCCTGTGATACAGGGCAGGTCTGAGTCCTTCACTTTCAGTTCTGTATTATCCTACCTCGCACCACTATGGCTCGGGTTGAGCGGAAAGTTCTAGCCTTCACTTCTTTTTTGGTCGAAGTACGCTCCCCTGAAGCCAGAGCATTGCCATGAGCTGACGCCCATGCTTACAGATGGTAGGCCCCTGGCTCTGGGGCCTCCATTGAGGCAGAGTGGCGTATGTTGTACTCCCCTTGCTCAAAGGGTGCTAGCGCTTTTGCTGAGTACACTGCCATGGGCAATGTGATTAGGTACCAGAATGCTGTAGGCGCTGTGTAAACAGCTTATCTGCCAACGAGGGCTGCGCCATTAGGTAGTAGGCCTCAGCAGGCCTCCTGTATGGGCAGCCCCCAAGTGGGCGCTGTAGGCCAGCTCACTTCAAAAAAGTGTTGCTGGCCTTGGTGGTTCGGGCAGTTGACTCACTGATGGGTAGTAGGCCCTAAACAGGCCTCCTCGGAAGTGAGTCCCAACATTGTGGGACTTACTTGTTGGTGTGGTATGATTCCCAACAGTGTACCTTTGGAGCAGATTGACTTGCTGTCAGCTAGTAGGCCCAACCAGGCCTCCCTGATAGGCGAGTCCCCAGTGGGCTGGCCTTAGCAGGCCGCCTTCGAACCGTCACCCAGATTCAGGGCTCGTAGCTACCAGTTGTTTAAGATTACTTTCAGGTAGTAGGCCTCCTCAGGCCTCCCTGAAGGTGAATTCCCACTTACGGTGGCTATCAGGTAGTAGGCCTTACCAGGCCTCCCTGTAGGCAAGCCCAAAGGACAGGCAACTGGACAGCTAGCCTGACCTACTATCAGGTAGTAGGCCTCACCGGGCCTCCCTGAAGGCATGTTCTCACATAATGTGATTATCAGGTGGTAGGCCGCTAACCGGGCCTCCCTGAATGTGAGCTCCCAAGTATCGTGGCTGTCAGGTAGTAGGCCTCACCAGGCCTCCCTGAAGGTAGTTCCCACATACTGTGGTTATCAGGTTACAGGCCTCACCAGGCCTTCCTGGTCATGAGCTCCCACATGCTGGGGTTATCAGGTAGTAGGCCTCACCAGGCCTCCCTGAAGGTGAGTTCCCTCATACTGTGGTTATCAGGTTACAGGCCTCACCAGGCCTTCCTGGTTATGAGTCTCCACATGTCAGGTTACGGGCCTCACTCGGCCTTCCTGAATGTGGGCTCCCACATATTGTGGTTATTAGGTTACAGGCCTCATCCGGCCTTCCTGGTTTTGAGCTCCCACACACTGTGGTCGCTAGGTTACAGGCCTCACCAGGCCTTCCTGGTCATGAGAGCTCCCACATACTGGGGTTATCAGGTGACAGGCCTCACCAGGCCTTCCTGGTTATGAGCTCCCACATACTGTGGTTATCAGGTTACAGGCCTCACCAGGCCTTCCTGGTTATGAGCTCCCACATACTGTGGTTATCAGGTTACAGGCCTCACTAGGCCTTCCTGGTCATGAGAGCTCCCACATACTGGAGTTAT
Organism: Phoxinus phoxinus; assembly: GCF_949152265.1. Taxonomy (NCBI): domain Eukaryota; kingdom Metazoa; phylum Chordata; class Actinopteri; order Cypriniformes; family Leuciscidae; genus Phoxinus; species Phoxinus phoxinus. The sequence goes on along the minus strand of NC_136896.1, from coordinate 22,350,655 downwards.
CAGGTTACAGGCCTCACCAGGCCTTCCTGGTTATGAGCTCCCACATACTGGGGTTATCAGGTTACAGGCCTCACCAGGCCTTCCTGGTTATGAGCTCCCACATACTGTGGTTATCAGGTTACAGGCCTCACCAGGCCTTCCTGGTTATGAGCTCCCACATACTGTGGTTATCAGGTAGTAGGCCTCCAGGCCTCCCTGTGAGTGGTTCCCCAACCATGCTGGGTTCTGGAAGCTAGTGGCCGCCTGCTATCAGTTCAGCTGGCCTTATTAGGCCGTTGCTAAAAGCGAGCTCGTGCCCTGGCTCAACTAAAGTGTTCATCCTCTGCTTCTGGTTCCCTCCGGGAACTTCTTACTCTGCCTACAGCCTGGTTCCTACCAGTCGGTCCATTGCTCCCCTCACTAAGGGTCTCTATGAGTGTTTGGACTCCTGAGTCTGGTCAGACGGTCGTAGGCCTCTCGTGAGGCCTCCCAGTTAGATCAGCCCCTAGGCCTTCACAGGCCTCCTCAGTGTTTCAAACACAAACACTGGGTAGATCCGTGGATCGAGTAGAGAAACTCCCCTCTCTAGCAAGGGTTTAAAGCACTATGCTGAGTCATACTCTCCGGGATATCCCGTCTCTGAGATCCGGGCTGAGGGTTCACTGCCAGCTTCGCAGTCCCTCGGGTTGGATGCCTTACCTAAGGCAAATGTCCAGAGGCTCTGTCTCCAGACAGACAGGAATTTGGCCAGACTGAAGTGTCCGACGTAGTGACACCAGGTCAGGCCGTCCTGGTGGCATTTCGGGTGGTATATTCCCCCGAATAGTGACTGGCTGGGGTTCCCTCGGGTTCCCTAGCCACATTCCCTAGAAGGGACCCCTTCTAAATTGAAGTCGTGGTCCTAGGCCTTTGAGCAGGCCCAGGTAGGCCTTCGGATTACATATTTGGAGTTCCTCCTGTTAGGCTTATAGCTTGGGCTATGACCGTAGGGAATGCTGTCACTGACAGCCCAGTGTGACCTGAGGGTGAGTGGTTCTTGCATTTCATTTGAATTTGCTGGTTCTGACAGTTGTCACTGCCTCCTGGCATGCACTCCCCTCAGCATGGCGGAGTGGGTATTTCGTTCCCCAAAGCGTCGATGACGTATTGTCGAGTTCCCTTCGAAAGGGAACGTCTCAGGTTACAACTGTAACCTTTGTTCCCTGAGAACAGGGAACGAGACAATACGTCTCCCTGCCATGCCTCGGGGCCTGCCTACCAAACAGTCCCTTCAGACGAAGGATGATTTGTCATGTTTGCAAGGCGCCCTTATATACTTCCAGGTCGCACGTTAATCATTCACGTAATGATTCACGGGCTGTCGCCGGTCAATGTGATTGCCGTGATTTGATTGTGATTTCAGACACCTGTCACGCCTGAGGCGTTCCCCAAAGCGTCGATGACGTATTGTCTCGTTCCCTGTTCTCAGGGAACAAAGGTTACAGTTGTAACCTGAGACGTTTTATGCAGTATAAAAATTATCTATGGAAAGTCCCCATAAAACATGAAAACCTGGTTTAAAAATGATTGTGTTAGCTCATATAGCCATAAAAAAGCATTTTGCTTGTGTATTCTTTTTTTCTCTCAAAACATTTCAGTGGAATCCTAGCACCACAGGGACAGTATTTTCCATTTAGTGTTGGTTGTTAACATTTAGAGCTGATAACGGATAACAGACTGTTCTCTCAGGTCATCTTATAAAAGTTATTATTGTACCCTTTTGAAATGAACTACAGTCATTGAATGTTAGTTCTTGAGAAAATCAAAGAAGACAACTTTGAAAAGATCAAAGAGGAAGACTGAAGAGTTTGATGAAGAAACTTTTAGAGAGCATAATGAGTTGAGGATGTTAAGTCCTTTGAATCAGCCAATGAGGGCAGGTTGAGATCCATGAAGCTCCTTTAACGAGAAAAGAACTCAATAGATTAGTCAAGATTAGCCTCCAGAGTGTGATTTCAATGATGAAACACTTAAACAATAATAACTTTTGAGGATAGAACGTATAATGATCCATTGTAAGGCCTACCAGTCAATAACTATAATAGTCTATAACTATAACTGTAACCGGTCAATAACTGTAACCAGTCAAAAACAATAAATATGTTCTATAAAGATAATAACTATACACTTTATACACTAACAAAAGAAAGGGTATTGTTAGAATCACTTTCCGAAGATTTTTTCTTCAGCTGATGAATGATAAAACAGCCAATCAGAAGACACCCAACAATAAAAATCTTGAGCATTTAAAGCAGTGTGCTTTAAATGTACATAACTGCTGCATGCACTTACAATAAACAGTTATGTCACATTGAGTTAACAGTAATACAGTTATCGTTATAGTTATTGTTCTTGCCGTGAATGGGCCTTTAGACTGCAATGCTAGACTGTACACCCTTAAAAGATGATTATTTGAGCATGTTGTCAGAAATCTCTGAATGAAGTTATATCTTTTATCTGCAGGCCAAAAAAGGACCTTACGCATTTTTGTGGGACATGGCTGTGGTGGAGTATGCGGCACTGACAGATGACGATTGCACTATCACTGTGTCCGGCAACAGCATGAGCAGCAAAGGCTACGGCATAGCCATGCAACATGGGAGTCCTTATCGAGACCTCATCTCCCAAAAGTGCGTATTACCTGTCTCCCAACTAAAATATTTATATTTGTACCTAATAACATGCAGATGGTGTATAGAGTATGTATGGAGTCAGGCACTCTCTGGGGTTTGTGAAAGCTATTGTCATAATTATTACAAGTTGACCATGCTTCTGAGTATTCGATAATTTGTATAGTGAAGAGTTTGTACTCTAGCTACTGGAAAAACTATGTTTCATGCAAAACATGAACAAGACAAAATATCCCACATTATTCCACACATTTCTTATTTAATGAGAGAGCATATTCAGTGGTTGTTGTTTTGTACTGTATGTGTTCAGGAAAGCCATGTCATGTTCTGCAGAAAAATATCTTCTTCTTTTTTTTAAATCAGTGTTCCAATTACCAAATAAATGACTTGCTATTTCACAGGTGCTTTGAATCTCCCACAATTCACAGCCATTCTTAATTCCACACAAACCTTTGATTTGACTGTTGTTTCTTGGGTTTAGTTTTAGACTCATTACAAATTGATCCCTTTGTGAATGTAACAGTTGCCAGCAGACGGTCCAAAGCTGCACATAATCACTTGTAACTAATTAAGACTGTAATAATTGTATTGCTGCTGGATTTCATAAAGCTGTGTAGTGATCTTCTGTTGCCTACTCACTCATTATTGATCTTTCTAGAATATGTTAACATGACCCAACCACTAGCAATACCAACACTTGTGATGTTTGCTGATAAAAATCTCAATAGAAGAGGCATATTGTAACATTATATTTTATATAAAAGAAAATTAGGCCATTTGTAGGATCATTTACATTAAGACCCCCCCCCTCCCCCTCCCCCTATTATAGTAATAACAGCAAGATCAATCTTATAAGTGTAACTGTTTTGTTTGTTGTTTTTTGTGAAATTGTTCCCCAATTCCAAACCAAGAATGGAAAAAATCTCCAAAATAACAGAAACAGGCCTAGGGCGACTGGTGGAAATGTACTCTGAAACAGCTGGAAGGAAGCTTGCAGGTTATTACACAGTGAACCATAATGTCATCTCTGCTTAAGTGGAGAATTCATCTCACTATTTTGCTTTGTTGTCCATCGTTATATGGTCTTTTTGCGTGTTTCTGTGATGACACTTTGTATTGAAGAAATTGAAAAAACGTTATTACTTGAAGAAGGGCCCTTAAAGTGTGTATGTCAGGTTACATTTTTTTTTTAGATATATTAAATAAGGGTTAGATGTCTGAGTGAAAATGTAATTAGCATTAAAATTATTACTGTAACTGCCCTGCAATAAGATTTATAGCCATTTCTGTCAAGATCATATTTTTAAAACAAGGGCTGAGCTGTGACGTCATACAAGGGAGTCGCGCCAACAAAGTTCTATTGAAGTATGGAGAGTTTTGAGTCTGAGGAGATCCAAAATCCCCCTCAAACCTATACGATGGCCCACAGCCATACAATTTTGAGCCTCCCAGGCGGGAGACAGATGAGGAGCCAAACAGAAATCAAATAATTCCTATCGAAGAAATATCTGGTGTGAAGAGAAGCAGTGGAGAGTTGGTCAGGTGTCTGGTAGTATAGGCATAACTTAGCGGTGGAACGGTACATGTATTCGTATTGAACCGAAACGTTACGGGCGTCACGGTTCGGTGCTTGAATATACACGGAGAATACACGGTATAAAAATAAATAAAACTCGCGTGCAAATTAATTCATGCGGAACTAACGTTGGCTTACTGTTATACGCGGGTTATTTAGGGACACCTAATCTGTAGCTCCGCCTTAGCTCTGAAGCTCCGTGGCTATAATGAACAGCCTGCGGTGTCAAGATTGCAATGCTGGAATATGTTGGGGTGTGTGTGTGTGTGTGTGTGTGTGTGTGTGTGTGTGTGTGTGTGTGTGTGTGTGTGTGTGTGTGTGTGTGTGTGTGAGTGAGTGAGACGCGGGCGCGATCGACTGCTTCAGTAGCACCGTAGGCACCGCATCAGCTGTCAGTCTCACTCGGGTTTTAAATCCCATTTTATAACTCATGAGATCTCCAACCGCGTAGTCCTTCTCAGTGAAATGGGCGCTGCAAATGACCGAAGTCTTGGATACCGAAGCCGCACTGAAGTCAGCGCGTTTGGTCCGAACAAAGTTGACCCAGGCACGGACACAGTGGACTCTGGGACCGGTTTTAACGGTGTTTTTGCACACAGCACAAACGCAGTAATTCACCATCGTGAAAATACGCCTGCGTATACTAACTACCTAACTTAAATAACTAAATAAATGTCCTAATAACTAATTCTCTCGCTCTATCACTCGTACAATTATCAACACAACTCAGCGAGCTGGGGAGACGTCTCCCTGTTATGACGTCAAACGATTCGTTTGGGGGGAGGGGCAGTTTTAAGTGAGGACTGAAAATAACGAACTTTTTCATCTTATATTCTGCCTTTAGGTATCGAAAAACATACAAAACAATACATCAACTTGTCAAACTTGTATTTCCCCTAACTATTTTGTGTTAATCATAATTAAAAATTTAACCTGACATACACACTTTAACTGTGACAAGAGGGAGATTTTTTTTCTTTACATACACATGTCCTTTACCTTCATGTCTATTTATATAATTACAAGCAAATGTATAAAATGTTGACATTTAACTAAGGTATCAGTAAGTAAGTTACTTGAAATTTAGCGACCAAACGGAATTGCAAAAAAATAACTATATTTTTTGGAAGAAAATGTGTTGTTTCACCACTAGGGCTGTAACGATTAATCGCGATTAATCGAAAACCAAAATAAAAGTTTGTGTTTACATAATAAATGTGTGTGTATTGTGTATAATTATTTTGTATATATAAATACACACACATGCATGTATATATTTAATAAAAATGTGTTTTTTATATATAAAATAGTTCTATTTATATATAATATAAATCATATAAAAATATATATGCAGTATATAAATGCAAATATTTCTCAAATAAATACATGCATGTGTGTGTATTAATATACAAAACAATTATACACAATACACACACATATATTATGTAAACACAAACTTTTATTTTGGATTTCGATTAATCGCGATTAATCGTTACAGCCCTATTCACCACCCATGATGCAAGGGTGTTCTGTGTGTTTGCTAGGTCATTGCCCTGCAGCTCCAATGGTGTTATGGATAGTTTATAAGGTGTTGCTGGATGGTTGCCAATTGTTTCAACACAGTCTCATGGCAATTTGTATCTATTTTATGTGTGGGCAAATTTCTGGCTAATTCATTTGAATTTGTTGATTCTAATCCATAATTGTCTGTACAGTGATTGTTATGTTTAGTAATGAAAGTCATTTTTGTTGTTCTGGGTGGATGCCTGTATTGGCAAATACCACTAATTACTGTTTCCAAACAGTATCTCAAACACTCCCTTGTCTGCCATTGGTCAAAAAAAATAAAACAGCCCTGCTATTGGCTTGTGCTATTGGCAGAGGCACCTACAAGTTTTCTAACTGGCTGCATTCAGAATATTTGAGAGTAAATAAAGGAGACATATGTAAAAACCTAACATGAAATAAGTACACTCTGTTGTCATCCCTCACAGGATTCTGGAGCTGCAGGAGAAAGGAGACCTGGATGTATTGAAACAAAAGTGGTGGCCTCGGACTGGCCGCTGCGACCTCAACAGCCACAGTAATGCCCAACCGGATGGTCGCTCGCTCAAGCTGCATAGCTTCGCCGGCGTCTTCTGCATCCTAGCAGCGGGGCTCCTGTTGGCCTGTCTGGTGGCCGCCCTGGAAATGTGGTGGAACAGCAATCGCTGCCGGCAAGAGCAGCCCAAAGAGGTGACCGAGCTCAGGGCGCGGAAGACAGAGCAGGGAGAGGACACTGCCACACTCTACTTTAAGGATCCCGCAGCAGACGCGAGCCCCGATTTAGTCGAGCTCCAGTACACACAGTTATAGGTGTGCCCTGATGAAATCAAAATTGGTCCCCCGTACATTAAACATAACAGATTTTATTTGTGCTTGGGGTGTGCAGAGTGCCCTTGATTGAGCAGGTTTTATGGATTAGAATGTCACAATTACTAACAATGTGTGAATGTGGAGTTTAGACCATTTCAGAAGGCAAAAGCTCTGCTTCAAAGCCTAGAGAACTGCTGGTGTACTGTCTTTATAGGCAACTATTTTTCAAGGTAGCAATGATTGATCTAAAACACTCTAAATAGGCACCAACTCAATTAAATAGAGTTGTGAAGCAATCAAATAGTTCGGCTCTTGGAGCGTGGACCTTGTCACATTTTATTTCCCTATTGTAATTCAGTTGTAAGTAAAAAAAAAAAAAAATGTTATACTCTAATAAGCATAAAATATACAGCACACAAATATTGAGTAATTTTATTGATACTTTTCAGTATTGAATGCAATATATTTAACGTTTCTCTCGACTTTTTGAGAGATGGATGTCATGGATGGATTTTTTCAATGAGCTCGTTGCACTGCATTCTGAGAATGTCATCTCTGCAAATTATAAATGCAATAATGCTTTAGATTTTGGCCAAAAGAAGGTATCTAATCATACCTTTTGGAACAGCTTTTACATTGTGGCCCCTCTGATGCTTTGAAAGCCAACAGCTCAACAAGTTTAGAAACAGAGCTACTATATTCCACCAATTAAATTTGACTTTAAATCCAAAGTAATAATAGTATGCTGTTTTTGTATTCCAGAATGCTCTACTGGGGCTATATCATGTTAAATGATTTGAACATGCAAATGAATGCCAGATATTTTCACCTTAAATACAGAATTTACAGAATGCATATTGTAAGTGGCAAAATAGTTTAAAAAAAAAAATCCCTGCTGCCAGTATTTTATACTATAAAATTCCTTAGTTATTTGGCAACCTTAAAATGTAACATCTTCTCTTTTATTGTTTGCTCTTTTCTTTTTTAGTGTTTTAGACAACACTTTATATCCATAAACACGCCTTAAAGATGGCAATTAAGTATCTACTGTTCTATTCAAATCACCTACTTCTAAATATCTGAATAATTACTTCACTTTACAACCTCTCTTTTATACCAAAGCCTCATCCACTGCCAATGGAAACTGCTTGTAATAAACTGAAACAGGGTTGATGTGGATCCGTAAACTAAAGTGTGGACAAATTGGGTGCTTGCATGAGTCTGTCTGCTCAGTTATCCTAAAAAAAAGAGCCACCCCAAAAGAACATAATTCCAACCCCAAACAGTCAATAATCCCTAGTAATTTACTGTGTGACCTCCTGTTGCAATTATATGTCAATGTGGACACGTTTTATGGATTTATTTATCTCTATATTTTCTATTTTACATTTATTCTTCATTTGTTTATGATCTCATGCAGGTTACTAAGGATTACAGACTGGCAAGGGTTTCTGGTCCATTGACATATAATGATATTGCTACTGCTTCATCGGAGGAGAGCAAGGACATTTGGACAGACAGAGAAAGAGACTGGGATGAAGCAGAAGCTATTGACACAGGTCAGAATAGAATCGTAGGCCTCTTCTTTGATTGGCTGAGAATTAACAGGACCAGATGTAGAATCCATCTAACATTAAAGTTTTTTTTTTTTTTGCGTTTTAGTTGTCTCATTTAGCAGATTCATCTTCCTTGTTGTTGTGTTGGGTTTAGAATGACGCCCCTACTATTTCTACTTCGAAACACTTTTTACAATTAGCACAATACCACATTAATGATGATAAATGATTTTCCAGTTTAGTCAAAATGAGTGTTAAGAACACTTATGCTGTTTAATTGGTGCCATTTATATGTCGAGGCGTGAAGCCAGATGCAGCATGATTATGAACATATTTCAATAAGATTTCCAGTACTTGTGGCAGTGATGATTTAATTAGTGTGGGTTTATTTCATGAATCAGTGATGTATGCATATAATCGCCATAAAATTTAAATGACTAAACACTTAAAACATCTCATAATTGTGTTAAAAAATTTGAGTCCTATTTTTATTTTGATATCGTGATTTCCCTGCTTCTTACACAAGAGGAGGAAATCATAAAGGTCGAAGATCTGAACGAGATCGGTCCACTGGTTAGCAGTCATCCCATCGCGCAAATACTTTTTTAATGGGCATGGAGGAATTTATTCGGTAGGCTGAATGATTCATCTCATAAAAAATGATTCACAATGCATTTGCATACCTGCAAAAAGAAGCAAGGATGTATTTTAAAAGTTTTGCAACTTGTTCACGAATGAAAGCTACAGTGAAATACCTATAAAACTACAGTCTGCAAAACCACTCAGTCTTAAGAAGTTTAGAGAAAGATTATGTCCTCTCCATTTTTAATAGGTGTTGTAGAGTTTGTGATACACAATCAGTCAAAAGTTCGCCAAAAGATTGCAGTCAAATGCAGACTCATATCAGATACACATTGTGTAAGTATCTATAAAGTTTACAATTCACCGGTAATTTACTTTCATGACTTTTTGGAGAAGTGGACGAATTGATGTTGTAATTCCGCATCATGGCATGGCAGCACCCATCATCTGTTATAGATCAACTAACATGATCATTATAAAGTTATTTAAATGACAAAATACATTTACTTAAATATATTTGAGAATCGTAATATTAAATGCAATATAGTTAACCCTTTAAGTGTCACCCCCCTTTTTTTGAATATACATGAAAATGCACTTTCCGAACTTAAATGTTTGTAACTCAAGAATGCTTTGGAATATGGATGTAAGATTGGTCTTGTTTTAAAGAAGAAAATTCGCAGATTTTTGTAGAAGTGAAATAAATTAAGAAAGTGTAACAGAAAAAAAGTTATAGAAGTTTGAGTTTATGAAAATAAAAAAAATAAAAAAATAATTATTCATATTTTATATAAAATATATTTTTTCAAAACCCTGGTGACTCTAAAACTGCACAAAAATCAAAGCCAAAAATCTGAACAAGTTGTGTTTTAAATTTTAGGTTGATATCTCAAAAAATGAGCTTTCAGTAAGATTTTGTTTGGGCGCAGTACCACACTTTTTCACTAGTTGACATTACTGCCCATATAAGGGCGCCTGTATTTCCATATATGTTTTTTCTTTATGTCTAAAACATTTTCAGACCTTTTTTTCTAAAATAATTGAACAAATGCTATCTTTTGAACTCTTGGCATGAAAACAAACTGAGGTTTCTACCATTTTTTTCATGATTTTTCATGTTCATCACTATTTCAAAATAAAGGACTGAACACCTTAGGAGTATGAAAATATTATTGTTGCAAATTGATAAATTACAGCTCCTCTGTAATATATTTTGAAAATCAGTCACCAAATATGAAAACTAGAGATTGTAAGCTTTCAAATGATATATAGTTTGTCAATATTAGTTTAGGTTTAGTATAGGATATTACTATTTTAAATATGTAATGAATTTGGGCCCACCGCTAGTTTGTCAATATTGAAAGAAAGAAAAAAAACTTGATATATCACTTTTGTGACTGTGGTGTGTCACGTGACAAGATTGACATGTTGCCGTGGATATAATGTGATAAATTCCCAAAAAATCATGCTGGGGCTTAAATAGATTTTAAGTTCTCATGTTTGCTGGAGACTTGTTGGCTGCTTCCTTAACTATCTGCTCCAACTCATCCTTTAAATAAATGTAGAATTTTAGTTTAGAAAAGCAATTAATGAAGACCCAATTTATGTTTATCTACAAAACATATTTCAAGCATTAAAGGCAGAGCATTTCGATCAAAAGGTTTTTAAAATCAAAAGAAACAAATTCAGTCAATTGCATTGTTTCCATCCACCTACTTGTATGCGCATTTTGGGATATAGCATAAAAAATGCTGGGTGGAAATGTCAAGTTGCGCCAAAAATAAAAAAATGTGCATAAAAAACGTATGCACTCAATTGAGGTGGATACATTTTATATCCAATAAGAAAACATGTGCATAAACTACGATGGAAAAACATTCAGCCTACCGAATAAATTCCTCCATGCCCATCAAAAAAGTATTTGCGCGATGGGATGACTGCTAACCAGTGGACCGATCTCGTTCAGATCTTCGACCTTTATGATTTCCTCCTCTTGTGTAAGAAGCAGGGAAATCACGATATCAAAATAAAAATAGGACTCAAATTCACACTTTGGAATATTTTGATACAATTCACTGGTCATAATTGACCATCTCCTGATTGACTATGGTGGAATGACTGAAAGTTTAATAGATACACTAGTGTATCTGTCCTTTATAGGACCTCCATAAGTGACCTCCACAAATTTTGGAGTGAGCATAATGTATCAGAAAGTCATGGTATGTTAGCAGCATCTGGTACACTCATTGTGCCTGTGTAGATATAAAAAAAGCTTTATTTTTAACCATTCAGTTTCCATTAGTAGCAGGTGATTAGGATAAAGTTTAATAAAAGAAGAGTTGGTAACTCACTTTTTCTTTTTCTTTTTTTTTGGGGGGGAAACATTGCATCTGGTCAGGATGTCACATATTGCCTAGTCTTGCATAGCCAGACCTTCAGACATGACGGCAGAAGTCTGAACTCTAAAGCAGCTTTCATTGGCCAAGGACGCCCAAGAAGATGTCTGACCGACATGTAAAACAAGCAAGCACAGTTTATTGTGTTCCACATCATCTTTAGGGACATGAAAATGTTAAGTCGATGTCCCTACGATAACAGAACGGTGATGCTAAACTCTAAGATGTATTTTTAAAAGTCTATAGCCCTGACCTTCACATGCTTTTGAAAATCCAGCATTTAATCCTGATAAGCGCTCATTGTAACAGATATAAATATTTGTGAAACGACTTTCTTTTTCTATGAGGGGGTTTTGTGCGACGACGGCTTTGTTTCCAGGCAGACTGTAAAAAAAACGCCACACACATCTCCCGGAAATCCTGTTGAATTCAACCAATCAAATGTTTCCAATTTTGTGTGCCATATGCATCAGACGTTCACCCAACGGTCCGTGGGCATGACGTCTGAGGCTTAGACTAAATACTGCCTAGTCACACATATTTCAGCGCTTCCAAAAGTCCTAATCGGATCTGAAAATCTTGCATCCCCACATAATCTGAATTCTTCAAAGTACCCATGCAACTCCCTATTGGAAGCAATGAAAAGGTGGCTATAGTCTGACAGAAACCAGATGTGTTTCGATAAAAAAATAAAAAAATAATTGAGTGTGTAGTTTGGAAGAAGCACTATTTATTTTCCTTGAGTTTTCTTTCCTTGAGTTCACTTTTTCGGTAACAGTCTGCATTGATTAAAAAAAAATGACATCTTACATCATTATAGCTTACAATTTCACCTCATTCTTCATTAGTTAAGACGAATAGGAGTACTGAACTACGATGCGATGGATTGTGAGAATGTGTGGAGCATGTATCCGCTTGAAAATATTTGTAATGAAAAATATTCTTCAACCTAACTTGTCAGACTAATTTACACAGTGCAATTACTTTGCCAATCCAAATCTAACTTCTTCCCTATCCCTCCCAAAAGCTTTTGTTGTTGTGAGAGCTTATATGTGTAACAGTATGTGACCTGTGACACTCTGGAGCCAATCTGTATTTCTTTTGGATGGTTACAAAAACATCACAATCTATGAATTAAATTAGAAAAGTGTATACTGTTTTGAAAAAAAAATACAGTAGATTTGACCAATGGACTAATTGGGTCTTTCCATTTATGTCTTTAAACTACTATTTTCAAGGACAAGGACATCCTCAAGCAAAGGAACCTTTTTTACAATGCAATAGTTTTATAAGTTGATCAAATCTTTCATATATATATGAATTAACTTTAAGAATTAACTTTAAGAAACCTGTTACAGATGAAGTTGCTGCTGTCATTAAAGTATCTGGCCATTCTTCCTATTAAACACGCACTGATGATAAGCAGCTCCCATCTCAAACACTGCCAGCCAATAATTGACAGAAAGGGCATCCATATGCCTCTGCTCATTAAGCTATTTTCTTAAAATATCTTTAAAATTATGCTAGCTAAAATGTATACAAATTAGTTTTTATCTGTAAAGAAAGATGTAATATATATTAATTATGCATTTAATTCTTTGCATATTAAGTATCATTTTGTAAAGGTACAAATGATACTTTATGTGTATATATAAGTTAATGCAAGAACATTTGATCAAATTATAAAACTATTACATTAGAAAAGGTGAAAATGGCTCCTTTGCTGGAACACAATGTCATGGCAAAAAGTAGTTTAAAGACATAAATGGAGAGACACAATTAGTCCTAACCACTCCTCAACAATATAAAGCACGTAACATGCAGATAAAATTAGTCACAATAATTTATCTGTGGTGAAAAAAAGTTAATAAATCCCATGTGCTCCATTAAGCTTTACCCCAATATATCATACTATTTATTTTAGATAGTATAATCTACAGTAGATGATTTATACTGAGGTGAATAAGAATTTGACACCACTGGCCTAAGACAATACTTAAATAAGTATGCTACAAATATGTTTTAAGTCAAAAACAAGAACAGAGAAAACTTCAATCTATAGTCAACAACTGAAGTGGATCAAAAAAAATAATCAAAGTTGTCCTAAGACAAGAATAGGTATTGTTCAAAATTCATGAATAACTTTATTAAAAGGTTTTTATCCACTTCAAATGTTGACTATTGTACTTACTTGTACCACAATGTACACCACAAAAATGTAAACGTATAAGTAACTAATTGGTCAAAACCACCACAATTCTTAATAAGAGTCATATTAATAGAAAATTGCATTGTTGGTGCATACTCGTTTATGGTATCATTAAGATTCGGGAGTGATCTCTGACTTGAAGCAGTGAGTAATCACATATCACCTACCTAGAAAACCATAACAACCACATAGCACTGCAGATAATGTTATATAAAATAACTTTATTTAAAGATGACCAACACCTTGCTTGGTTATTATGGTATTTATTTTGGTCTGATATGAATTACTTTTTTTAAATACAGCGTAATTTTGCGATGATACTGCAAATTACCTGAATTTAAAATTGTGAAAAAGTAAAGCTGCCTTTCTATAACATTCCATAGCTTGACTTTAGGTCCCCTGGACATGCATCTTATTGTCTATCGTGTTTATCAAGATCTGGATTTAACGCTTTGGATTGTTCATTAGCATTCACACTAACAAAATGGTAAATTATAAATAAACAAAAAGGTAAATACAGTACTTGTGCGACTTTAATAGTGTTACTATCGAATGTTTGTGCTATTAATGCAGATGTGTTGTTATTCGGGTAGCTAATTATATCATGAACATGTTCAAATTTTAAAACTCTTTATGCTGTTTTAACAGACATTTTAGCAATAACAATTCCTATAGATTTTAATGTTGATGTGTTATAAAATGCAGGTTGGCCCCACCACTAATGTTGTTGGTGATATTAATAGTAATGCAGTTTTAGTCTCACTCAAGCATTATTATTATTTTAAATGCCCACTGGCCAAATTTGATTTCAAGGTGCACATTCTATTTGAAACACTTCCAACTATTTGAACTTTCCAATTGGGCCTTTTAGTGAATACAGCTGCAACACACCCTGCTGTAACTGAAGCCTTACTTGCATGGAGCTTAAAAGCAAAAAAAGAAACAACAAAAAAAACATCCTGGAACCAGCAGATCTCAGCCTCTCTGTCCCTCCTTTCTTCTCTCATCCTCTCTAGGACAAGGAGGTGAACCTGGAACAGGTGCATCGGCGTATGAACAGTCTTATGGACGAGGACATGGCACACAAGCAGATCCCCGCACCATCTATCGAGATCTCTGCCCTGGACATCGGCAGCATGCCGCCCAGCCAGCAGCGGGAGGGTGTGCGAGACTACCCGGGCACGGGCCTGTCTGTGAGCACCTTCCTCCCGGATCAAGCTCATGGGGTGGGCCGGACACTGGCCCAGGGTCCTGGCAGCACCCTACCCCTTCCTCTCAGCAGCTCCACCATGCCCTCCATCCAATGCAAACACAGGGCTCCCAACGGGGGCCTGTTCCGACAGAGTCCCGCCAAGACGCCCATGTCAATGTCCTACCAGTCAGTACCAGGAGGACCCATCCCAGAAGCTTTTGAGCATAGTACATCCATCTAAGGCCATCGTCACCATGGGCTGCCTCATACTTGCTTTTCAAAGGAAGAAAGCCGAGGTGCAGTTGGAGCTTGGAAAACTGTGGCAGTGTACAAAGAGTAAAAAAGAAAAAAAAAATTACGTAGAGATTTTTATTATGAAAAAAAAAAAATGAAAACATGAGAAATCATTTTTTCTTGTACATATTTGTAAATGCTGAAAGAGCAAAGTAAGTAAAAGTGTATTTTGAATATTCTCAATTTTTGAAGTTGAGTTACAAAAACAAAAGAACAACAAAAAAGGACATATAAACATAATTCAAAACGACTGTTTGAATGGCTTTGTGAATTTTGTTCTCTATGGGTAAAGACTCAAATTCATTGTGATTGTTTTCTAAGTGCCGAAATAAAAGATGTCTCTCCACGTTTTGTTACTAGATGATCATACACAGCTGTAGGAACCCAAAAGCTGAGCGCTGATAATTATGCCCCCCCTTTTTGACAGTCATAGACCTTCTTTAACCTGCAAACAGTGAGCCCATTTTAATTTTGCTTCTATTTATGGTTTTGGTTGTTGATTACAAATGACGATTTACGTGTTTGCATCGTGTTGATGTTGTTGATGGGTTTACAGAACAAGCAACGGCTAACCATTCAAAATGTGAAATAGTATAGCAGTGACTTGTGTGGAAATGTCATCACAGACAAACTAAACCTTTGCAATCATAGCAACAGCACTGAAGAAAGCTTGGGTTTTTAAGTTGTTGTTGTTTTTTATTATTATTATTTTGAAGGTGCTTTCAGATAATCAAAGTTTGAGTCCATCAATCCGTGAGCACAACCAGCCCAGAGAGAACAATTATATTCATGAGATATAACAGAACAGCATCACATCAATGACATTTTAAACTAGTTCATGCTGTTGTTTGTGAAAGAGCTGTATTATCGTTGCTTTTATGACAGTTTTTTTTTACTGTACAACACTTCACAGATTATATAGACAAAAAAAAAACTTGTATATGAAATGGTTTTCATAATTTACTTGTTTGTGATATCTTTTGTTTTGATGAGCTGCAAGGGGAATATGTGATTGGTGTAAATCAGGGGTCTCCAGCCCGGCTCCTGGAGAGCTACCTTCCTGCAAACTTCAAGGCCCCCTGAAATAAAAACTTAAGTTTTTTTTAGCTTTTAGTATTAATATGTAAGCCTTAAGTTTATGAATAAGCTGGTGTGTTCCAAGACAATGACACAATTCACATTTAGGAGATATAAGCATTCAAAAATTAGGGCCCTATTTTAACAATCTGAAACGCAAGTGTGAAAGCGCAAAGCGCAAGTAACTTTGTGGGCGGATCCCGGCGCTGTTGCTATTTTCCCGGCGGGATAAATGCCTCTTGCGCCTGGCGCAAATCTAAAAGGGGTTGGTCTGAAGTAGCTTCATTATTCATAGGTGTGGTTTGGGCGTAATGTGAAATAAACCAATCAGAGCGTCCTCTCACATTCCCTTTAAGAGCCGGCTCGCTGTTCCATGGCGGATCGCTATTATAACGGCGGATTTCCCAGGCGCACGCCAGGAGCAGTTCACAGCCGAGGAGACCGACGTTCTCGTCAGGGCCGTAAAACACAGAGAAGTGACATTGGGGATGATGGGAGAAACCCACCCAAATTAGCTTCGGTTAAACAGGCGTATAATTTGGGTAAATGTGTAGCCTAATCTAGATAAATAAATAAAAATCTAGATAGATCTTTTTCACATCTTCACGGACACAACAATGATTTCCCTCGTGTGTTAATATTTTTCCTTGTAATAATGTATGATTTGCAAAAATGAAAACTGCTGCGTCTGTTTATAATTATTAGAGAATCAAAGTGGATGCGCGTTAACACGCTACATTACGCGCCCTTAAAATACCATATCACTAACGCGCAACGCGCCACTGTCTTTAGACTGTTTTTTTTCTGGTCAGTGGCGCAATTGCTTTCTAAAACTGGAAAATAGCACCAGGGAAGTTTTGCGCCGGAACACGCCTCCTCTTTGCGCTGAACCGCCCCCGCGAGCGCAAGTTTATTCCCTAATTTACCGACGTGCGTCTGTGGAGGGAAAAGTCCGCTGTGCGCGGGTGCAAAATAGGAATGATACATGCGTCGGTGTACAAAATCAATTGCGCTGGGTGCAAGATAGGGCACTATGTCTCTCACTTCGGCTAAAATGGATCACGGATTTTTATGACATCACCGCAGACGTCAGAATCTCATCACATCTTCTGTCCAATCAAATGCTCTGAAGCATCCCGCTCCCTATGCTATAAATACCACCTGGCCAAAGCATAGCATAGTTTACATATAACGGAGCAATATGTGTTAGAGATGTGTGTTCGGTTGCATAAACGTTCAATTTCTACTCCGGTTTCCAACTGTACGTTGGTTAAGAATTAAATGACTAGAAAATGTTCACACCTCTACTATTGAATCCAACATATCCTCAGCACTCGGATTCGCTTCCATGGTGCTGTCAAGTACGACTTCCTATTTCAGTGGAAATAATGTCAATGCATCATACAAAGCTGCGAGTTCAAAGGCACTTCAGTGGGCCTTTCAGTTCAAACCTCCTACAACACACCTGCTTGTATTTTCTAAGTAACACTAAACACCTTGATTAGCTGGTTCAGGTGTGTTTGATTGGGTTTGGAGCTGAACTCTGCAGCACGCTCTTCGGGAGCAGGGTTGGAGACCCCTCTGGTGTAAATGAAGCCATGTTGGTATGCCCACAGCTTGACAAACATATCTTGCAGACAATTCTAAATACTCCAAACACACATATTAATTATTTTTTACTGTAGAATACAATTTTTACATACTCCTTTTTTAATCGTTTTTTGGGAGGGGCGGACCAATTATGAATTTCAGTCGTATTATGTTTGTGACCTAAACCAGAACAACCTTATACATTTACATCTACCTGTACGTATGTTCCTGTTTTCATGCCACAGACCCTCTGAAATTTGAAGTTGTTCAAATCACAAAGAAAAGGACATTTGTCAGCGTGGAGCACATAGACCGGTTTCCGAGAAGATTTCACCCTGCACATGCTTGTCAGTCAAAACTCAAGGTTGTATTGTGTATATTTTGTAGAAGTCCAAGTAGTTATTAATGTGAACCAAAGTGATATATTACACTGTGTAACACAACCTGTGGCTTTGAGATGCCGACAGTGGTGGTAAGGATGTGTAATTTGTAGGGTTAAGTGTCATCACTGCCTTACACTTGTGCCCCTTTGATTTCAGAGAAAAAAAACATTCAATATTCCATGAAACATAACAATATCATAGCATAGTCTGTAACATTACATCTAAGGGAGACTCTTATTTTATTTATGAATATGCTGCTTGGAGTTTCTTAATCTTTAATAAAGAAACATGGTTTACATTGTTTGCTTGAAGCTTCAGTAATTTTATAGTTGTAATTTAGAGAAATATTGATGTTCGCTGGTGCCAGTAAGGGTACATTTGAAGGTACAACTGATACTGTATGTGCCTTAAGTACAGAAGCAGACTCTTTGATACAAAATACAGACTCTTTGTAATACATAATTGTCATAATAAGCTTTTGTACTATTCTCTATCTTTTCTTTGCTTCATATTTTTGGACCATTGTGTTCTTGAATTGAGAACATCAAACATAAATTAGTTAATGGCTCATCATGTGTAGTAGGATATGCAACCACAGTCTGATGAGGGAAATTACCTGAAATAATATTTTCTAAGGTCTTAGCAATTACACTGTGAAGAAATTACCGGACAAGACCATGTTCATTGCAGCGACATACCAAAAAACTTGTAACTTATCCATGAATTGAGCAAAATGTATGATCCTTTTTTCCCCAAAAAATATCCAAATTGTATATAAAATCTCAACATTGTTATTAAAAAGACAAAAGAAATATCCGGAGATAAGGGTAGAATGTCCCTCATCCCTCTGGCTCCATCTTGGTCTATCGTCGCTCTGCTTCGGCCTTCTGAGTCACCAGCTGTGCCTCAACCCTCCACCCCTCTGGCTCTGCCGGGCTCTTCTTTCCCTCCAGTTCCACCATTGTCCTCAGTTACAGTGACTCTTCCTGATTCTGCGCCTGCGGCGCCACCTCCTCACTATTGACATGAGTGAGGAGGATCCTTCTTCGCCAGAACCCAGACACCCACCTAACACACCCATAGCGGAACATATACCTGAGCCTTCCGCAGCCATAGAGCCCCAGCACGCCATTGTGGCCCATCATCCCTGAAGCTCCGCCGGTATCCCTTGTCCCTATGGGGTTAATGTCACAAGTGATCTGTGCCTCATCTGTCCTGCTGCTTCAACCGGCCCTTGTGTAATAACATTTTATATACCGTATAAATGATCAATTTCACACTTGCAGTCGTGAGATATGGCTGTATATCAGCATGGCTGTGATTCAGCTGTAAGCACGAGGTAATTACAGCCATGCTGTAAATTTGCTTTTATACTACAGTTCGCCTGAATAATTATGATAATAATAAGTAAAAGCTTGTTTTTCTTGATTAACACTAAACAACTAAATGCATTAAAAGCATGTTCCTTTTTGTAAGCCTGTTTTAATACATGGTATATAACTGCCTATTATGATAAAATAATATATCCCCCCACCAAATTATTGAATGAATTAGGTGAACATTTCAAGGGTCTTCATTATTCATTGTAACTCATCATCAATTTAGTACCATCATTTAAATAAGTTTTTAAACTTTTTTTAAAGTAAATTAAATATTGCTATAATGACATTCTTGCAGTTAAAAAAAGTCAAAAATGAATGTGACCATATCGCATTGTAAATGCTATCGGACAGTGCCTCGGACAGCAGAAAATGTATCGGGTTACGACTGAAACCCTTGTTCCCTGAGAAGGGAACGAGACACTGTGTCGACTACGACACTTTGGGGAACGCCCTAAGCGTAACTCATCTGAAGTATGAATGAAACTAATCCAATCCTGATTGGTGCTGCGTCATGAAGTAACATGTGACGGCATACACTGAAGCTACAAAGGGACGCCAGCACACAACAGAGTTAGCTTCTGCGATTAAGCAAGTCGCTCCCAGGCAGGGGAATGCGTGACAGAGGGATGCAGTCTCTTATCCCCTTCTCAGGGAACAAGGGTTACAGTCATAACCCGAGACGTTCCCTTTCGAGGGAACTCGAACTGCGTCGACTACGACACTTTGGGGAACGAGTAGCCACTATGACACAATGAGCCCTGTCTGTCCCAGTGTGAAGCTGCGCACAGGCACACTTAGGACGAGAGCACTAGAGGGATCTGCCAAGGCTGGCCTGCCAGGAGTCCTATGATCTCCATAAATCTGGGGAGCAGGACGATCGGAGGAAAAGTGTACAATGCTAGCCTCGGCCACGTCTGTACCATACCATCCAGCCCCAATGGCTGGATGGGGTGAGAGAAAACCATAGAGGACAGAGGAACATCCCTCAAAACGCTAGCAAATCCATTTCCACTGGGACGAACCTCTTGCATATCAGCTCCATTGTGCATTGCTCTGAGAGATAACCGTTTCCCATGGGACCACAGGAGGATCTGATGTGCCAGTCTGGAGAGAGATCTCAGAACCTCCTGATGAATCATGTAGGAGACCACTGACACATTGTCTGTGTGGTGACCCCTGAGGTCTGGGAGGAAGCTCCTCAGAGCCCTGCCATCCATGACCGCGCCCCAGCCCGTGAGGAAGGTGTCTGTCGAAGCGGCTTTCCGGCAACATGACGCTCCCAGCATGGGGCCTTGGGACATAAATCAAGCTTTTTTTCCATATAAATCGAAGGCATCTGCGCATAACCCGGATCATGCGGAACGGGTTCCCCCTCATGGGAACCACCACTGCAGGGCCCTCATGAAATGAGGCCGAATGGAATGACGTTGGACGCTGCTGCCATGAGTCCTAACACTCTCTGAAAAAGTTATACAGTGATGGCTTGGCCTAGCTTTATACTTTTATACTGGTCACTGTGGCCGGGAGGGACTCTAGGCTCGTGCCAACACGCTTTTTTTCGTGTTGAGTCTCAACCCCAGGCTCTGGATGTGGGCAAGGACAACATCTCGATGCCGAACTGCTAGCTCTTGTGACTGGGACATAATAAGCCAGTCGTCTATATAATTTAGCACCCTGATACCTCAGCGGAGCTAGAGCTGCATCCATGCATTTGGTAAACATGCGAGGGGAGAGAGCTAGGCCGAACGGAAGAACCCAATATTGGAACGCTTCGCCCCAAAAGCGAACCTCAGGAACTTCCTGTGAGATGGAAGGATGGATATGTGGAAGAATGCGTCCCTTAGATCTATCGTGACAAACCAATCCTCAGATTTGATCTGACTCACGATGATAGAAATAGTGAGCATCTTGAACCTGAATCTTAGATCTAAAATTGGTGCAACCCTCCATCCTTCTTGGGAACTATGAGGTAGCGGCTGTAGAACCCAGACTCCCTGTCTGGCGGAGGAACACGCTCTATGGCAGTAATGCTGCAAGCCATTTTAGTGCCCTTAGTGCCCGCGCGGTCTCTTGCTCTCTCTGCCGTGCACGCGCTACTCGGTTTGGAGCACAGTCTCTGTCTCGCGGGCGCGCTCGCCTCGCTCTAGATTGCGGAGATTTTAACTAATTCGCGGGCATCAGTGAGCCTCTATCAATATGTGGGAGACTCCCGGAACTTCCGGGATGCTATTTTTTTGGTGCCCCCTCAGCTCTTGGTGCCCTACGCACAGCGCGTGATGCGCGTGGTGGGAGCGGCGGCACTACTCTATGGCCTCCTTTACCAGCAGGGAGTTTACTTCCGGTTCCAATTACCCTGCACTGGGTCGACTGCAATCCACACCAACCGGTTGCATTTTGGTGGGCAGAATCGAACTGCAGCCTGTAACCCTTCTCTATTGTGCGCAGGACCCAAGGAGAAATATTTGGCAGGTCTTGCCATGCTTTGAAATATTTTACTAAGGGAACCAGCCTCTCGAGACAGATTTCGGGTATTATTCGAGATTCGTTTTCGATCCCCTGAAACAGCTCTCCGGCAGGGTTTGTTCTAAACGATTCTCGATGTGCAGACGCAAGCGCTTCCTGGCCGCAAGCCTGTGGGGCAGACAGAGCAGCGTGCGTTCACTGGAAACCGACGTGTCCTGAAGCGCATTTTACGGAGGGATACAGACATGGATTCCACGGAGGAGCAATTCTCGCCCTGCTATTTTCGTCTTGTTTTCGAGACCCTGAAGTGGAATACCAGCAGGGAAAAATTATGCCTGTGGGGCAGACAGAGCAGCGTGCATTCGCTGCTCATCATTTTTATTCCTCAGAATTAAATGCAGCCATAAACACTGGATATGTAAAACACGGTCTGAATGGTAGGCTGAATTAAAATATCGAACTTTTTAAAACCAGATAATATTCCATCATTTTAATTTCATAGAATTAAATGCAGCCAAAATCACCAGATAATACTGTTTTAATATTTATTTATATGGTCTCGTAATCTACACGCTGCCTCGGCAAACGAGAGATTCGAGCCGTTACAATATATTTGGCTTTCATCCCTCAAGAAGAAAGTCAACAGGTGCGATCGGCTGAAACATCCGGATGTGCGCGTCAAGATATTTCTCAATGAACATTGACAGCACCCTCAGGAGCTGACTGTGAATGCCTCTCACCCAAACAGTATTATTTCACAAATCACGTGTGTCCCTTTTATTGCAGACCCGTAATCTACGCGCTGCCTCGGCAAACGCGAGATCCCAGCCACAGAATCTTTATTGCAGAGTAGACCCGTAATCTACGCGCTGCCTCAGCAAACGCGAGATCCGAGCCACTAGATTCTATATTGCAATGCCGACCTTTATTTGGGACAATTCTTATGGGACAAACAACACCAAATAGGACCGACAGCTTGACACAGAGTGCTTGCTGAAGAGCAAAAAGCTATCTCTGTTGTGTGCCGGCATCCCTTTGTAGCTTCCGTGTATGCAGTCACATGTTACGTCATGACGCTGCACCAATCAGGATTGGATTAGTTTCATTCATACTTCAGATGCATTACGCTAAGGGCGTTCCCAAGTGTTGTAGTCAATGCAGTTCGGGTTCGAAAGGGAATCGGGATAGTAATGCACTACAATGCTTGTCATTTCCCATTAATTTTATTCCAAAACTTTACATTGTTCCCCAATATACTTACACGTACGGACTTTATAGGTACACTGTAATTACCGAAAGTTACACTGTAATTTCGTTTTAATTACGCAGTATTTTCCTGGTTGTTACCCATTTATTCCCAAGACTTTACATATTGTTCCCCTATACTTACACATAAGTACTTTATAGGCACACTGTAATTACCGAAAGTTACACTGTAATTTCATTTGTAATTACGCAGAACTTTCCGGGCTGTAATCTAAAGCGTTACCAACTTTATCACTTCATCTTCATCTTCGCAAAATCCTAATTACAACATCGTAGAGATGACATTGTATCATATGATGCTCATAAGTTTATTCATATTGCGTTAGTAGCTGATAACACCAAATCAGTAAAATAATAAAAAATTGCACTATGGAATATAAATGTTTTTGTACTTCCTACTTCCTGTCTGACCAATGAATGGATGACTTTAGCACAAAGTCACTTGCACAAAATTTTGGTTCACTTGCAAAAAGGGCAATGTGAAAGCATACCACACCAAACAAAGAAAAATCAGCATTGTATTTGGTCCTGACCAAAGCAAGTGACCTAGCGGACTTGCCTGGTGTGAATACACCCTTACAATCGCCAACAAGAAGGACTTTATCTGCAGCCAGTACTAACTCTGGTGGCCTGTATACAGTAGCCAGCACAAATGTCAAACTGGATTCATCATTTACAATATAAAGAGTTATATTAAGCACCAACACTTCAAAATAGTTAGATTTAAAACAAGACTTCTGAGTAATAGTGAAGATATTGTTATAAATTACAGCAACACCTCCCCCTTTTCCTTTCAGACAAGGCTCGTGTTTATAACAGTAATCTTGGGGGTTAGACTCATTTAACAGGACTACAGCAGTGCTGGCTATTTATAAATTGATCTTTGATCCCTAACTAGGGGGTCCCTGACCACGGACCTGGCTTCATTGAGGTTGAGACGTTGATTTCTCACATCTTCTTTGACCTGTTTCATCAACGTTTTCTTTGGCTCTGTCCGTTGGACTTTCCACTGGGCAGGTTGATTTCGCTAGAGGAGTTTGAGTGGTAGCCTGCTGTCAGTCATTGTACAGACGTGGTCAAACCATTGCAGTCGCCATTTCTTAATCTGCTCCTTGATCGTTGGCTGATGTTTATACAAATGGAGACTCTTACAATCTGGCGTAAGCATCGCATTTGAAAGACCTTAAGTTTGGCCAGGTCTAGTTTGAGTAACATCTTAAGTTATTGATCCATAAAGAAGGAGGACTAGCAGGATTAGGGTCTGTGATTAGGGTCTGTTCCCAGGTATTTTAATTTTTGAACTTGCTCGATTTGGTCGCCATCGAGATCAACTATGGCCGTTGATCCGTCTGTTGTCAATACTTTTCTCTTGTCCGCATTAATCTTGAGGGCGTATAACTGGGCGACAAGGGGCGATATCATGGAGGATATCCGTGGCCTCGGCATCGTCGTTAGCCGGTATGGTGCTGTCGCCAGCAAACATTAAATCCATCATGAAATGGTCCTCAGCGCACTGAACTCTGTGCATGTTATGGAATGCTTTTTCTAATTATGGTATCCATCACGATGTTGAAGAGGAGAGGAGAAGCCACGACTCCCTGGCGGACCCCAGCCTGAATGGTAAACGCCTCAGAGACCTCATTTCGGATCTGCACTTGACTGGATGACTGGTTGTAGATTGCCAGAAGAAACTTGATCATCCATCTCCAGTGCTTTCCATAAGGCGGGACAGTGAATACAATGAATGCTGATCGAAAGCCCCTTATTTCCCGCATTGAATTCTTTCCCCGATTCTGCAGAAACCCTGCTTGTTCTTCTTGGCTCGTCTGCTCATGATCGTGCTTTATATGTATGGACAATATAATCACTTTTTCTTGTGGTTATTTTCAGGGTTATTTTCCATTTTGACTCAGAGAATGTCATCTTTACAGATTTGTAATATTCTGACAGATTGATTGGACAATTCAAAAAGTCTCCAAATATGTCATATTTTTAAATACGCAACAGTAGTAACATTCACTGTCATTCAGGTGTCATTGAGTTGTGGTGCCTGTTTCCCTGTGATGTCCATGCAGCACCCTTTATGTGGAAATTGACTGATGATATAATCTACTAATGAAAACATTGTCAGGTGACCATAAACAATTTCAGGAGAGAAAAAGATACAGAAGTTAGCCAGAATAAATGAGTCATGTCTTTTTTCCTCAAGATGATGGCGCATGAAACCTAAAAAGAATCTAGGGACTCTGCACAGATCAAAAAAAAATTAATAATATGACATTTAAATTGATTGGATTTATGAAGAGATATAAACAGTATATACCTAATAAGAAATTAATAATCAAATTAATGTTAAAATAATAAGGATGTGGCAAAGTCTCTCCCTCATTGAAGCTTGATTAAATTAAGATTCACGCTAACACTTAGTTATTAATTCATTTAACTAACCTGAACTAACAATGAGCAATACATTTGTTACAGTATTTATTAATCTCTGTAAGCTTTAGTTTATAAAAATACAACTGTTCAGTGTTAGTTCATGTTAGATCAGGTCAATTTGAACAATAATTAATAAACGCTTTATTTTTCATTGTTAGATTGTAAACTAATGTAGGTAACTAATGTTAACATTTTGAACGTTATTGTAAGGTGTTACTGATTCACAAATGTACATGATATCTTCCTTTATTTCAGATGAGAATATGTCTTTATACAGCATAGGCAATTTTTTATTTTTGTTTTAACGTACACTGCCTACATTTAAACTCGTTTAACAAACATTTTAGAATCAAAAGTTAAACCTTTAAAAGCAATTAAAGTGTAATCAACCGGTCTCTGTTCTCCCGTTTCCATGGTAGTGGTGCTGGATCTCTATGATAAGTTTTGCTAATGAAATAAAAAGTTTGCTTATTTGCAGATCAATATATAGCCTATAGGTAAATGCACTTATCTTTCTTATTAGTGCTGAATAATGAATAAAACTAGAAAGAAAAAAAACATTGATCAGTGCTTTTTACTTTTTAAGTAAAAATCAATTACCCTTGTACTTTTACTAAGATAATTTTGAAAAAGAACAGGCTGGAGTAATTATTTTTAATTATAAATAATTTTTAATTATTTATTATTTTACTGGAATAATATTTAATTGGGGTGTCTGTACTTTTACTCAAGCACTTGATTTGTGTACTTCATCCACCACTCCACTGATAAAAACAATGGATTATTGTAGTGACTACTGTGTATGACTGTTCATTACTTCATAGTTATTTTTCTTGAACCTTAATTAATATATAATTAATAGTAGTTCTTCGGGAGGTATGACAGAATTCATAAGTTATTGATTAACTAACTGATACTTAACACAATCATAAAATTATATTATACTGATTAGTTAACACATCTTCCTTGGTAGTTAACAGTAGTGACTTAAGTGTTAATGAAGAATTACCATTAGTTCTTCAGTAATTCCTTGTTAGTTATGCAGTAAGTAAGAAACAGTATTCTAAAGTGTTACCGAATTTTGTATAAAAATTACCAAAAACCACTTGCAGTGTTATATATTTCTTTCAATTGTGTGCTTACATATATATCCTAAATGTTTTCAAGAATTTGTAAATTCATAGAAATTCACAACTTTAAATAGAGCCCGTTCCTTGTCGCCTTTCAATGATGTGATATCCGCATTCTCCCTGGTTTCCGCTTGTACTGCCATAGTAACCATGGCGACAGACATGGACAACTGCGTTACGCCTAGCAGCACGCTCACGCCGTTGTTGTTTCGTTCAAACATTATGGACAATGGCAAGCAGACTTTGGGACAAAAGAAGAAATAAAACGAGGATCAATATCAGCGCGGCGTTATCGAGATGCCGAGAGCTCCACGTCCACAACTAACTTCGACTTGACAGAGACGCCGCTCTTGCATGTACTTTATTACAGTGTTTCCCAACATTTTTTCAGTCAAGGCACCCTTTGAACATGTTCAAAAATTTGGGGCACTCTACACTAGTGTTGTCACAATACTACTTTGATATGATACCTTGAAATGTATTGATTTTCAATACCACAGGGAAGAACTGCCCACTGTCATAGATATTTTTTAATATTATCTAAAAAATTGTCCATCTAATGAAAGTCTAGGAATCAGTCATTTCTTCTGAAGAGGTCACTTTATATGATGACGTATTTTTCATATATAAAAATTGCTCAATTACCATTGCAAATATCACCTAAATGTTTGCTCACTCAGTGTGTTTGTGTTTTATATTGGGATCATTTTTTATAATTGAACAAGATTGCTTGTTTTTAATGTAATCATTTCACAGTTAATCTCCAAATTAATGTAGAAACAACATAAATACAGTATATTTTAAATAATTGTTTAATGGCATCTTTTTATGAATAAAGGCCAGTATCACTGATACCAATACTGCTACTGATGTCTTAAAAAAAAATCTATTTTAAACATTGATCATCGTCATTCAACACTACAGTATTGAAAGCTATACATTTGAACATTTATTAGGCTCCAAAAAATATAACAACTTTTAATTTAAGTGAACTTTAAAAAAAAATATTCAAATAAGCCCATAATAAATGCCATATATACCTGTGCCCTTCCTACCTGTCTAACAGGTAGGAAATACACAGAAATTGAATAAAGTTATCAAACACTTTACAGTCTTCACTGCATAAATGATCAATTAAATATAGATGAATCCTTATGTCATGATCTGGGTGCTTTCTCTCACTCTATCACACACACACACACATTCACACGCTGTCAATTAACGCCCATTCACATACTCACACTCAGACCCATTTACGCACACACCTCTTCAATCTACTTTCATGTCTTTCAGCTGATGCTCTTTATCATTCTTAGCCTGTTACACTCATCACCTGTCCCTAATTTCTTACTGATTGCTTCCCTATATCCTTGCTCTTCTTTCTATCGGACCTCGCTTGAGTATTGCATTTGCTATTGTGAACAGTATTGTGTCTGATTCTATTTTGTCCTGTCTCAGTCCTGTCGCATGGACCCGTGCGTGTCGGTTCCGAACCCTGTCCAGAGAATCGCTGTCTGCCTCGTCTGCCTCCCGGACGCTATCACTCTCGGAGAATTCAGCCACGTAGCTCCAGCCTAACAGACCTCTGTTCACCTGTTTTGCTATACGCACTTCCCTGAGTTTCTAAACTACCTCGGGTAGTCTTTTGTTTCTTTTGAGGCTGCATCTGTTTTGTCAAAACTTATCAACACTAATTAAAGTGACTGTTTCTCCAAACCTGCTGTGTTGTCCGCTTACCATCATGACACCTTATTAAAGGAGAACTTGGCAACTTTTTAACTTACTAAAACTGTTTAGAAATCATTTGGATGGTTAAACAACCTGTTCTATTTCGTTCTTCCTGACCGCCAGAGGCAGTGCTTCACACTGGATACTATCTCTCGTTGCAATGCATAGGTTGAGTCTAATACAAACAATGTCCCTCATGACCAGGATGACTCGGGGTGCTCCCCTATTTAACCACGTGACTTCCTGCAGACTGTCCCTATAATCTTCTTGCGTGCATGTATGCAGGTCGTAGATTATGTAAAAAAAATATATAAAAAAAAACTGGAATCCGTTCTTCACAGCTTCGCAACAAAAAGCATTTTTGTTGGTGTCTCGCGACTGCACGTCCTCCAGAGGCTGCAACGGATTCAGTGGGATAATGAAATAGTTGTTTACATTTATGCTGTGGTTCGTTCTCGTTTTCCTGTCATTGTGTTGGTCGCTAGACAGAGTGTTTTCGCTCGTTAAAAGGGCCATGATAACTTGCAGCTGTAAGTTAAGTTAGTTAAGACCACGATTAGAGTGTCTGCGCTCTGTATAGCGATTGGTATCTGGTCTACAATAGGTACAATACTCATCTACTGTGTTATTGAATGAGCTAGCAATGGTGTAAAAAAAACAAAAAAAAACTCTAGTAAGTTTGCTTGCTTAGGACAGTGGCAGTCAGATTGATTCCGCTCGACTTACCAAATATCTTCCGAAACCAGAATGGAACAGTTAACTCATAATTGCACATTGTGCATGGCTATCCTCCAGGCGGATGTTGGGCATGACTGCTGCCCTTCCTGTTTAGGCCTAGAGCACCTTAAACAGGGCCTCACAGAAGATGCCTGCATGAACTGCAGTGTAATGTCTGGGGAAAGGAGGACTTCGAGGATAACTATGGTGGAAGGGCTTTTGGGTCGCTACCACCACCTCCACCACGTAAAACAACAAGTAAGCGTAAAAATACTGAATCCAACCAGTGCTTCGGCTGGTAAAAGACCCAAGAAAGACCCTTTAAGGCAGAAGGTGGATGTGTTGACGGCTGAGTTTGCTCAGATTAAGTCTTTGCTTATGAAGTGGCAACCGGGCGAGAGACTAGTATCCTCAGTCGAAGCCCCTGCTATGGAGTCGCCCATTGGGGAGAAAGATGTCCTTTCAATGGTGGCTTCTCAGAGCCAGTTCTATGATGATGTTGATGGGGAAGTGGAGATTATATCTGATCATCAATCCCAGTTTTCCCATGATGGCTCCCAGGAAGCTGGTCATGGATCTGCAGAGGGTCCACAGTCAGAGCAAGAGCTGGTGAAGCAAGCTCTTCAGGCTGCATTGGCTCGCTTGGGTCTTGACACAGCCCCTGCAGTGGCAACCTCTTCTAGTGCTTTTTCAGAGGTTCAGCGCAACCCTCTTCTCTTACAATTCCACCATCGAAGGATTATATCGAGGAGTTGCAAAGATGCTGGGCTAACCCTAGGTCTTTTACACACCCCACTAGTGCAAGCAGAGCATTGGCTGCGATGCAGGATGCAGACACTTATGGCTTGGGTCAGATGCCTAAGGTTGATCCATTTATTGCCTCGTTTGTTCTTTCCCCAGAGGAGGTATTGAGGACTAATGTTCGTTGCCCCCGGCCTCAATGCAGGATCACAGATGATCATCTTATCCAGGCATATAACACAGCAGCACGAATGGGTCGCATTGGCAATTCTCTCTCCCATCTCATGTTGGCCCTGTCTCAGTCCCTTCAATCATCAGGGAGTGATCCATTTAACCAAAACTTAAGTGATGCCTCCCTTCAGGCAATAGCGTTCATGACAAGAGAGCTGGGAAGGCTTATGTCAACGCTCACACAAGCACGCCGCCAAGTCTGGCTTGCACAATCACCTCTGTCTGAGCCATCTAGGAGAACACTAAGGGATCTTCCAGTAGTTCCAGGGCAACTCTTTGGGCCAGCTGCACAGGAGACACTGGAGCGTAGTGTCCTGGTGAATCAGACCAGGCAACCGTTTGCTGACCTGAGAAGAGTTCCACAGGCTCACTTAAATTACCGACAGCCTTCTAGGGGGTATGAACTACCACGCTCTACGTTTTCAACACGCCCAGCTGATGTTCACAAGGGCCAGCCTCCGAGATCACCACGTGAAGGAAATTTTGCTCAGCGGCCCGGGGCTCGGGGTCAGCAAGTTTTTCAGGCCCCTAGGGGTAGAGCACCTGGCCAATGGCCCAACAGGGATGCTAGAGGCCATGGACGTAAGTCCTGAAGGTCCGCGGCCGACCGTCAGACAGTTTTCTTATCAGCAGCTCAGTTACTGGGAAACAACTTCCGACCCCTGGGTAATAGCAACACTATCCCACGGGTACAAGCTGCAGTTCCGACGGCGGCCGCCTGCTTTCAAAGGGGTCAGGATGACCGTAGTCTCAGACCCCGACAGTTCACTTGCCTTAAAACAGGAAATAGCACAACTCCTAGAGAAAGGTGCCATCGAACCAGTAGATTGGTCAGAACGGCTAGGTGGGTTCTTCTCCATTTACTTCATCATTCCAAAGAAAGATGGTGGTGTAAGGCCCATACTGGACCTTCGCGGCCTCAACAAGATCCTGATGATCTTACCATTTCGTATGCTGCGCATAACCGATGTTCTTCAGGCGGTCAAGCAGCAGCACTGGTTTACTACGGTAGACCAGGACCAGGTCTATCAATTCCGTGCCCTCCCATTCGACCTTTCTCTATCGCCACGAGTCTTCACCAGGTGCATGGCGACCGCACTGGCTCCAATCCAAGCCACAGGGATACAGGTACTTCCATACCTGGACGACTGGCTCCTTTGCTCCCACTCTCAGGAGCAGGCAGTGTTAGAAATCACACAGCTGCTCGCACATATTACTCGACTGGGCCTTTCTGTGAATTTCACCAAGAGCCGGTTAATTCCAAGTCAGTCGGTGCGGTTCCTAGGTCTCACGGTCAATGCAAGCCGCTCCATCAGAACAACGAGTGGACAATATACTACTCCTCCTTCAACGGTTTCGGAGGCATGCCAGACTTCCATTCAGGTGCTTCCTCAGGCTCACAGGTATGTTGGCGGCAGCAGCGGCAGTCATACCATTGGGCCTCCTTTCACTACGCCCCTTTCAAAGATGGGTGAACAGTCTCCACTTGAACCCCAGTTGGCACAAGAACAGGTTGATCAAGGTGACACAGCGATACCTTCTGGCCCTGAAGTCTTGGATGAGCAGGTTGTATCTGACCAAGGGGGTTGTTCTGGGCATGATTCCCTCTCGAAGGGAGATAGTCCAGACCGATGCGTCCCTTACTGGCTGGGGGGCAGTCTGGCAACACAGAGCAGTCACTGGACAATGGGGTCCTCGGGAAAAGGGCGAGAATATAAATACCCTGGAACTTTGTGCAGTTCTGCGAGCTCTGAAGCACCTCGCTCCGTTTTTGAAGGGCAGGCATGTTCTAGTCAGGTCGGACAACATATCAGTGGTTTATTACATCAACCATCAAGGGGGCACAAGGTCCAGCCAATCCCTTGAAGTATCACAGGAACTGCTGACTTGGGCCTTCCCTCGCTTTGCAAGCATCAGAGCAATGCATATCCCAGGGGTATCAAACGTGGTTCCAGATTTCTTGTTGCGCCACAGAATTCCATCGACGGAGTGGAGGCTCAACCCAGAAGTGGTAGAGAGGATATGGCAGTGGTTTGCCAGGGCAGAAGTGGACCTATTTGCCTCAGCGACAACGACCCACTGCCGTCTCTGGTTCTCACTAGCGGAGGAATCCAGTCCGCTGGGGCAGGATGCTCTAGCCCAAGCCTGGCCAGATCAGCTACTCTATGCCTTTCCCCCGATACCGATGATCGGGGTGACTGTTCACAGGGTTCTTCACGAGCACCACAGGCTCCTGCTAGTGGCACCAAACTGGCCGGGGAGACCTTGGTTTCCAGTGATGTACAGGCTCCTAGACGGGGATCCTTGGACCCTTCCCAGGAGAAAGGATCTCCTCCAGCAGTTGGAGGGTCAGATTTGGCACCCGAATCCAGACCGCCAGCAGCTCTGTGTGTGGCCTCTGAGGGGCCGGAACCACTCTTCGGAGCCTGCGATCAAGAGGTCCAGAACACCATATTGAACTCTAGAGCACCTTCCACCAGGAGTGCTTATGCCTATCGATGGAAGCTTTTCTCTGATTGGTGTAGGGAGCAAGCAGTGGTCCCAGAGCACTGCCCTGTTCCTCTGATTTTACGTTTTCTGCAGGCATTATTAGAAAAGAAGAGAGCAGCTGCTACTTTAAGAGTTTATGTGGCTGCAATTTCAGCACATCACGTACGAATTGATGGTCAGCAATTGGGTTCTCATGCCTTGGTTACTCAGTTTCTTAGAGGTGCTCAGCGACTGCGGCCTAGTCTTAAAGTCTCGTACACTGCCCCCGTTTGAACCTCTAGAGCAGAGCGATTTGAAGTGGATCTCATTGAAGGCAGCGTTTCTCTTGGCCATTGCTTCGACTAAGCGGGTGAGTGAACTCCACGCGTTATCAGTTAGCACATCCTGTATGCGTTGGAATGCAGATGGCTCAGTTGTAACGTTATGGCCCAACCCAGCATTTCTCCCCAAGCGGCTTTCTGCCCTTTTTAGAAACCAGGCTATTGAGCTGGCAGTGTTTAATCCTCCGATGTCAAACGCGCTGGAAGGAAGTGGAAGCACACTGCTGTGCCCAGTAAGAGCTCTCTGGGGCTATCTGAGGGCCACGGAAGTTTTTCGACAATCAGACCAACTTTTTCTCTGTTACGGGGGCCCAAAAAGAGGTCAGCCCCTCTCAAAGCAGAGATTGTCGCACTGGGTAGTTGAGGTTATCACCCACGCTTACACATCTAATAACTGTCCAGTGCCTTTGGGGGTGAGATGCCATTCGACAAGAGGCATATCGACGTCTTGGGTTGCATTAAAAGGGGTCCTTCTAAGTGACATCTGTGCAGCAGCTACGTGGTCATCAACAAATACCTTTGCCAGATACTACAAGGTCAATGTGGCTGCTTCCGGTAATATTGGAATAGCTGTCCTGTCGGGACCCTCAACTTCCTCTTAAGGGTGAGTTGGACTTCCTCGTGACCTTGTTGTTATAAGTCATCCAGTGTGAAGCACTGCCTCTGGCAGTCAGGAAGAACGAAATAGAACGAGAGTTACATATGTAACTACGGTTCTATGAGTTCTGGATGACCGCCAGAGCTTTCTGTCACTCAGAGTCAGGCAAGAAGATTCCGTAGGGACAGTCTGCAGGAAGTCACAGGGTTAAATAGGGGAGCACCCCGAGTCATCCTGGTCACGAGGGACATTGTTTGTATTAGACTCGACCTATGCATTGCAAAGAGAGATAGTATCCAGTGTGAAGCACTGCCTCTGGCGGTCATCCAGAACTCATAGAACCGTAGTTACATACGTAACTCTCGTTCTGGTGATATTGGTGACTTTCCCCACTCCCCCCAGCATTCCCAGGCGGAAAACCAACCTTGATACTTGGGGACTACCGTCCCGGCAAGATAGAAATTTGAAGTCTCGTGAGAAGCGAGAACGAGAACGAGCGAGAAACACAAACTGCTTAATGGTTGATAACAGTGTGACCGGGTGAACAAACCCGGAACAAAAAAATGCGACTCGTTGCCAGGGGGAGGAATGCCGGTGTAACACCGGGCCGGCTCTGGTAACCTCACCGGGCCGGCTCTGATAACCTCAACTACCCAGTGCGACAATCATGGTCGCCGACTATGAGCGCCAGCTGAAGCCAATGATTAGCGCTTCATTGAAGCACATGCCTGGGAAAAAGGAGTATAAAGAGAGGGGCTTGAAGCACAGTGAGGAAAGAAATTTTCTGGCAGCAGTGAAGCTCGGTACGAGTGTTTGAGTGGGTTGCAGCAGCGACAGTGAGCGGCGGCAAGTGCGGAAAAGCTGAGGTTTAATGTCTGATCGGTGTTCCATGTTGGGTCCCCCGAGGCATGCTCATTAAGTGAGTCTTTGAAGAAACCACGAACAGCAACGCAACGAAGTAAGTGAGAAAAATTGCACGGAGAAAGAAGGAGAGTGACTGGCAGAACAGAGAGTGGAAACCCGCTGTAGGATTCATGTGATTCACCGAGGAAAAGTTAAGTGCACCCTTTTATGATTCACCTTTCTGAGAAAACCACATGTGAAGATTTCCCATCACCAGTGTACGACTAACCTGTGTTTGTGGGCAGTGTGTGTTATCCTGTTGACGGCAAAGAACAGTAACTGTAACGGCTGGGAAGATCGCTGAATCCATGTCCATATTCTGAAAACCATTAATTCTTGGATCATCCACCCTATGAAGAGAAGAGAAACGAGTTGATTAATCGCTGTTAAGATAGAGTGAGTTTGCAGTGTCTAAAAGAGTGAAACAAACACGTGTGAAGATTTACAAGAGTTATTTATGCACAAGTGTGGTGAGATCAAACAACTGTGTTCTCTCTGAGTCTCTGATGGATGAAATTGACCCATAACTTTGAAGATTCTTTCGAACTGATCTGTCCCCTCAGCTGTGTCCAGGTCCCTAAGATTGTGTGCACGGTGCGGAGGAGAAAAGCTCAACGCACCTCAATTGCCACAGATCACGAGCACTGTATTCCACCAAAGAAAGTCCAGTCTCATTATTTCTCCCAACGACGCCGTTCTATCACACACAGAACGAGACCGAAGGCTGGTAAAGTACCCCGTTTCTATCTCACCTACTGATGTCCGTCTCACTGTCAAATGGTCTGTTCCTTGAATGAAGCAAAGAAGAAGCAGTTACTGCTGAGAGTTGAGTGGTGGCTCTGCGAGCACGTCAACGAATCCGAACCTGGAAGCTGTCTGTCCCACGAGCCTATGCAACGAGTCTTACGACGAGAAAAGTCACTGTCTGTCCCACGAGCCTATCCCACGAGTCTTACGACGAGAAAAGTCACTGGGCCCTATTTTAACGCTCTGAAACGCAAGTGTCAAAGCGCAAAGCGCAAGCAACTTTGTGGGCGGATCCCGGCGCTGTTGCTATTTTCCCGGCAGCATAAATGCCTCTTGCGCCTGGCGCAAATCTAAAAGGGGTTGGTCTGAAGTAGCTTCATTATTCATAGGTGTGGTTTGGGCGTAACGTGAAATAAACCAATCAGAGCGTCCTCTCACATTCCCTTTAAGAGCAGGCGCGCTGTTCCATGGCGGATCGCTATTATAACGGCGGGTTTGCCGGCGCACGCCAGAAACGGTTCACAGCCGAGGAGAGCGACGCTCTCGTCAGGGCCGTAAAACACAGAGAAGTGACATTGGGGATGATGGGAGAAACCCACCCAAATTAGCTTCGGTTAAACAGGCGTATAATTTGGGTAAATGTGTAGCCTAATCTAGATTTTTAAAAAAAAATCTAGATAGATCTTTTTCACATCTTCACGGACACAACAATGATTTCCCTCATGTGTTAATATTTTTCCTTGTAATAATGTATGATTTTCACAAATGGAAACTGCTGCGTCTGTTTATATTAGAGAATCAAAGTGTATGCGCGTTAACACGCTACATTATGGCCAAGCACGCGCCCTTAAAATACCATATCACTAACGCGCAATGCACCACTGTCTTTAGACTGTTTTTTTCCTGGTCAGTGGCGCAATTGCTTTCTAAAACTGGAAAATAGCACCAGGGAAGTTTTGCGCCGGAACACGCCTCCTCTTTGCGCTGAACCGCCCCCGCGAGCGCAAGTTTATTCCCTAATTTACCGACGTGCGTCTGTGGCGGGAAAAGTCCGCTGTGCGCGGGTGCAAAATAGGAATATGCGTTGGTATTCAAAGTCAATTGCGCTGGGTGCAAGATAGGGCCCACTGTCTGTCCCACGAGCCTATCTAACGAGACTTACGACGAGAAAAGTCACTGTCTGTCCCACAAGCCTATCTGACGAGTCTTACGACGAGAAAAGTCACTGTCTGTCCCACGACCCTATGCAACGAGTCTTACGACGAGAAAAGTCACTGTCTGTCCAACGAGCCTATCTGACGAGTCTTACGACGAGAAAAGTCACTGTCTGTCCCACGAGCTTATCCAACGAGTCTGACGACGAGAAAAGCTCACCAAAGCAACAGCCACGAACATCCCCACCCCTGCTTTTATCCCTTTTATACTTAATAAAAACGTACCTTTTAAATGCATTCTTGTTGTCTGCCTCTTGGTGTCCTCTGGTGTCTGCTCCTCCGGAGTGTGGTAAATAACCCTCGGTCCTAACATCGGTGACAACAGAATACAAAATGTAAATGTTCTATGATAATGTGTATGATGTATTACCCACCTCGGTAGACATAGTTCCACACGATAAAGTTGGCTTGCTCCGCCTCCGATCATAACAAATGCACATGAGCAGTGGTTGAAAGGGGGAGGAGGCACGCAAGTGAGTTTTTTATGACAGTGTTGTGAAATATGCACCCCACAGCTGTAGGGGGAGCTCGTGGGAAAAACATGCGACAACAAAAGTGAAAATCAGCAAAGAACTGACTAGAGTTGCCGAGTTCTGCTTTAAAGCTAAGCGTTCTTTAGTCAAGGCCAGTGAGTAAAGTTATCTGTTACCTGTGTTCTTTGATTCTGTTGTCACTGCCGCATGTGGATCTCACAGGCGTCCCATTTTCTCACAACTCTTTGCGTTCGTTTAAGGCTTTAACTAATTTAAGACTGCTCTTATGAGGATACTCAACAAAACTGACGTTTTGGCATAATATTTGTCACGAAAGAGAGGTCGATTCTGGCGCACGTCTTTCTGTGCATCTTGTGTTTCAGCAGGACATTAACAGACAGCGCATTCTCTTTTGTCATGTTGCGCTTGAATGGTTTAAGCATTTGCATGAAGAAGAACGTGATTATATAATGTAACGCTAGCCAAAGGATGACAGAAAAAAAACGGATGCTGCATTAATTACGTTAAATATTATTAACTGAAAAACATGAATCGAATGCATTACAGTTGACAGCACGGACATTACCAATGTGTTTATGCGGCAAGACAGACGTTGTGACAATATTTTTGTGTGATTTGACCGTAAGCGCAAAAAGCCATGAAACGAGGCAACTTTATGTGTGCGCAGTGGGAATGAAGCATGGGGAATGAAATCATGCGCAACCCCCGCAATTCAATGCCAAAAACTTACAATTTGCATTTTTATTATACTGTAAATGTGTGTGTTTTATTTGTTGTTGTTATTAGAGACATCCGAGATTGATGGTATATAAAAAATATATTTTTTACACATTTTAGCAATTTTAAAATGTTTGAAGGAGTTTTTACACGGCACCCCAGACGCTCATTGCCGTGGCACCCCGGTTGGGAAACGCGGCTTTATTAGACAGGTGAGCAAATATACATAAAACTAATCAATGTTATATAGCTCAAAATTATGAAATGTTAGAATATGATCAGTATGTTATTCCAATGTTGATCTAGCTTACCGCTAGTCTCATACAGCGAACAAACTAACACATATAATAACATTATAACTTTCAAAACAAGTTCATAACTTTCAACACAAGTTTATAACTTTCAAATGCAGTTTATTGTGATAATGTAGACCAAGTGAAACAGCACTGCGTTACCTCACAACTTTAATTCGTCAAATAAACGTACCAGTTTGAGTATTAATTTAGCACTTTCGGGTAGTTCGGTAGAATGAAATGTCCTCATTCCTTTATATCAGCGGGACTCGCGTGTGGCGCTGATAGGTCTCTCATTAGCAATCACGACCTGCTTCATACCAGTCATGTTAAAAACATCAATGTATTCATTCATCCATATACATTATTAGATCCATCAACATGATGACAAGTTCCATGATTACGCTTATTCACTGCCTCATCAACCTATGTCTTTGTTATTGTAAGAGGTTAGCGACCCCTAGCAGCGAAAAAAATTACATATTGTAACTTTAATGTTAGTCTGTCATGATTATACATTAATGATGCACACAAAAGGTTGTCACATTGAACAGCATAGCTTGTTCTGTGTCTGTAATGTAAACATGTTGAGAGAAAATTTCTTGTGTGGTTGAACATAGCAGGGTCCCAAGGTCCATCCGGAGATTCTGTAAATATTTTTTTGTGGACACACTGGCCTTTCTGACCTCAGTGGTCCTAAATATTAGTGCTTTGGTGACACAATGATGATATGAAGTATAAAGTGGTGAGACTGGCAGGTAACAGTACACTGGCAGTAGTCTCTCATCTTCCACCTGTCAACAGGATTTAAAAACAAATCCCATTGCTGACAGATTCTCTGACTCACAATGAAACATCTCCATAATGGCACTCCCATGTGTCAAAAGTTCTAAAGGCACATTGAAAGAACAGCAAAAAAAGAGAGAAAAAATCCCCTTTCAGACTAAGCATACCTGCAAGGCTGGTCGACAAAGAGAAACATCTAAACAGGAGATTTTGTCTGGCTGTCTGGCTTCAGAATGTTCTTTAGTTTCATACACAGCTGCTCTTTCTTCAGGCTTACCATCTCTTACCAGCAGATGCATCCATTCACCTGGTTCTACCAGAAAGACTCGGGAGAATAAATACTGTGACAATTAACATTTATTAAGAGCTCAGCAAGCAATCAAGTTCTTTGGCGTAGGCCCCGTCCGTAGCTTGCAATCCTAGGGTTCGGACTCTGCATATCCTGCCTGAAGACGAAGGCAGGGGCGCAGCCAAACCCCCTGCGAAATAAGGGAAGGGGCCATCTGGTGGTGGTGGGGTGGATGGAGGAGAAAGACATCTTGGTGTTATGTGGAGGATGGAGAGAAGGACCCATCTTGGTGGTGTTGGGGAGGATGAAGAGAAGGTCCCATCTTGGAGGTGGTGGGGAGGATGGAGGTGAATGGAACGACAGCATCTGCAAACTCAGACGTGTGTAAGTACCAACCTTTTATACCAAAAGTAGTAGGATATGATTGGATAGATGAGAAGGTAATAAGTTACGTAACAATTGAGTCTTCCCGGCAGAACTAATGCTAGAGATTCATTTCTTTTACAGAGATGTGTGGGTGTAAAGCAGACGGAATATTGCAATTTACTACAATCATTCTAATGACAAATCCCCAGAATTTATATGTGGCCATGTGGTTATATGTGGGTCATTCTCAGGGCAACAGTGTAATTTTTCCCCAGAAATTTAATGCGTTAATAATTTTAGAGTATTTATCATGCACATTTGCTAATTGTGTTGTAAGTGTGACATTTCATCATTACTCAGTGTGTTAATTTTGTAGGTGTCACGATTATGCTGCATTGCAAGGCACGAAGACGAAGATTTAACGCAGTATTTAATAATATCGACAGGTAAATCCATACGAAGAATAGCAAGCAAAACACAACCAGACAAAGGAACTGAAAACACAGGACTTAAATACACAGACAAACGAGGTGATAATGACAACACACCTGAACGTAATGATGAAATCAAATCAGTGACTATGACTACAAACAGGCAGGGAAATAGTGCAAACAGAAAATAAA
This sequence comes from Phoxinus phoxinus, assembly GCF_949152265.1. Classification (NCBI taxonomy): domain Eukaryota; kingdom Metazoa; phylum Chordata; class Actinopteri; order Cypriniformes; family Leuciscidae; genus Phoxinus; species Phoxinus phoxinus. Next base: position 22,310,860 of record NC_136896.1, on the reverse strand, counting down.
AGGGCTGTTTACACGGCACCGTTTTCAACTAATAACGTAACACTTTCTATACGTTTTGGCCATTCATTTACATGACAATAGCGTTTTTGGATAATAATAATATAATAATTCATTACATTTATATAGCACTTTTCTTGACACTCAAAGCGCTTTACATAGAAGGGGTAATCTCCTCAACCACCACCAATGGATGCCTGAAAAAGCAAACTTTGAAAACGGGTTTCAAAGTGCAAGTTTTTGAAAGCGGTCTCTGTGTAAACAACAAAACCGCAAATCTCTGAAGACGATGACGTCATACACATGTGTATTACGTGTTCAGTCAGTAGTGCTTCATTGCCATCTAATTGCCTGGCAGCAAAATACAGCGTTTTTGGGATCCGTGTGAATGGGGATCGTTTTGACAATGGTGCCCGTCTGTACGTGGAAAACTCAAAGGAAAAAACTTTTCTAAGCTTTAAGCATGTCGTTGTCGTGTAAACGTACCCAAAGTCCAAACAGGGTGATATTGTGACATCCTGGAAAGGTGCCACCTCTTGCTGGCAGATGGATGGAGGAGCTTTTGGTGAAGGATGGTAGTCCGGAAGAGGGATGGAACAGAAAGAAGTCCAGGGAGGTGCAGATGGTGGTGTTATCCAGGGCCTTAAACAGGAAGGGCCTGATGGCACTCCAGGCCACAGCCAGGATGGCATCCCATGATAGCGTTGCTGGAGGGAGGAGCCATAGTGGTGAGGGTATCCACACCACCCTGGGGATAAGTGGAGGTAACGGAGCCGATGGTGGTGGAGCCTGAGGCGTAGACAGAGAGCCAAATGAGCGCAGTGACGCCGGCGGTCCCTGACTCTGCGACAGAGCCGCAGCTACGACCCCCTAAGATGAAAACAGGGTACCGGAGAGCTGAGGCCTAGCTTGAGGGAAGGTCGGCGCCAAACAGAGCCATAGGGGTGGAGGGTCGGAGAGCAGCGAACGGTTCTCAAGTCCGTGGCAATGTGCTGCCGATGTCTGACCCAGGCAGAGCCGATGGTCTAAGGGAGTCCAGTAGAGCTGAAAGTTTCACCAAAGAACTTGATTGCTTGCTGGGCTGTTAATAAATGTTTAATTGTCACAGAATTTATTCTCCAGAGTTTTTCTGGTAGAACTATAAGGATGATGGGAGACAGCAAGGGCTGGGTAGCAGGCGTGGCTGAGAGCTGGAAATTAAACGAAATACACATGTACAATGAGATTAAAAGCAACTTCTTTTCCAGTGCCAACATGTAGAGATATAACAACATAGATTTAAATAATTCAATAAGTAGTCCAAAAGGAGAGGTATATGTTATCAATATTATAAAAAGTATTAAATATTAAATATTGCACAGTAAGTGAATAGAAGAAAGTCCGGGGGTTGAGGGGTTGGACTGTGAAGTCAGTGCATATGTGAATTAAAAATGGTTATGGCTTTTGGAAAAAAAATTGTTCTTAAATCTGTTTGTCCTTGTTCTGATGCACCTGTAGCGCCTCCCTGAGGGCAATAGGTTAAACAGATCAAAGCCAGGGTGGGAGCTGTCCTTGATTATATTTTTCGCTCTGCTAAGGCAGCGGGAGGTGTAAATGTCCATCAAGGAGTGGGAGAGAGCAGCCGAATATCTTCTGTGCTGCCTTTACTCTCTGTAAGCTGCCTCGTCTCCCTTGGTTGTAGAGACAGTACAGGAGGGGGCTCAGCACACAGCCTTGTGGGGAGCCAGTACTCAGCGTGTGAGTGGAGGAGAAGTGGGGACCAAGTCTCGCCGTCTGGGGCCGGTTGGTAAGAAAGTCCTTTATCCAGGCACATGTGAGAGGGGGGAGGCAGAGAGTGGCCAGTTTAGTGATGAGAATGTTCGTAATGATTGTATTGAAAGCTGAGCTGTAATCCACAAAGAGCATCCGGACGTAGCTATGCTGCTGCTCCAGATGGCTCAGCGCAGAGTGGAGAGCTACGGAAATTGCATCCTCTGTGGATCTGTTCGCACGATATGCGAGCTGACATGGGTCGAAATCTCGGGGGGAGATAGTCTTTGATGTGCTGAAGAACCAGTCTCTTGAAGCACTTCATGACTCCCAGAGTGAGGGCCACAGGACGATAACCATTTAGGCTGGTAATGGGAGACTTCTTCGTTACTGGGATGATTGTGGTTGATTTTAGGCAGGACAGGATGACTGCCTGAGCCAGGGAGCGGTTGAAGATTCTGGTGAAGATAAGGGCGAGCAGCAGGGCACACGCTCTGAGCACCTTGCCTGGTACTCCGTCTGGGCCAGCAGACTTCCTGGGGTTCACTGCACCCGTCTGACATCATGCTCCCATACAGTGAGTGGAGTGGTGTAGGAACCAGATGGGCATGAAGGCAATTCTGGAGCAGATAAGTGCTGCTGTTGTGATGCTTCAAAGCAAGCAAAGAAGCTCCTCTGCCAGTGGAGCACTCAGATCTCCTGTTGTTGTATCACAGCCTCTATAGTTTGTGATGTTTTGTATGCCCTGCCACATCTCCCGTATATTGTTGCTGGACAGGTGGGACTCTATGCTCCTCTTATGGTCCGCCTTGGCTTTCTTAATTCCACTTTTCAGGGTGGCTCAAGAACGCAAACCCTGAAATAGATTTCAAGGTGCAAGCCTTGAAAGATTTAGAAAAAAAGGTTATCTCTGCGCAAACCTCAAAAACGCAAACCCGCGAAATCGCAGACGGTGTGCACATGCGCATCACATGTTTAGTCTATAGACGTGTGCGTTTAAATATGTATGTGTGTAGTCCTTCTTTACAAACCAACCCTCAACAAACTACTTGTCTGGCCTTAAAAATGTACCGGTATAATAAATAATTATTTATCACTTCTGCTTAGCCACGTGAACCGGAATCATCCCGACAACGTTTTATCTGTACAGAGGTAAAGAGAAGGAGGCCTTCATAGGGGAGAGACTAGTTCACACTTCAGGACTGCGTTGTCGGCGTGTCCAGGCGCAGGTCCTTCATCAGATCTAGATACGGCCTAGATCAGGTGGACTGCGGTAAACCTCGGGATACACAGAGAGACTAATATTAGCGTAGACGCCATCCTTCTTATGATGTAACAAGTACATCAGGATGCATGGGAAGTGTTCCCGGTTCCGGCTAACCTAATCTATGCAGCCTAACATTGAATTATAGAAGTCTATAATGTGTTATGTGTATGCTAGGTCATAGAGATGTGTTTTAGTCTAGATTTGAAGCAGATTTATTCTGCTTAGAATATCGAAATTTTGAGATTGCAATAGACGTGAAGGACTATAATGTGTTAAGAGCTCACTCAAGTACTGGGGAGCTAAACCATTTAGTGCTTTGTAAATCAGCAATATTTAAAAATGTATACAATTTTGAATAGGGAGCCAATGCAGTGTTGACAGAACCGGGCTAAAATGGTCATACTTCCTGGTTCTAGTAAGAACTCCAGCTGCTGCGTTTTGTACCAGCTGTAGTTTGTTTATTAAGCGTGCAGGGCAACCACCCATAATAGCATTACAATAATCTAGCCTTGATCTCATGAACGCATACAAACTAATTGTTCTGCATTTGTCATTGAGAGCATATGACATAATTTAGATATATTTTTAAGATGGAAAAATGCGGTTTTACAGATACTTCATGGGATCCCCATTACTTTTTTGGGGTTTATCCCTATCTCCATTTGATGATTTGGTAGGACAAAACTCAGGAAAGAGGCACATGCCTGTTTTAATCATTGTTGTTGAAATTTCCCAGCTGATAGATTTTTCACGATCTACCCGAATTAAATGCTTAAGAATGTGATTTGTTGTTGATTGAATTATTTGTTTTTCAGGATTTCATAAACAGCATGTTTAAACCTTGAAGGTGAATACAAAGACAAAAAAGATGAACGTGACAGAGAAACGGTGAATATGACAAGAACATAATGACATCTCATGTTCCATCCCTGCAGCTGTTTAAGTACCTGCACAGTGTTTAGTGTCATATGAACTGCTTCATTCTACAACCAGCTAGCAAGTAGCATGACTGACACAAGCCATCCGCAACCTTATCTCTGACAGCGTGGCTCTAGCGGGGAGCTGACCTTGAGAAGTAATTTAGTGGATCAATATTTGCCTGGATGTGAAACAAGAAAGTGGGAGAATGGCAGTTAGGCAGAAACCAGATGAAGTGAATTTTAAAGGTTTGTGGTGAGCCACATGTGTGGAGCACCAGATCAGTTTCTCATTCTTCTCATATGTAAAGTGAGAAACGCATGCACATGCAATACATTTATGAGCCGTCTGACAGCTCCCATTAGTGCTTTGTGTTAATGTCAAATTAATCAAATTCAATATAGTAAATTATCAAGGAAAAATAGCAATTTCTGGTTTGAATCAACACTTGAGTCTTTTAGGCGTACGGATGATCCAGATGCTCTCATACTTCCAGCAATAACTATTTAGCATGTTACTAAATTCTGCTTGGTTAATAAGTTGCTGTTCTGACTTAACTTTCATCCCCCGCTATTTGATACTTGAGCTAGTGCATAAATGCCGCTAGATGTCAGTATAAGTCCAGTACATCATCACTTACTGCACCTTTGACCATGAAGTAAATTATGAAAACAATATTATTAATAGAAACGTTATTACAAATAATGTCCGTCTCAGCTTGTTGAGTCCGTTCTAGGATTGCTTACCATACATTTAATGCAAATGAATTGTAGGGGGGCATCTTCCCTTATCGTACCCTAATTGTTATGAATTACTACTAATCCATTAATTAATCCATTTTGCTACATTGAATAGAATACTGTTGTATAAATCACGTGTCTGCCAAACACTACAACTTCTGCATTACAGCATTCATTATCCACATCTATAATATTTATTTGCTCATTTACATCTCAACATAAATTCCATCAAGGTTAATCGAACTTGACCATGTATGTAACACAATAATATTTTTCATCAGCAAGTATGTATTATCATGAAATAGACGTAAGGATGATGAATGACTGCAGTTAAAACAGTTATTTACATAAATTGCTTATATAGTCAATGAAATGCATGTCTTTATTTATGATGGAGAATGGCTAATAGGTGTTTTCACGGAAGTGTTTCAAAAGTGTGTGTGTGTGTGTGTGTCAATGCGGTTGTGTTGAATGGATGTTGTAGGAATAATCATCATGACAGGTCTGATGTATAGATCTCGTCAGAAAGGCATAGTGTGCATGGCTGGATCACTTTAAAGACTATAATTCATTATAATTCAGTAGCCTTTTTGCAAAAAGATCTAGGCTATAACAAGTCTACCAAATGCAGCAACTCATTTCCAGTTGGCTGCTGTGTTTTTTTTTTTTTTTCATGGATAAATGTAATGTACAAGCTAAATGCTGCTCTCCATGTCTTGATGCATGTGCATTTGGCCTTCGACAATTTCCTGTGACAGCCTATGAATAACTTTTTACCATCTATTAATTAAATCAGCTCAAGGACTGGAGGAGCGTCTGGCTTTTCTTCACTAGGCTGGTACATTGGCTATGTCATTTAGCTAATTTACTGAAAACTGCAATCACCACTAAATCAGGGTTGTGACCCGAATGATGCTTTGGGTTAACACAAAATGAAAACAAAGTCTTATTTCAGTGATACAATTAAATGCCCGGACAATGCGGTATTAGCTCAGTAATGCTCTCTTCATGAACTAAACGAATGTGACAACACAGTCTTGTTGGGGGAGGGGGGGAGCAACTCTACTGACACTTTCCAAAAAGTATACGTACAATTCACTGCAGTTCCCAGCTAAAATTCTTTTCACACCAATTATAAATACTGGGGCAGATTATTGATTAATAAAGAGATACTTTTTCACACGGTTCCTTATACACAGTACTACTATGTTAAAATTTCAAAACACTTCTGCATAGTGCAATACTAATAAGCTAATACAGTTTATTGTTTGCATCACATAACCAGCTAGATTTATATATTTATTTTTTATGCAATAAGCTTGGTAACTTAACATGGCACAGTATTGCACTCACGATGAAGAGCAGTTTGTATGGGAATTAAATGGAACACAAAAGATGAGCTCAAAGTGTTGTAGAAACAAGCTAAGGTAAAACAAGTGAATTTTTTTTTATTTGCTAATACTTTCCGTAGGGGGTACTACATTTGGATACTTTATATCTTTGAATATGTACATTATAGATTTGTGTATTTTGACTTGTATACTTTATTAATATTTATGATTTTGTTGAATAGTATATCAATATTCTTTTTTCTTTTCTTTTTTTCTCTCTCTCTCTCCTACACCATTATTATATTGTATTTGATTTAACTTTATATTGTGTGAGACATGTTCTCTGCGTATTCTTTGAACTTTCTCTCTTGAGGTTTCCTTGCACAGCGCGACCAGATGATTGGTATATGACTCATTAATTGCTGCTCAAAATGAACCTGAGATTGTGTTTGTTACTCACACCCTGACAAAGGCTTGTAAGCCGCAACGTGTAGGTGTGCACTTGTCACCAGAGCCATGATGAAATAAAGGCTTTTAAACTTTTTAAACACTATTCGAGTGCCTTGGAATATCTTTATTTTTTTAGCTGAACCATCCCTGATATCCAAAGAGCACCGAGATAAGGAATTCACTTAAGGCAGCACTTTTCTTGCATTCTTTGCTTCGATACAGCATGATATTTGGACATTTCTTGTGATGTTTCCGATAATACCAGACATTGTGGCATCCAATTTCTGTCCAGCCAGATGTTCCACACTACGCGTTGCTAAATGTTGACTATGTATGCATTACAAACTGCAAGCTCAGTGCACGTGCAAGCTCAGGACACGGGAGTGAACGCTGGCGTGTCTTCCTGCCGCTGCTCACCGGACGTTTGTTTGAATTATTACTGTGCTAAATTAATTCTTAAACCTGTTCCTCTACCGCTGTGGTATTTGCTGTCTATGTTTGGGAATATTATCGGCTTACCCTGCTGCTGACTGCTTCCACGTCAACTAGAAAACGCCGCCGGCGTACTACCTGCTGACGGAGGCTTCTGACGATCCTGCAGCATCACCGAGGCGGCAATATGTGGACGTTCAAAATGCTACTCTGGATTATCCTGCTTGTCAACATAGCAACAGCCATTCCACGGCTGTCTTACTCGGCAGCGGAACTACACCAGCTTCGATTACGTTCCGTGGCCTCTTCCTGCCTCTTCAGCCATCGTGACATTCTCCGCCGACCAAAATACATCCACCGTGGATCCCGCAGGAACTTCTCGTACAATAACTCTAATTCCATTAGCTCCTGTTGGTCTATTGGTCCCCGCAAACCCCACAGGATAGGGAGAAAGGTTGACCATAGTGTTCTAGCTTCTCTGCTACCTGACCCCGCTGTTCCATCTAAAGGATTAAAATTTTCACTTTTTAACATCCGATCTCTCTCCAATAAAGCGCTTTTAATCGCGGACATCATCGTGGATTCAAAACTCGACATTCTGTGTCTTACTGAGACTTGGCAACAACCCGAGGATTATTTCCACCTCAACCAAGCTTTGCCGCCGGGGTTTGTTTACACCTGCAAACCACGCCTCTCGGGAAGAGGTGGTGGTCTCGCTCTAATCTATCGTGAGAACCTTAAAGTCTCGCTAGTCCCAGTCACAAAGCCATCCTCGTTTGAAATCCTGACTGTTCAACTTAACGGTCGTACTCCAACCCTTATTGTGTCTATTTACCGTCCTCCTAGAACCTCTGCCATTTTTATTAGCGAACTTACTGCCATTTTATCTGATTTATGTGCATTGTGTCCCAATGTCATTTTAATGGGTGATTTTAATATCCATTGTGATAAACAAACTGACACAAGTACTAAAGATTTTATTTCTGTTTTAGATAGTTTTGGCCTTACTCAGTACATTAATTTCCCAACTCATAATAAAGGCCATGTTTTAGATTTAGTCTGTTGCCTTGGAGTGGCACCATGCAATTTTAATTCCACAGAGCTTCCCATCTCAGATCATAAAATGGTTTTCTTTGATATTATTTTGCCACTCCCAAATTTAAATATGAAGCGCTCAATATCATTCCGCAATATTAAAAACATTAACCCAGACGATCTTAATAGATTCGTTAATACCTCTGTTTGTCCAACACCCTCTTCACTTTGTACTGCTAACCTGGTGGATCATTACAATGACTGTTTATCTCATTCACTAAATTCTTTAGCTCCCTTGAAAACTCGTACAGTCTCATTTACTAGGTCCTCTCCATGGTACACCCCTGAACTCCGACATATGAAAATGATGGGTCGACGACTTGAGAGACTATCGAAGAAAACTGGTCTAACCATTCATCAACAAATGTATACTGATTATCTTATTTCATATAAAAGTGCATTGACTGCTGCTAAATCCTCTTTTTATTCTGACATTATCAGTACCAATGAAAATAACACCCGGACTTTATTTTTTACTATCAAAAATCTACTTAAACCTGTAGACACTGCCAATCACCTCAACTCTACAGCTCAGTGCAACACTTTTTTGGAATTTTTTAGTACAAAAATTACCAATATTCACCATCAGTTGAATTCTCCTGTCTCTGCATTCAGCTGCCCACCCGTGAGTACCACATTGGTTCCACCACTCTCCATTCTATCAACTTTCCAGCCTCCATCAGCTGAAGAAATCACTATACTCATCAATAAGTCCAAGAATTCTTCCTGTCTGCTTGATCCCATCCCTACCGCCCTGGTTAAAACATGTCTCCCCTCTATCTTACCGATCATAACGTCTATAATCAACTCCTCTCTACTTACTTCCACTGTTCCTACATCTCTCAAAACTGCTTCTGTCACCCCCATTCTGAAGAAACCTGGTTTGGATCCCAATGACCCAAATAACTATCGCCCCATCTCCAATCTCCCATTCATCACCAAACTTTTGGAACGGACTATAGCGACCCAACTTCAAGCCCACCTGCACAACAATAACCTCTACGAACCGTTTCAGTCTGGTTTTCGCCACAACCACAGCACTGAAACAGCCCTGGTAAAAATCACAAATGATCTCCTACTTGCAGCTGACAATGGCCTCTTATCCATCCTAATTCTTCTCGACCTCACTGCAGCCTTTGACACCATCTCTCATACAATTCTCTTGGAACGTCTGACTGCTATCGGGATCGCTCACAATGCACTAGTTTGGTTCAGGTCATATCTTCATAATAGAAAACAGTTCATTCAGGGGAAAAATGTCACATCAAAATCTACAACAGTCACCCATGGTGTTCCTCAGGGCTCAGTGCTGGGACCACTGCTTTTTATCATTTATATATTACCTCTAGGCAACATTCTCCGTTCCTTTGGGATTCATTTTCATTGTTACGCTGATGATACACAATTATATCTCTCCACAAAACCTAACACCTCTCTTCCCCCCTCCGCTCTCACCTCCTGTCTGCAAGCTATCAACAACTGGATGTCAATCAATCTTCTCAAACTAAATGGAAATAAAAGTGAGGTTCTCCTCATTGGTTCAAAGGCCACACTCTCCAAAAGTCAACCGTTTACTATGTCAGTTGATGGTTCTCCGATTCCCACCTCCTCCCAAGTCAAAAGCCTCGGTGTCATTCTAGACAGTACACTTTCCTTTGGCCCTCACATCAGCAATATCACTCGGACTTCTTACTTTCACCTCCGCAACATCTCTAGACTCCGCCCTTCCCTCTCCCAACACAGTACACAGGTCCTTGTTCATGCCCTGATCACATCCCGCATTGACTACTGCAACGCCCTCCTCATTGGCTCCACAAATAAACTTCTCCATCGTCTCCAGTCCATTCAGAACTCGGCAGCTCGGATTATCACCTGCACTAGATCAACTGATCATATTACACCAATTCTTATTCAGCTCCACTGGCTTCCTGTTTCTCACCGGATTAATTACAAAATTTTGCTGCTTACCTTCAAAGCCCTCCATGACCTTGCACCCTCATACCTCTCAGACCTGCTTCTTCCCTATAATCCTTCTCGAACACTTCGTTCCTCTACGGCTGAAATTTTAACTGTACCAACATTCAGACTTAGCACCATGGGGGCTAGAGCCTACAGCCGCTCTGCCCCACGTCTCTGGAACTCTCTCCCACTTCACATTCGCCAATTGGACTCTATCCATCATTTCAAATCACAACTTAAAACACATCTGTTTAGATTAGCTTATCCTACATAAATTGTATCATTCCAATTCAACTTACTGGACTTAATGGTTTTTAGCATCAAGATCGTACATATTCATTTGATTTTACTATTGATATTATTGTTGGGCTTGTATTAATGTCTTGTTTATTTTTTATTTTTATTTTTATTTTTTATTTTTTCTGTAAGGTGTCCTTGGGTGTCTTGAAAGGCGCCAGCAAATAAAATGTATTATTATTATTATTATTATTACAAACTGATTTTTACTTTCCTTAAAGGGCACCTATTATGCCCCTTTTGTGTGTGTGTGAAATTTTAGCTCAAAATAGCCGACAGATAATTTTTTACAGCATGTTTAAATTGTCATTTTTGGGGGGCTGAGAAAAACGCATCGTTTTAGTGTGTCTCCTTTAAAAGTTAATGAGATGCGGTTCCACACACAGGGGGCGGAGCCTAACCAGCTCGCACTCAGAGCCAGGACAATCTCATCTCACAGAAAGATGACAATATCAAAACAGAAACTCACAGTAATGGTGTTCGAGTCGGACAATGCCCACAGAGCTAGAGAATATATACTGAATAGAGATAGAACAGGTATGTTTAATTTAATTACGTTTATAACTTATATGCCATCTGCTCCACTATTATTACAAGCCTGCTGTAGTAGACCCCGTCTGAATGATGATCAAAATATACTGATGAGTTCAATTAAGTTTATTGTACACTACACAAAACACTCGTTACAACTAACAGTAAACAAATATATACACACCTGTTCAGTGGGTGCTTTATAAACTGGTGAACTGTATATCTGTAAAACGACTCGATGAGCTCGCTCGAGCTGTCATAAAGTGCTCGCTCTCACATTAATTTCTGCCATGATCAGTAACGTTAGTCCTGTCACTCCGGAGACTGTAAGCTGGATCACGAGAGCAGTTGTACTGAACAATCCTCGAGTAACAACGAGAGTAAAAACAAAACACCTCAATCGCTTTCGGAGACATTCTACAGCTGCTCCAGCGTCTAAACAATGGCGGACTGTGTCCAGCTCACTCAGGGCGGGTCTATGCTCAAACTGCAGTGTCAATCAACAGACGTGGGCGGGGCTTGTGCAATTCTACGTCACAATTGCATTGATTCTGAGAACGGCTCATTCTGAGACAGTGCTTATGATTTATTAGCCTGACTATGTCAGACTTCCTACTTCCGCTAATTTCATTTCGCTCCCGTAGTTAGTCTGAGATAGCGGCCTATCTTTCAGTTTTTCAGGCCTTCGGACGACCGGGCCAATCAACGAACAGAGGGCGGGCTGAGAGCCGTGACGTAGACGTTAAGCGCCGAGTTTTACATTGTAGGTCAGAGAAATCGAAAACCGAAACGAGACACGGGATGCAATTCGCTCTGTTATGGTGAACCAGTGCCGCCGCTCCCACCACGCGCTGTGCGTAGGGCACCAAGAGCTGAAGGGGCACCAAAAAAATAGCATTCCGGGAGTGTCCCGCATATTGATAGCGGCTCACTGATACCCGCGAATTAGTTAAAATCTCCTGAATCTAGAGCGATCGCGCCTGCGAGACAGAGACTGTGCTCCAAACGCATAGCGCGTGCACGGCAGAGAGGGAGAGAGAGAGCAAGAGAGGCGCGTGTGCCTCATGAAGCTTCTCGGGGTAGAGGGCATCATAAAGGATATGCTTAGGGCACCAAAATGGCTAGCAGCGGCACTGGCTGTGTTTAAAAGATCTAATCCTAAATTTGAGAGTTGGCTACAAATATTTTCTTGTTTCACTCTGTCAAAAATAAGTTTAGAGGCCGTGATTGTACCGTGGATGTGTAGATTAACTTCGCATAATCTGCAAAAGTCGTTTACAGCTATGTTCACTCCGGTATTTCGCTCGCATCATGTGTTTACAGTGGAAGTTCGATCATAGATTTGAGTTCGATGCCTGTGGTTCGATGCGGCTGTACAGGCGCATAACATACGTCCTAACTAAACTTATCTGATTGGCTTACGGGTAACCAATGATTTTAAACTTCAGACAAGCACCCCCTAGCGAGAGAGAAAACACTTCTCGATTATGCCATTCCAGACTCTGTCTACGAAGCAAAGTGAAGTAGCAGAGTCTGGTATTACCAGGCTAATGATTTATGGGGATTAAAAAAAAAAACACTGGTTGGATTTTTATCATTAGGGTGGTTGTGTACACACACTGCCAACACACATTTATGTTCAAACACCATGTAAAAGTGAATTTTGCCTAATAGGTGTCCTTTAAATGTGCAAGTCAAAATAAATGACATTTCAAACTATGATAGTTACAAATTCTGTTTTTCTATATTTAGTGTTAAGTTGCCATTGTTTAGTAGGCACTCCCTTCAGTATCATTAAAAAAACAATATATCCATAAATATATAATGCCATGCATAAACTGATTTGAATCTCCAACAGTCCAAACATGCCCTTTTCATCATTATGTGAGTCCACATTGTGAGGCTAAACAAGCATTTGTGCAGAATGAAAGGATCTAATGCTTTAAAGGCAATACAAGCTCTTTTGGTGATTGATCATTAGCAGGATGCCGCCGTGAGGAGCATGATCAGGGAATAGTAATTATCCAGAAGCATTCATGCACAGCATTGGGTACACACACTCATTCATTATAGCCAAGCTGAAATGAGATATGGCATAGCAGATCAATCAATATGACACATTGAAAAAATATGAATCCCAACATATTGATTGATCTACTGCATTCAAGGAATGTGTTGGGAGAAAAATGCAGGGTTAGACATATCAGGAAATAATAAGGATTTGTTTGTGAGCATGGAATGTATGTTGTTGACCTAATATTTGGTCATTTTTAAAAATGAATGATAAAGGCAAGACCATGCACATGTATTTACAATTTTGATAGTTAATGTCTTAAAAAATATTTAGGGATACGCTAAATTAAACTGCAGATCCTGATGGTGCAGGGTTATTTTGTCATTATTTACATTGATCCTCAAACGTAGAAAAGTACACTATTAATAACCCACACTCTAAAAAATGCTGGGTTGTTTTAACCCAAATATGGACGAACCCAACCATTTTTTATTTTAAAATCTAACCCAATGGGTGGGTTTGTCCATATTTGACCCAAATTTGGGTTGAAACAATCAACCCATTTTATATTATTTTCTTTTCCTTTATTATGTTTGGTTTGGAGGTTAAGGACGCAATAGAACGATTTTGGAGTTTGTAGGGGGAAATGGATCCCAGGCTCAGCTGACAGGCAAAGAGAGAACAGATTGAAAAAAACAGGGGAAAAAAAAGTTAATTGTGTACAGAGTTTATTCGTAGTTAATGTAAAACAAAAAATTCTAAACCACCCTCCCCTCCCTCTGGGTAGACAGAACACTTAAAATTATTTCAGAGTTGTTTGCTGCTGTAGAAAACAGAATAAAACAAAACAGATGTAGCCCTATGAGAATTTTGTGTTTTCTAAAACCATTATTTTTTTTTGTTTTATTTTGTTTAAAATGTACATTTCATGTTGTTAAAAATGTTTAAATAATGTTTATGTGTGTTAAAAATTAAGTTAGTTAAAATTCATGTACCCTGAAGAAAGATCCAATCAGGAGTCAGGGTAAGAGGTCGAGAGGAAAGAGGAAGTGGTTGGGAAGAAAAAAGAACGAGACGGAGAAAAACGAGAGAGAACACGAGTGAGAATTGCGCTGTGAATTGCATGATAGAAGTTGGTAAAACACCAAGTTTAATGCGTGTGAGAGAGTAAATGTATTTGTAGACTGCACAACAAGTGAGTTACAGACATTTGACTAAGTTTACAGTGTCAGTTTATGGTTGAGAAGAACTCGGTTAGAGTTTTCCACGAGGAGAAAAGAGTGGATGGCTGGTCAGCTCGATCCAGCTACAAGGACTTTGCTCACGAGTAGCCTGCTCGGGTTAACCCTTTTGTGCATTGCCTGGAAGCACTTATCTCCAGAACCATTCCTTGCATCGCTGTCGGACCACGCCTTTCATTGCCAGCATCGCGAGCACCGCGCGGCCGCGCGGCCGCGCCTTGAATGACGACGCGCCGATCAGCACAGCTGTGAGTTGAGGTTTTTTTTGCGCCACGGCGCGAAGCGACCGTGTGTTTGAGGTCTCAACGCTCACAAGCAACACTACAGGCCTGCATCGTATCTCTGACTGTTGGGGTATTCATTTCATTTCATTGAGTGGCCATTCAGACATATTTGCCGGCTTAGCTTTATTTTGGGGAATTGAATTGTGTTTTATTTTAATTACACTGTTGAAATCTGAACTGTATATAGGTGCATAATATATTGTTCTCAGTAAATAGTTAAAACTGTGGAAGTCTTGCATTACTTTGGGTTTATAAAACTGATCATTTTGATATTTAAGGTAGGCTACTATATCATTGAGTTTACAGTAGCCTGGTTTAAAGTGACAGTGTTTATAAATGCTGATTAATATAAGTGAACTTTAAATTGATGCTTATTGCCTTAAACGTGTTTATAGCATTTAAAAAAGGTGTAATATTAATGTGTCTTTAAAAGGTAATGTTTATTTAGCCAAGCACTCTGCATACAATTAGTGTTTTACTTTAATTTTGTTAAAAAGACATTGAATTGTCATTTTATATTAAGTTAAAATTGGATGTTAAAGTAGGCTAACTGCTAACAAATAGGTAGGCTATTAGTGAATTACATTGGAGCATTAATTAATATTAGAAATAGATATCTTGCAAAAGAGGAATTCGGGGAGCGCACTCCACACTAATAGCTAGACACGCTAGGGGGCGCTACATAAAATGGGGGCTCGTCCGGGATAATTAATGCAGTTAACTAATTTGTAATCTGATGCTAATAGCCGGTAGCAGTAGCCGTTACATTTTTGTTAGTTTCTCAAAGAAATTAAGCCATAGTTTACTGAGAAGCTAAAAGCCTAAAAGAAAATGGAGGATAAGTGTAGCACTGCAGAATTAGTTCTAGAGCTCAAAGACTAGTGCAGAAGAGAAGAGTTGGATGATGTTCACTCACTCATGGTACTGATTCCAGAAGACGTCGCAAATGCCCAGATTGAAGAAGCCCTAGGAACTATCAAAGCCTTAGGGCGAGTGCGAGTGAGAGGAAGTACAGTTAGTCTGAAGCTGGATAGTCACAAGGTGCTATGTGAGTGTAAAGAGATGGTGGACCCCACCAAAGTCCCTCCTGAACTGTTGCCAGAAGGCAAGACGTAAAAGTGGACTATTGTAATTGCTTCTAAAAGTCCTGATCCTACAGACCCGTTAAAGAGTTTGTTGGAAGAAACACCAGAGAGTGGCTCGGCAGAGTCTATTATCCGGGCAGTAGGTGATTTGTTGACTAAGATGGGGAAACCATCAAGCGACAACAGCAGTTACCGTCGTCTGAGGCTGTTCTCAGGTACTTTGCCAACTCCGGTTGGAGAAGAGTCTCTTGAGCATTGGTTAGAGCAAGCACGCCTGATGGTCGAGGAGAGCGAGTGTTCCACTAAGGAAAAACGACGACGTATCATGGAAAGTCTGAAAGGTCCTGCGCTAGCTGTTGTAAAGGCTGTGCGGACTGCTGATCCAGAGGTTAGTCCTGCTCTGTGCTTAGAAGCCATTAAGAGTGCTTTTGGGTCTGGTGAGACAGGAGAAGACCTGTATTTTGCCTTTAGATTGCTACAGCATCAACCTAAGGAAAAGTTGTCTGACTTTCTTCGGCGCTTAGAGTTGTCGTTGACCAAGGTAGTTCGTCGTAGAGGTCTAACTACAGGCCGTGCTGACCGTGCTCGAGTGGAGCAGCTTCTGAGAGGCGCTGTACACTCTGATATGATGCTCGTCCAGCTCAAGCTCAGGGAAAGAACAGTAACCCCTCCATCATTCTTAGAACTGCTGAGTGAGATCAGAAGTGAAGAAGAGTATGAATCATCAAGGATGAAACTAAACACCTCTGTCCAGAGAGTTCACACAAACCCTGCTACAGACAGTAGACAGGATGATGTTGAGCGTTTGAGAACAGAAATTCAAGAACTCAAGTCAATGTTCACTGCCATGAGTACTTTGCCTAGCCAAGCTGTAGCAGATAGCAAAAAACCTGAGTCAATGACAAAGATGCCCTCCCCAGAGACAGGTGCTGATAGTGAAGTAGCTGTTTTGAGAAAGCAAGTGAAAACACTGCAAAAGCAAATGGCAAGCCATAAGCTTAAAGTCTCTGAATCCCCTACTTCAGTGCTGCGAGTAGAGCCATCAAGACAAGCCCATAGTGATAATAGAAAGCAACCATCTAACGATTCAGATGGGAACTTTTGTTATCGCTGTGGTGAAAACGGCCATTACTCTGCCAAATGCCAGAATGCAGAGAATCAAGCCAAAGTAATTCAAAAACTGATACACTCTCTAAAGAAAGCTAAACAGGGTGATCCATCTTCTCAAGCATCAGGCGGAAGTCACACAGTGTGCTCAGCTAAGAAAAGTGAAGTAACCACCCTTGAAAGAGGCATTCCTCAAGGACTGATCGGCCCCTGTTCAATCATTCCTGTGAAGATAAATGGCCAGCACTGCGATGCACTTCTTGACAGCGGTTCTCAAATCACGATTATCTTCGAGACCTGGTACAAGCACCACCTACCTGATGTTCCAATTCAGCCAGTGTCAGGGTTGGCGATATGGGGTTTAAGCGACACCAGTTACCCCTACCTGGGATATGTTGTAGTGGAGATGGAATTTCCAGAGAAGGTCACGGGTGCAAAGTAGACCCTTTCCGTCCTTGCTCTGATTTGCCCAAGTTCCAAAAGTCCTGAAAAGACCCCTGTGATCCTAGGCACAAACGCAAACCTGTTCCAGAGACTGTCCATACTCTGCCGAGAGACCACAGGAGTGGACATTGCCCAGACTCTTGGCCTGAAGGCCAATACCTCCAGTGTTCACACAAACCAACCAATCACTGATGGTGAAGAGGATGAAGTTGCATGTGTAAAATGGATGGGTCCAGGCTCACTAACCTTACCTCCTGGTGGTGAATGCTGCGCCATCTGTGAAGTGGAGTTGAAGAGGCCTCTGGGTAAAGACATGTTGATGGTTGAGGCATCACCCACCTCTCCATTACCATCCGGAATACTGCTGCAGCCTATGGTCGTGCATGGTACTGCAGTGGATGATCACCTCACTGTCCTTGTCCAGAATGAGTCCATGAGAGACACCGTCATTCCCGTTGGAACTGTCTTAGGCCAGCTGTGTCATGCTGATCCAGTCGTTCCATCTCTGAAAGTTGAAACTGAGGCAGTGACTTTGCCAACAAAGTTAGACCCCCAACTGATTCAGTTTGGCGACTCACCCATACCACCACAATGGAAAACGCGACTTTGCCAAAAGTTATGTGAGCGAGCAAACGTATTCTCATTGCATGAGTGGGATGTCGGCCTAGCAAAGGATGTAGAACACCATATCAGGATGTCCGACGCAAAGCCCTTTAGAGAACGTTCAAGACGTTTAGCTCCAGCAGATATTGACGATGTTCGTCAACATTTGCAAGAGTTGTTAAAGGCTGGTATAATTAAGGAGTCACGTAGCCAGTATGCATCACCAATTGTGATAGCCAGAAAGAAAACTGGGCGTATTAGAATGTGCATTGACTATAGGACCCTTAATAGGCGTACAGTTCCAGACCAGTACACGACTCCTCGCATAGACGATGCGTTAGATTGCTTAACTGGTAGCAAATGGTTTTTGGTCCTTGACTTCTTGGCTACTATCAGATTGCCATGGCGGAGGAGGACACAGAAAAAACTGCCTTCATTTGTCCCCTTGGGTTGTTCCAATTTGAAAGGATGCCCCAAGGCATAACAGGAGCGCCTGCGACGTTCCAAAGACTTATGGAGAAAGCTGTTGGCGATATGAATCTCCTTCAGGTGTTAGTTTATTTGGATGATCTCATAGTCTTTGGACGTTCGTTAGAAGAACACGAAGAACGGCTCCTGCGAGTGTTAGATAGGCTAGAAGAGGTAGGGCTAAAACTTTCCCTTGACAAGTGTCAATTTTGTCAACCCAGGGTTAAGTATGTGGGTCACATAGTGTCCGCTGATGGTATTGCTACTGACCCTGAAAAGCTAGAGGCAGTCGCCAGGTGGCCTAAGTCCACAGACCTTAAGTCACTGAGGTCTTTTTTAGGTTTCTGTGGGTATTATCGACGCTTTATAGCAAACTACTCTGCGATTGTTAGATCCCTCACAGAACTGACAAAAGGCTATGCACCCACCCAGCGTGGAAGGAAGCAAGCCCTAGACAAGACTAAGACATATTTTAAAGACTCAGAACCATTCAGTGACCGATGGGATCAGTCCTGCACGGACGCATTCTATCCTATAATTCAGTGTCTGCTCAATGCACCCGTACTGGCATTTGGTGATGCCAATAAGCCATATGTCCTACACACAGACGCAAGTTTCAAAGGGCTCGGTGCCGTACTCTATCAGGAACATCCAGAGGGGTTAAGACCAGTGGCGTTTTGCCAGCAGAAAGTTGAGCTCTCCTGAACAGAGATACCCTGTACATCAACTCGAGTTCCTTGCGTTAAAATGGGCTGTCGTTGATAAATTTCACGACTACCTCTATGGAGCCAAATTCACAGTATGCACCGACAATAACCCGTTGACTTACGTCCTTACAACAGCCAAATTGAATGCGACAGGTCACCGTAGGCTTGCAGCCCTGGCCACTTATGACTTTGACGTAAAGTATAGGCCTGGAAAAGCAAACATTGACGCTGACTTGCTGTCTCGCAACTTACCTGAAGACGGGGAGTGGGATGACCTGTCGCAGAACGTAGTGAAGTCCATATGTCGGCAGGTGGAAGTGGATGTATCCTCAAATTCGTCTCCCAGATATGTGGAACAATTAGTAGCTTCACCAGCCTGTTTTCCAGATGTGTATGCCTTTCTGTCTCAGTTACACCTCAGCTCACTGGAACAACTATCAAAAGCGGACCTGATGACTGCCCAGAAGAGGGATGCGGTGATCAGACGCGTGATTGAGGCATTAAAACAGGGAGTCTGGCCTAGCAACTAAGACTTAGACACAGAGATGCTACTGATGAAGAGGGAAGTTGGCAGACTGGTGATGAGAGATGGACTACTTTACAGAGCAAGCAAGAAAGCTGCAGAGGAGGCACTACAGCTTGTGCTACCTGCAAAGTTCAGAGAAGTGGTGTTGCACTCTCTTCATGATGACATGGGCCACTTAGGTGTGGAGAGGGTAACTCAACTCCTAAGAGCAAGATTCTACTGGCCCAAAATGGCTCATGATACAGAGGAATATGTTCGGAATTGTGGACTGTGCATCACTCGTAAAACACCTGCCAAGAAAGCCGCTTCTCTTCACCAAATCACCAGTAGTGGTCCTATGGACCTTGTGTGTATTGACTTTTTGTCAATGGAACCTGATTCCAGAGGCATTAGTAACGTCCTGGTTGTGACCAATCACTATACCAGATACGCACAAGCCTTTCCTGCAAAGAATCAGAAAGTCCTGACAGTAGCTAAGATCCTAGTAGAAAAGTATTTTGTTCACTATGGCCTGCCTGTCAGGATTTATTCTGATCAGGGAAGAGATTTTGAGTTGAGACTGATAAAAGAACTGCTGACAACCTTGGGCATACGGAAATCACGAACGACTCCGTATCACCCTCAAGGGGATCCCCAGCCGGAGCGGTTCAACCGTACGCTGCTCTCTATGCTGGCTACATTAGGCCAAGAGAAGAAGAGATCCTGGAGTCAGCATGTAGCCTCATTAGTGCACGCATACAACAGCACAAAAAATGATGCGACGGGATACTCTCCTTACTATTTAATGTTCGGTAGGGAAGCTATACTACATGTAGACCTGTACTTTGAGACGGCAAAAGATGGAACGGAGGAGAGGAACCATTTCCAGTACGTTGAAAGCCTGATACGTGACCTGCAAAGAGCCTATCAACTGGCTAGTCAATCTGCTGACAAGACTCACTTGAGAAACAAAAGAGCCTATGATCAAAAGGTCAGTTTTCAGAACATACAGGAAGGAGACCGTGTTCTTCTAAAAAATCTAGGACTCAAAGGGAAACACAAACTGGAAAGCCGATGGAGTTCCATATCTCATGTAGTGGTAGCAAAGATGCCCAACTTACCTGTATTCCGTGTGAGACCTGAAGAAGGCAGAGGTGGAGTAAAAACAATTCATCGTGACCATGTCTTACCTATTGGGCAATCTGTAAGGATTCCAGTGGAGCAAGTCTGTGAAGAAACCCCTGTGAGACCCAGAACACGTTCAACCCGAACAAGACAAAAACAACTGATCATGAGTCAAAGAGAAGTCACAGAAATGACTGATTCCTCATCTGATGTGGAGTGTGATCATGCCAGTATACCATACCGGGAGTACGCGGAACGTCTACTAAAGAGGAGAGAATTGTCCAATGGAGTCTCAGAGCATTCACAGTATGAAGACGCCATAGAACCACATCCTGTGCAGTCAGCTGAAGAGCTAGAGTCCAACATGGAAGACGACAAAGGTCAAGTACTGACAGATTCGGATCCTTATGATTCCGGAACGGACCTGGATGCTGGAAGAAATTCTGTCTACGCACCTAAAGGAAAACTGAGATCTAGACCAAAAGTTAATAGAGTAACCAGACCAAGAATAACTGAGAAAAGAACAATAAAACCAGTGTTGAGACTTACCTATGATGAACCTGGAAAGCAAAGTGAGCAACCACTTACCATAGTTCATAGAGGAGTAATTATTAAATTAGGAAAAAACTAGGTTTCCACTTAGTTCATAATTAGGAACTCATAATTATGAATAAGTAAAATAAAAAGAGCAAAAAAGTTCATTACTCTACATAGTTGAATGTGGGTTTTGTGTTTTAGGTCTAATGAGGACATTTAGACATTTAGTAAGGGGAGGATGTAGCCCTATGAGAATTTTGTGTTTTCTAAAACCATTATTTTTAAAATGTTTAAAATGTACATTTCATGTTGTTAAAAATGTTTAAATAATGTTTATGTGTGTTAAAAATTAAGTTAGTTAAAATTCATGTACCCTGAAGAAAGATCCAATCAGGAGTCAGGGTAAGAGGTCGAGAGGAAAGAGGAAGTGGTTGGGAAGAAAAAAGAACGAGACGGAGAAAAACGAGAGAGAACACGAGTGAGAATTGCGCTGTGAATTGCATGATAGAAGTTGGTAAAACACCAAGTTTAATGCGTGTGTGAGAGAGTAAATGTATTTGTAGACTGCACAACAAGTGAGTTACAGACATTTGACTAAGTTTACAGTGTCAGTTTATGGTTGAGAAGAACTCGGTTAGAGTTTTCCACGAGGAGAAAAGAGTGGATGGCTGGTCAGCTCGATCCAGCTACAAGGACTTTGCTCACGAGTAGCCTGCTCGGTTGCCCTTTTGTGCATTGCCTGGAAGCACTTATCTCCAGAACCATTCCTTGCATCGCTGTCGGACCACGCCTTCCATTGCCAGCATCGCGAGCACCGCGCAGCCGCAGCTTGAATGACGACGCGCTGATCAGCACAGCTGTGAGTTGAGTTTTTTTTTTGCGCCACGGCGCGAAGCGATGCCATTCCTTGCATCGCTGTCGGACCACGCCTTCCATTGCCAGCATCGCGAGCACCGCGCAGCCGCAGCTTGAATGACGACGCGCCGATCAGCACACCTGTGAGTTGAGTTTTTTTTTTGCGCCACGGCGCGAAGCGACCGTGTGTTTGAGCTCTCAACGCTCACAAGCAACACTACAGGCCTGCATCGTATCTCTGACTGTTGGGGTATTCATTTTATTTCATTGAGTGGCCATTCAGTCATATTTGCCGGCTTAGCTTTATTTTGGGGAATTGAATTGTGTTTTATTTTAATTACACTGTTGAAATCTGAACTGTATATAGGTGCATAATATATTGTTCTCAGTAAATAGTTAAAACTGTGGAAGTCTTGCATTACTTTGGGTTTATAAAACTGATCATTTTGATATTTAAGGTAGGCTACTATATCATTGAGTTTACAGTAGCCTGGTTTAAAGTGACAGTGTTTATAAATGCTGATTAATATAAGTGAACTTTAAATTGATGCTTATTGCCTTAAACGTGTTTATAGCATTTAAAAAAGGTGTAATATTAATGTGTCTTTATTACTTTAATTTTGTTAAAAAGACATTAAATTGTCATTTTACATTAAGTTAAAATTGGATGTTAAAGTAGGCTAACTGCTAACAAATAGGTAGGCTATTAGTGAATTACATTGGAGCATTAATTAATATTAGAAATAGATATCTTGCAAAAGAGGAATTCGGGGAGCGCACTCCACACTAATAGCTAGACACGCTAGGGGGCGCTACACAGATAAATACAAATAAAGTAAAATAAAATATATTAAATTAATAAATATAATGATTAAGGTAACATAGGGGAAAGGGTATTACAGTATCTAACATACTTATCTTCATTCATTTTAGATAATCACAATGTTAAATTACCACATCAACATTGTCTTCCAATGTAACATCACAGTTTCCTTTCAAATGAACTCCATGCTGCGTCAGTTGCTGACGCTATGGGAATGCATCCTCGGGGCATGTGTAACTTCACGGCGATACTATTGGCCTTCCTCTGCCTTCAATGAGAATCATCATGGTATTGTGATCTGTTATTGCTGGACTGGACCCAGTATGGCCGGGAATCAGTTCCAAAAAGAGAGGAGTTGGGAATTGAGAGTCTGTTCCAAAGGTTGGAAACTATTACATCAAATAGAAATCGACTATTCTTAAAGAGGCTTTTTTAATTCAACAGAGCAAAACACTAAAGGTGACGTATGTATTGTTGTTTTTGTTATTATTATTATCATCTTTAATTTTTGTTCAATGTACAGAGTTTATTGAGCACACCAGTCTCTGTCAGGTTTGTGTTCAGTGCTACAGTATGTTTTCTTATTTTGATATTCTATTCCGTTTTCTTTAAGTCAAATCAAGTCACCTTTATTTATACAGTGCTTTTTACAATACAGATTGTTTCAAAGCAGCTTTACGGTAATCACAGGAAAATATTACAACAAAGTTTGTTTCGGCTGTACAGCGGATATGAAAGTTTTAGCGTAAGTTCTGCCAGGAAGACTCAATTGTTACGTAACTTATTACCTTCTCACAAATCGTGTTCTAATACTCGTAGTATAAAAGATCGGTACTTACACATGTCTGAGATCGCAGATGCTGACGCCAACATTCAGTTAGCAGAAACCACCATTCACTCACCCGCGTCTCGATTGCAAACATAACAACACAAAATCATATAGTTGATTTTGATCTCACCAACTCTGGCGGCCATGCCAGAGCGAGAGCGAGACCCCTGTGTAGGAAACCAGCATGTGGCGGTTCTACAAAACAGCAATCTCTGAGATAATATCCTCACACTGGTTTCAAGGTCAAGTTCCACTTCCAAGTCTTTCAAGTTGGTTTTCAAGTTTCTGGTAGGCGCTTCCACCAGACATGTCCCCTCTACTATGATCAAGCTTCATTCAGGTAAGTATATTAACTTGGCTACTCTGCTGCTCGCTTCACCAGCGGCAGAGTTCAAATTGGTGATGTGGCAGTTTTCTTAAAAACTGCTGATACAGACTGCAACACAACATACAGTAACGCTTTAAACAGTAGGGCCGGATAGCTTGTCTGAATGGTTGTAGCAAAGTGTAAGCAAAGATTAACGTAACTGATATTCCACAGTGCAGTGCTTATTTTCAGCGTCGTCGATACCACACATATGCACAGTTTGCAAAATACTGAATAGAAATAAAACAAGCATAAGAGCAACAGAAATTTTAAACTGGCTTTACACGCATATATGCTATATTCACAGCTTGCGCTCCTAATACCGTCTGCCCACTCACCAATGAGAGAGTGCATTCCACCTTAAAGGAGCAGTACCTAATTCAACTAGTTACATGCCCTTCTCTGAATTTGTTATTGCTTCGGCATTTACAGAGATGTTTGCCAATCACTTCCCTATCACCGGCGATATCTCGGTTGATACCTAGCGATATTGCAGGCTTTAGAGAGTGTAGTCAAACATTCTGAAATGGGCAAGTTCAAATTAAAATACCCAAACATAAAAGAACAGCCATAACGTTAAAATAAGTTTACAAAACAAACTATGTTAATGAAAAATACAAACGGATGACAAAAACAGTTTGTACATTTTAAATATTATACATGTAAATATATGGATCATATCTGAAAAAGGAAAGAAGCTGAGATAAAAGAAAGCAAGTTGGTCACTGGCTGCTATGCATATGCTGTATATTATACGATGCCAGTAAATGGTGTTTTATAAAATAAGTATTAGAAAATTAATATTTGTGTGTGCTGTAAAGTGGTTCGAAAAATGAAATCGGAATCGGCTAAAATCTGTATCGGCAGGTCAAACTCAGTCAAAAAACGGAAACGGCGTAGAAAATTGTAATCGGTGCATTTCTGTAATCTTTCTGATTGGCTGGTATCAAACACCATCACATAATCTGATATTCACAGATGATTTATTTATTTCATTTGCCGTAGTATTGTCGATGGGTTCAATAACACATCCTGCAAAAGGGGGGCCTTGGCCAGAACCTCTTGGTATTTGGGGGGCTTTGTCATGGAAAAGTTTGGGAACCCCTTATCTATCTAACTGCCTCATACTCACCATTCATCCTCGCTGCTTCTTCATCCCTCGAAACCTGCTAATAAATATACCTGCTTGTTTGAATTACCTGTGTTGTCTCCTTCTGTTGCTAACACATTCATTTATACATTCCCCTTTTCCATGATTGAACATATTACTTGTACATGTATTAAAAAGGTGATTCATCAAAATGAAAAACATTATAACAAATGTATGAAATATAAAATAGAATATTGATTATTTTGGAATTAATATCAAAAGCAATAAAATAGCTTAATTATTAATTATTTATTTCTTTTCTTTTTTTATGGTAAAACATAAACACAGTACATTCAACCATGATTGACAAACAAAAAGCATGATAAACAAACCACTCCTGATCATGAAGATGCATGATTGTCTCTAGAGACACACAATAGCTGAAGCGATTGCCACAGTCAAATCCTTTGGAGGATTACATGCTTCTCACTCTGACAGACACCAGCTGAGATCCGACATTACTTATCACATTCCCCAGAGCTTATACCCACAGCATGGGAAGCCGAGAGAACACAATTTTTTTCCCTGATGCCTATCCGCATCATTAAGTGACTGGTGGCACAGGACAGGCCCGTTGCGAGGATCAGTAACTCTTATAAGGACTGATTAAAATCACCCTTGGACTTTTGATAGTCCCTGTACTCCCAGCCATCTTGTGTGTCAGCGGAAATATTACACTTCTGGTGTAGGTTCATTCACTTCCTCTCATCCGTCACTAATTACTGGAGAGAGATTTTTAGGTATGATAAAAAACTAGATTTTTAAATTTTTTAAACAAATTTTATTTGCCTGTCCATACCTTGCCATACTACTGTATGTTGTTTCTAAGGTGTTCTCAGCCTTTGTAAGCACATTGCCATACTGTTACAAAAATGTTCTAGATGATTGCTAGATAATTGCTTACTGACCAAAGTCAAAAAGGGCAAGTTGCAGTACGGTTGGTTAGGTATTCAAAAATTATATTTTAGTCTTTTTTATACTTCTTTTTTTTTAACGGGTTAAAAGTCTGATAGCATAGAATGTACAGTTAATAAACACATAAAAGCATAACATTCATAAATTCTGCAACATCGTTGATTTTCACAAAACAGCAGTTGCGGCTTGATTCAACTGGAAGAAAAGCTCAAACCAAAGAAACAAACCTGCTGTGTATATATCCAGTACCGGTAGCTCAGCTGATGAGTTGATCCACCAAGCAGGGTGTAAAAATTAGCTGTAGCCAACATAAAAGTAGTAAAAACAACTTGTGAATTTTATGTGAGTCTATTATAGCTTTGTATGCACATGTACATTTCAAACATAGCACTCCAATTATGTCACATAAAGATGCCATCAAACATAATTACTGATTCTCCAACACGATCTCATGAAAGTGCGTATCTATACCACGAATGTTATTTCTTGTACCATTTATACACCAAAAATGTTTTTTGCGTGCATATGCTACGCACTGAAAACCCTTGGGTAGGATTAGGGGTGGGGAGTGCGTGCGTATTGCACGCCATAAAGTGCGTATCATATGCACGCAAAAACAATTTTTGGCGTATAAATGGCACGAGAAATATAGATCGTATAGATACGCACTTTCATGAGATCGGGCTGGATCCTCACACAGCTTTTGACCAACCATGATCCAAAGCGTTTGAAGGTTTTGAAAATAAATACAACCACGCATGACATTTGAGAGATGACAGGGACATTTGGGGGGGAAATTGTATAGATGTGAGTGAACCATGTTAGAACTACAAGATAGCAGTTTAATAAATTAACTACCCTAAGGAAACTGGCTGTTATATTGTTAATTTCTGTCATTTATGATGTTGAAGATTTCAACAACATAACATACTAGAACTTTATTGACTGTTTGAGCAATGCTTTTACTGTCAAAAACGTTCTCATGCCTTGTTTTACCCAAGTTGTTTTTCCTTATGATCCTTAGTTTGTATTCTTTCAAATAAAAAGTTTGTCTTGGCTGCTGTAAAAAAAAAAAAAAAATGCTAGCAGGTTATCATATTTTCCCCAGTGTTGAGTGTTGTGTCTCTTGGGCAAATTTGAAAGTTTCCTCTTTATGTTTTATAAGTGATCATATTGTCTATCTAGTTATTTTAGCATAAGCTGTTAACTGCAACAGCAGATTCACTTTCCCCTGGGACACACAGCCCTCAAGTGTGCATGAATATCTGCAGATGCAAGGTACATTGATATTTATGAAATAAACAATGAATTGTATGTATGGCAGATCAAATTAATCGTCCAGCAATCAATTGAACGGGTTGCAACTCTACACTCTGCAACATATACAGAGCAGCACACAAGATACTTCTCTTTAAATACAAACTGTACTGGGAAAAGAAGGTACTAGCTAGGGTTAATTCAGATAGGGCTGACGTGGAACTCATGAATAAACCCATTTAGGGTCCATATTGTGCCTTCTAGTAATATATGCAATTTCTTAAACCAGATCTGGATAAAAGATCAATCATTAGTTTAAACCTCACATTGAGTTTTCAAAGACTCTGTGAAACTTAATGCACTAGTTCAGCTTGAATTGTGAGGTATTACATGTGTTTCTTGGGATATGTCTTTGAATGGGGATGGTTGCATCATTCTCTGAAAGGCGTTTCCCAGGTTTGTGGGGTGCAGGCAGTCTTTATTGTCTTTATTTTGGGGCGTAACTATGTTTTCCTTCCTTCACATCAATCACAGTGGCTGTGTCAGGAATGGCACACTAACCTTTTGCTTACTGCCGTGCATACTGCCTACTATTTTTTTTTTTTAATAGTGTGTGAAATAGTATACAACATGCAAAAAATAATGTTTCAGAGTAGTATGCTACAGCGCTGTCACATGACAAGCATTGCACATTAATAATTAATGTTTAATTCAGTACTACTGTTCAGATTGTTACCGTAGAAATCAATGTGCTAACTATTCCTTTTTTATGTGGAAACATGAGTGAAAATGACCTACCTTTTTCTCCATCTCTGGTAAGATAGTAATCATAATGATAAATGTGTTCATTAATCATTAGGGGTGCAACGGATCGCAGTTGATCCGTGATCTGTACAGACCAGGCCACATGGTATGGCACGCATGTGATTCGCGGATTAACTTCTAAAGTTGAACTGCCATAGCGTGAAAGTTTATCATTTCGATGTGTTTTGTCTTGCTTATTTACACATTCAAACGATTTTAAATTAAGGGGGAGGGGGTATATATATAAGCTATATCTATAAAGCTGCTTCCTCGAGCCCCTCCACTGCAGACAGCAAGCCAAATACACTTAACCCCCCTAACCCCTAAGTCCCCCGTGGTGAAAATCAAGCTTTTAATGTAGTTTTGGCTGTTTGGTGTTTTTAATATGCTTTAAGACAAACCATGGTCAAATTCATACTGTAAGTATTTTCTACTTATAAAATGCAGTGAACCAAGATAGGTCTCAAAATCGCGGTTTGATATCGCTGGTGTTTCTGACGTCCCAAATTACCTTGTAACCAATCACGTCAATGTGTGATCGTCAACGAGTGAATCTCTGTGCTGGTGTGAGTGAGTGGAGGCGGGGTTAATTTGCAAATTAATAGAACCGTATACTAAATGAGGCAGGAGTGTAGAGTTACATTCAAGCTATTTTAAGGCATGAATAAAAAGAAAATTTCAAGGAAAACATTTTTAAATATGAAATTTTGGTGATCAAAGATGAGTTTTAAGAGATAATATTATTGACTACAGACTTTAAAGATTATATGAGCAAAAACCGGGACTCGCACGCTGCTATCTATGAGCGCAGCCTCACACACCCGAAGCACGCACACCCAGAGAGAGAGAGAGGGGCTTTCCAAGCAGGACTCGAACACCAAATTGATTCCTCGTTCGCGTTTACTTGCGCTTGAACGGACACATACACACAAAATACTCATCCCGGGAAGTATTATCTCAGTTATGTCCTAATTGAAAAGTTGAGAGAGAAACAGGATGTCTGTGTCATTAATGTTAATAAAACAAAACAAAAACATCATCATCATCTACCATGTTCGGGAGAAAGGAAGCAGTAAGGAGGAAAGTGAAGATGGCAGCTTGTAGGACAAGTGTGCCTCATGGTGCTCCCTTGAGAACCAGACCAAAAAAGTTGTGCACCCCTAAATACAGTATTTTCTGAAGGTTAAGCACAAACATACATTTTTTTTAAGTGTTTTGGGTCCTGTTTTGAATATTCATTGAATGTGTCAAGACTCTGTTATCACATGACAACCATTTGTCCAACTCCACAACTCAGTGTTTACCAAAAGTCTAGCAAGTACATTATGTCAAGCTTTTACATTCCCAACTATTTGTTTTCCAGTGTGAGATAAGGAGGACCCTCTAAGAGACAACAATTTAAGCAGAGTCAGTCAAACTCTTCTTCTGCAGCTCTCTCTCTCTCTCTCTCTCTCTCTCTCTCTCTCTCTCTCTCTCTCTCTCCAATTGATTGCTCAATTCTGATTGACACATTTTGCAATTGCAGTTTCAGATACATTTTGCAATGATTGTACTATTGCAATGTTTGCAAGTGTTGTGAATCTTCTTCAATCTCACTCATATGTACAGGATTAAGCTACAGAGTTCAGAGGTGAACGGCAGTTATTGTGTAACCTGCCCTTTGCTTCCTGTTTACATGTTGCATACATATGACTCAATAAGTTTGACTTCTCTAAGGTAAGGGTGTGTCTAAATGACAAAAACAAATTTCTGCATCAGATAAGATTTTTTTTTTTTTTTTTTTTTTCAGAGTGGTCTGGTATAAGAAAAACCTTTTTTTCACTTTTCAGCTTGTTTATCTCCTAGCAGGCAAGAGTATCAGAGACAGACCAAAAAAGGGACTTGTGAATTGATTTGTGAATTGATCCCAAAATGAGAGTTCCTGTAAAACTCTTCGGCTTCGTCTTTTGGTTGTTTTCTTTGAATTGTGCCCAATGTCAAGGCAAGTGATTTTGTTGTTGTTGTTGTTGTTGTTGTTGTTGTTGTTGTTGTTGTTGTTGTTGTTGTTGTTGTTGTTTAATGAAATGTCTTCTTTTTTTTCATTGACTTAAATATAAATGTCATATTATATGCACTTCCCAGACTGTAGCTTTAGAGAGTGCTGACTAGTTGTGCATGAACTTCAGCATTTAATGTACATGACAGTTACGTCTTTGTGTAATGTTTGTTTGTGCTTCTCAGAATGTCTTCAAGAGGACATTACATACGAAAACAAAGAACCAGTTGCGAAAGCTTCATACAATGATGGTGAAACAGTGAAAGTGAACTGCATGGCAGGTTATACTGGCATGTATAGATTAACGTGTGAAAAAGGAACATGGAAGACAGTCGCTGAGCGACCATGTGCAAGTGAGAAAATGGACAATATGATGATCACATCATTTTATTGGTTATTAAATCAATGTCATTATGCATGCAGAGTAAAACTTGGTTGATTTCTCCAGAGAAAAAATGTAGTCACCCAGGGGACACAGAAAATGGTGATTTTAAACTTACAGAGGGGTCGGAGTTTGTTTTTGGAGCAACAGTGTTGTATACTTGCAAGAAAGGGTAATTGCGCTTTATGCTTTTTATTCTAATGTATAAATGTATTATACCTTTTAACACTCTTTGTACGTGTAAAAAGTGTAAAAACATTGTATGCATAGGTTTGAAATGGCAAGCAGAATCAATCAGCGTACCTGCAGACCTGAAGGATGGGATAATACTCTCCCTGTCTGTGAGGGTACGCTTTCTTGAAAGTCACTATTTTCCTTTTTTGTCTCTTGATTTTTTCCATCGTAAGCTACATAAGTCAACAGAATTATAATTTCAGTGATTGGTTTGTTTATTAACTTATTTTCATATTTATTTATTAGCTGTGAAATGTCCAGCCATTCGCACAAATGGAGGTCTGACTGCATCGGGCAACACAGACGAGGGAAGTTATGGTGATGTTATTCACTTTGAGTGTGTATCTACTGACAAAAAGATAGATGGAAGTAGTGGCATTCACTGCACAGAGACGGGCGAATGGAGTGACTCTGTTCCAACGTGCAAAGGTTCATTCCATTGTTTAATTTATTGTTTGTTCGTATCTTCACCCATTATTCAATGCACCAATTTACCTATTCCTCTTCCCTTTGCTTTTCACACAGAGATAACATGCACAGCACCTGATATACTTGACGGTTATGTTGTTGAGAAAAGGCAAGAATACCAGAAAGATGCCATATTAAAATACGGATGTTTTAAAGGGTTCAAGCTAAAAGAGGGAATTCCCAGATGCTCCAAATTTGGCTGGACTCTGAAGCCAGAATGTGATGGTAATGCACCATTATTATTACATCATAAACAAATCATATGGGAAATAATACTAAAATCCTTCTATCTATTTGTCTTTCGTTGTGCGAAAAACCTGCGTAACTTGGAAAATATACAATGAAACATTTAAAAAATAGATTAACCCATTCAAATTTATATTCAAAATTGCAAATTTAAAAAACTAAATTGCAAATTAAGCATAAGTTAACACTAAGGTAAATCTGGTTAATTTGGGACACCATTTTGTTTTAATTATCGAAAAATTTGTTTTTTCCATACATTAAATATAATATTTGTCTGATAGTTCAATTGTTTTAAAGAATAAAAGGTGGAACTTGATGAATGCAGTCAACACACCAATTTGTAAAACTTAAGAACATGGAATGAGATTATTTACTTGTATTCCTGTAATGCTGTAGAAAGGGTCCAATTGATGCTAATTTCTCTGTTTTAATTAAAAAGGAAAACATTTTGTTTGTTATTTTTGTATTGGGGAAAATCATGAGGCAACAGCATTTGCATGCAAAGGGTGTGACACAGCTAGCATTATTATTTGGTAACTACAAAATCAGCTAATAACCACGTACTAATAACTATTTGCCTAATTTTCAGACAAAAGTTTAGCAAATATATCTTAATATATCTAAATATATATAGCAAATATACATTTCTTAAAATAGAAAATGTGCCTCTAATACGTATTTAGGGAAAACAAATTATACTCTATTTATGGGAAGCTGTACATTTTTTTTCAGTTTAGTATTTTTTTTATTTTCTTTTGTATTTCTTTTGTTTCCTGCAAAAGACAAAGCATGCAAATCCAGTTTCACAAATATTTGATGTTATATCTCTTTTTTACCCTTTTTTCTACATAATTATGTCTTGTACAGAAGTAACTTGTGAGTTTAAGTCAACCACATTTGGAGTAAAAAAGATCACACCAGAGGGTAAAACCATTTTCAGAGCTGGAGAAAGAGTGGAGATCACCTGCGCTGAAAAATACTGGATTTTCTTTACAAAAGTAACCACCAAATCATTTAAATGCCAAGATAATGGGAAGTGGGATTATGAGCCTGCTTGTCAGGGTAAGATTATAGAAACACTTCTGGATTAGGATCTGAATTTACTGCATGTTACTAAAAATAATGTGAATCTCGTTTCAGATATTAGATGTGAAGTTCCACATGACCAGCATGTGTCTAGCTCTTACTTCAGCGGAGATATGAAATTTGGAGCAAAAAAATATTACTCTTGCATGTCTGGTTATGATAAAATGGCAGCAGAGGCCACATGCACACGAGACGGATGGACACCAAAACCACTGTGTGTTGGTATGTTCTGACATTAAATCTTGCAATTTGTGCATATAATATGAACTCAAATTAGTATGATGGAATTTAATTTAATTTATTTAATTTTTACAGTAAAAATGTGTGCAGCACCAAACATCGCAAATGCAAAGATTGTGGGAGAACAGAGACCGAAATACAACATCAATTCAAGAATACAATATAAGTGTGAGCCTGGGTTTGAACCAGAGCAGCCTGTACAAATCACCTGTACTTCCCAGTCTAAATGGACAGGCATACTGCAGTGCACTGGTATGTTAGTTACGTATGATACAGATACGAGAACTTTTTCTTCTGATAGTGCTTGTCAAATGGAGAATGGCAACATCTGAGTAGCAACAACCAAGAATAACCTAGCAACAGCATACACAGTCTAATTTAGATGTAGTTATAATATATTATAAAGAAGAATCCAACCAAGATCTCTTCAATACAGAAAGTCATTTTATTAATAATGTGCAGTATATTAATAACATGTTCTATGTTTAAGGTTTAAAGGGATAGTTAACTTTGAAAGAAAAAAATGGTATGTTTAGCTTACCTCAAGGGCATCCAAGATGTAGGTCTTTGTTTCCGCAGTAGTTTCAATTTTGATATTTTTAGGTCAAACCATTCTTGTCTGTCAGTCATATGATGCAGGTCTATTATCACCACCTCAAAGAGCATGCACAGAGAAGTCCAAATTAAACAATTCCCCATCGTAAGTACACATTGATGGCCTAAGACACGAAATGAGCGGTTTGTGTGAGAAAACGAACAGTATTTATATCGTTTTTACCTCTTGTACACAACCACGTCCAAGTGATCTGAGGGCGCGCACGCTTCCTTGGTGTGTGACGTGTGCGCCGGAAAGCGCCGGAAGTGATCTCTCGTGCGTGTACGTCACTCGTTGTTTACACAGAACAGAGATTGTAGGTAAGACGCCTAATAGAACTACTAATTTGCGCTTATCCGGGATGTTTAACCCGGCGTAAAAGAAAATAATTACGTATGTTTTCTTTCCGGTGCTTGCGCAGACTAAGCCAGAACGCGCGCACACGTCACACACCAGGAAGCGCGCGATTAGGCCATCAATGTGTACTTACGATGGGGAATTGTTTAATTCGGACTTCTCTGTGCATGCTCTTTGAGGTGGTGACCATAGACCAGCATTCTATGACTGACAGACAAGAACGGTTCGACCTAAAAATATCAAAATTGAAACTAGCCTACTGTGTAAACAAAGACACCTACATCTTGGATGCCCCTGAGGTAAGCTAAAACATACCAACATTTTATTTCAAAGTGAACTATCCCTTTAAGACCATAAAAAAAGCCATGTGGCTGATATTGAGATTTTTTAATACCACATTTTCTTGTTGTTGAAAATAGTCTAAAAATGAAATAATAACTTTGCTTTGCCTTCAGAAAAGTGTGGGCTACCACCAAACGTGAGCTTTGCAGATACAACAGAAATGACAAAAAAAGAATACAATTCAGGGGAGAAAGTTGAATACAGCTGCTTTAATAAATACACACTGGACCAGCATGATCCCTACTCCAAATACATGACCTGTGAGCAAGGCCAATGGAGAGGGTATATTAAGTGTTTAAGTATGAACATCATTATATATCAAAGACATGATAAGCTTTTCTTACTGTATTTATTTATTTGCAAGTTTGATGTAATCTTGTATTTGAAGTTGTAGTTCTGGTTCTGATGACTCAATGAGTATATAAAGTAACACTGACAGTGAGATGTTGGGTTTGTTTCAGGGTCCTGTTTCGTGACGGTGGAGGAAATGGATAAAAGAGGTATACAGCTGAAATGGGGTGAACAGGAAAATATATTCCCACCACATGAGGGTAAAATCAGCTTTGAATGTCAGAAGGGAAAACATGTCAATGGCAATGACCTAAGACAAACATGTAATGATGGAGTGATGAATTTGCCTCAGTGTGTGTGACAAGCACACGGAGAATAAAACATCACTGATGTGTATCAGCTGTACTAATAAGCCAAAACAAATGGAACAAATCAAAATAAACCCTTTTCGCAATTCAGTTTCTCTGTTTTAGAATTATTTTGTTTAAAACTAAATAAATGATAAAAGCAACATGTTTAAATTGCATGTATGAAAACGACATTCATTTATTTAATGCCAGCTAAGTGAGTGAGCATATATATTGTACTGAGTACAATAACACTTTTCAAAAATTAATTGCAAAAAGCATGTAAGACTAAAAAGAAAGTTTAAAATAATTATTATTTTTACTAACATAATGCAAATATGGGGGGGAAGAAATACATGTGTTATTAAACGTTCTTTTTGCTCCGGGTTTCCTGCTGATTAAATTAATGCTCTCACACAAACAGGGCCTATAGAGTATTCATTTACTGACAAGTGTAAATTTGAATTTTAAAAATATTATTAAACCCTGTTAGGGTTAAATGAGCTGAGGGATTTAATGCAGGGTCTAATGATCTAACGAAATTCAAATTTTGATATGCAATATATTTTTATGAACCCTTGAAATTTCTATGGGGCAATAGCCTACATTATCATTCTATTGTGAAATCAGCCCACAGTGCCGTTTCTATAATGGTGTATTAAAGCTGACATGCAAGCTTTATACTAGTGGTAATGGACTAACAAAACCCTCATTTTGAACAGTTTTAACTGTACCGATATATTTTATGAACCCTTGAATTTCCCATATGAGCCAATAGAGCCGTCTGTTGCCCAATCAGCCAATTTCACTGTGCCGTTTCTTAACCACGTGCCTTAAAGTTAACATGCCGGAAGTGGCAATGGAGTAACAAAATCCAAATTTCATACAGTTTTTACCATATCAATGTTTTTTTTATGGACACATATTAAATGCACATAATGCATAAATGCAATAGTATGTGCTTTTTACAATGCACATATTATTACTGTTGAATTCATTTCATTCTTATCTTATTAAGATAAGATTTATCTTAATAAGATTGATATGAAATAGACATTTCTTTTCTTTCAGTAAAGAAATGTCTTTACTGTTACGTTTCATCAATTTAATGCGTCTTTAATGAATACAATTTTTTATTTATGTAAAAAAAAATACTATTACTAATAAAAACAATATTACTAATTTTAAACAGCTTTTACTGTAAATTACATTTTAAATTTGCATAGCTATGACTTGGCTAATGAAAAAGGGTACCACAGTAAAATGTAATAAATTTGGATTTCGTTACACCATTACCTCTTATATAAAGTCCTTAGTTTTAACAATTAAACTATTTTCTTGACAATTAAAAACTCCATTTGATGTTGGACAATGGGTAAAATGGGGGGAACCTGGGAGAAACCAATCTACACCAGGGGCCAGTTCTCCTCTGGGTATACAGTTAAATAAAGAGTCAATAATTAATAATACTTCTTATTACTATATTGATTGAACTGTAAGATTAGGGAGAAGGGGTCTTTGAGGTCCATCCAGGATTGAACGAGATGCAGGCAGAGGTAAAGTTCATCTGGAAGCAACAGCAGTTAATTATCGGTGAGGTCAATTATAGAAAACTGAAGAGATTGATCATTGAAATGTCCCTAACTGGTTATCAAATTATTAAAAATAATCAAATGGCAACATCTGGATGGAGTGGAGTTGGATCTGGCAGACTCTAGTATACACTCAGGATATGGTCAGAGCAGATTACAGTGTCTGACATTCAATATCTTTTTAGAGCTGCTTTACATAAGAATTGAATTCTGTTTGCAACATTGAATCATTAATTTCCTGTTTATCGCTGTAAAGCTGCTTTGGAACTGTATTGAAACTATCTGTATTGTATAAAGCATTGCAAGGGTTATGGTCTGTTTTTTTGTGTTTTGCGCTTGTTTCCTTTCTTGTATTGTTCTTTTTTTACTACCGTGTTATTGGTTACTGATTCAGACAAAGATCCAAACTGGGTTCTGTCAACACTGCATTGTCTGCCTATTACACATTGTATAAATTTTTAAATATTGCTGATTACTTACAAAGCACTAAATGGTTTAGCTCCCCAGTACTTGAGCGAGCTCTTAACGCATTATAATCCTTCACGTCCATTGCGATCTCAAAATTCTGGCCAGTTGAAAATACCTAAGCCCCTTTCACACAGTGCGTTGATTTTGCACACAGAAATTGCTAGAGTGCCTTCTGTGTGAACGCAAACACGTCCCGGGATCAATGCCGGGTTGGGGACACCCAATGTACTCATTACATCATAAGAAGAATGGCATCTACGCTAATGTTAGTCTTTCTACTTATTCCAAGGTTTACTGCAATCAGCTGGATCCGGGCCGTATGCAGATCAGATGGTGGACCTGGGCGTAGACATGACCACAACGCATCCCTGAAGTGTCAGCAGAGATTCTGTCAAAAATGAAACATCACAGAACTTACTTAAGCTGGACTGTGACGCTATTTTCTTCTGGAAACTAACTTAGCTTTATTTTCCTGTTATCTTTGTGAAGCAGCTTTGAAACAGTCTGTATTGTAAAAAGCACTATATAAATGTGACTTGACTTTACTAGTGTTAAATCTTTCTCACGAAGCAGGCTCTCTCTCAGTCCTGCATTGTTAATTCCGCATACTATCCTGTCACGTGTGAGAGTCTTTGATTTCTCCAAAGTTGCAAAGTTGCAAGGAGCAAGCAATCGTAACTCTGTGACATAATTATCGAATGACTGGTCCGCTCCCAGGCTTTTTGTGAAGAACCTATAACACTCCACCGTCTCGTTTACCCTGGGATTACAGTGTTCATCAAACTTTGCAAAAATGTTCATTACCGTTCTTGCATCCGCGGCTACATCACTCATCAGAGTTTCCAGCAGTTCTCGGCCGCCAGTGAGTATGAAACAATGTGATATTTTTCTCCACGCCGACATTGTTAGCTCCAAGTAGAAATTAAACTGGTCCCTCCAGGATTTCCAGGACTTGAAAAGATTAAAGATTGTCGGTGTCCATGCATAATGGTCATGGGTGTTTTAGTTTGTCCATTGAGCAGCTCTGTTCAGACGCAGCTTTCCACTGTCTGATTCTCAACTTTTAATCTAGCAATGTAGGAGTGCCCACGCTGCCACCATTTTTTATTTGTATTTTCTTTTCTATAAGACAAACATCCAAAATTAACTTGACTCTTCTTTAATAAACTTACATTTTACATGTGATTATTACACTCTGGTGTGTCCCTTTTTCAGTCCCTACTCCAACAACATATACAACAATAGTTCCTATTGTTAAAGCTGGTGTCTCTATTTGCAAATTCCTTAAAATCCCTAATCCCTAATACCAGGGCACTTTCAACAGGCTCCTCAGTGGGTGCATCACTAAGCAGGGAGAATCTGAATCAGGAATGGGTAAGTTGCATCATTTTTCTCTGCAGAAAAATTAGCTGTCACTCATTTGCTCTACTGTGAGACCTCTACTGCCAGTGTTGTGCTAGATTTGAACTCTGAAAGATTATTATGCCCTTCCTTAAGATTGCAACCGATTGTCTAATTATATCCCCACCCCCACACCTAGGGCCCTATTTTAACGATCTGAAACGCAAGTATCAAACGCGAAACGCAAGTAACTTTGTGGGCGGATCCCGGGCGCTGTTGCTATTATACCGGCGGGATAAATGACTCTTGCGCCCGACGCAAATCTAAAATGGGTTGGTTTGAAGTAACTACATTATTCATAAGTGTGGTTTGGGCGTAACATGAAAAAACCAATCAGAGTGTCATCTCACATTCCCTTTAAGAGCAGGCACGCTTGTTCCATGGCGGATTGCTATTATAACGGCGGATTTGCCAGACGCGCCAGGTGCGGTTCACAGCCGAGGAGACCGACGTTCTTGTCAGGGCCGTAAAAGACAGAGAGAAGTGACATTGTATGGGGATGGGAGAAACCCACTTAAATTAGCTTTGGTTAAACAGGCATATAATAATTTGGGTAAATGTGTAAGCTAGATTTATGCCTATTTTTTCACATCCTCATGGACACAACAATGATTTCCCTCGTGTGTTAATATTTTTCCTTATAATAATGTATGATTTGCAAAAATGAAAACTGCTGCGTCTGTTTCGATTAGAGAATCAAAGTGTGCGCGTTGTTCACACGCTACATAATGGCCAAGCATGCGCGCTTAAAATAGCATATGACTAATGCCTGGTTCAGATTACACGATTTTT
Source organism: Phoxinus phoxinus (assembly GCF_949152265.1). NCBI lineage: Eukaryota > Metazoa > Chordata > Actinopteri > Cypriniformes > Leuciscidae > Phoxinus > Phoxinus phoxinus. The sequence continues at coordinate 22,272,098 of NC_136896.1, read as the reverse complement.
TTGTCGGTTACGATAGTCACTGTGTCAGATTACACGATTTTGAATCCTAAAATCTTGTCGTGTCGTGGACAAGAAACATGTCAGACTACACGTTGCTTTCTGACCAGTCATCGCGTGCCGTCGCAGACATTCACTCGCACATATAGCCTACTATCCCTTGTGAAAAAGAAGTGTGCTTAATTGTATTGAAAGCGTACTTTTTGTGTGCTTAATATCATAAAAGTATACTTTTTGAAAAGTGCACTTGCAGATAATATAATATAGTTCAAATTAAATACCACTTAAGTGTACTTAAAGGGAATGCACTTTAATGACAATATTTCTTAACACACTTAAGTGCACTTTTTACAAATGCACTTTGTAATAATGTCTAATTAAGTTGAACTTAAAGTAAGTACACTTTCATCACAATATTTCTTAACACGCTTAAGTGCACTTTTTACAAATGTACTTTGTAATAATGTCTAATTAAGTTTAACTTAAAGTAAGTACACTTTCATCACAATATTTCTTAACACACTTAAGTGCACTTTTTACAAATACACTTTGTAATAATGTCTAATAAGTTGAACTTAAAGTAAGTACACTTTCATCACAATATTTCTTAACACACTTAAGTGCACTTTTTACAAATACACTTTGTAATAATGTCTAATTAAGTTGAACTTAAAGTAAGTACACTTTCATCACAATATTTCTTAACACACTTAAGTGCACTTTTTACAAATACACTTTGTAATAATGTCTAATAAGTTGAACTTAAAGTAAGTACACTTTCATCACAATATTTCTTAACACACTTAAGTGCACTTTTTACAAATACACTTTGTAATAATGTCTAATTAAGTTGAACTTAAAGTAAGTACACTTTCATCACAATATTTCTTAACACACTTAAGTGCACTTTTTACAAATACACTTTGTAATAATGTCTAATTAAGTTGAACTTAAAGTAAGTACACTTTCATCACAATATTTCTTAACACACTTAAGTGCACTTTTTACAAATGCACTTTGTAATAATGTCTAATTAAGTTTAACTTAAAGTAAGTACACTTTCATCACAATATTTCTAAACACACTTAAGTGCACTTTTTACAAATGCACTTTGTTATAATGTCTAATTAAGTTTAACTTAAAGTAAGTACACTTTCATCACAATATTTCTAAACACACGTAAGTGCATGTTTTAAAAAGGCACTTTGTAATAATGTCTACTTAAGTTTTACTTAAACAGTTATTTTGATGTATTGACTAATATACTAAATAAAATAATAATTTTAATGGAAAATATGGAAAATAATTGTTTTTAATTTCAACTCAAGTGTGTTGTCCAAAATTATTTTGTTGATGTATTATAAATGTGTTTAGTCTATAATATATTGTGTGCATTAATGCACTTGAAATGTATTTTTCCTCTAAACTGCAATACATTTGTTTATACAGTATACTCCAGTACAACTTATTGTTGACATTTTTATCACCAGCTTCTGCTCTATGAACTCAATTAAAAGTGTCAGTTTTCTACATAATATTTGACAAAATGTCATTTATGATAGGAGTTCTTAATGTAATATTAACGTATTGTACTTTACATCTGTGTAGAGAATACTTTTAATATCATTATGTTGATCTAATTAAATTAAACACATTTAATTGTGAGCAAAGTTAAACAAATCTAAACAAAATTAAACTGCATTTAAATGCAGTTAAAATACATTTAATTTAAATTAGACTACACTACACTATAAAAATGATTGACTTTTAGTTAGGTGAATGAATCAAGTTTTGTGAACTTACAGAGTCTAACAACACAATGAGTTTGAACCTATGGTTTGAACAGAAATTAAAAAGCTGAAATATAACCATGCATGACATATATTAACTTTATTTAATGCGCATGCGCCAGATATACTACGTCACGATGACGCACTACTTCACCAGAGTTTGAAAAATGCACTGTTATGTTTCTGTAATCGCGATTCGTGAGGAAAGGAAACTGAAGCTGCGCAATCAGGAAGAGAACGCCACGCCACGTTTGATTACAGATGAGACGTTATACTGCAATAATGAGTCAAGTAAGTATATCTTGATGCTTTCTTTATTTTAAAATTTTCACCGTAACATGGCAGTTGTTATTGCGATTAAGACTGTGTAACACATTACATTATTTTAATCGCAGACAGACGCAATAGACTCGGGAGGTGAATTAATCAGGTTTTCAATAATTTATCTATGATTGCATTCTAATAATTTCTTACATCATAATATGTTCGCGTGTGTGTGTGTTCGACGAATTTGGCTGCTGAAAATATATATAATTTAATTAAACCGACTTTTTAAATCATTTAAAAATTACTAAATGACTTAGTCAAATTTGCTAAATACAGATCCAATATTGTAACACTCGAAGACATTTATATACATTTAATACATATAATCAATGTTATAACCACCATAAAAATGTAATATATCACTCTAGAAATAATGCTTGTAATGTAGCATTATTTTTTTATTTTTGCATTTGAAGAGTGAGTTGTTCAGTTACTATTTGTTTTGGAATATGTCATTTTTTTGTGCTTATCTGGAGTTACACGTTCATTTTGCAGGATCAGTTCATATGTGATTGGAGATACAGTGCAAGCGGTGTGGAATCACAGGCCCTTATTGATGAGGTGATGTTAACGTTACATAATTTGTCATGAATTGTTACACAGACAGCACACCCTGATCAAGCTGAAACACTGCTATCAAGTCACTTACTATCCCTATAGCTTTTAAATACTTTGAATCTTCTCCATTTGCAAGTAATAAATTCCCACCTGTGCATTTACAGATGCCCCTATAATCATCATATATTTTACAGGTATCAAACCAAAGGAAGAGGGCCGCAGAATTGCTGTGTCAACCGTGGTACCAGTAAATACAGGAACATCCTTCATGAAGATTTGCGCGGTAAGCTGAAACTTACCATCCAAGATGAGGAAACATTTGCATGGGTCTTGGGTATGGAAGTAAAATAATGGCAAATGTTTTTGAAACAAAAAAGCCTGTTGAATTGCACTACTTGAACAAAAAAAAAAATGCATTGCATTAACTATGCTTGCATTTTAATGCATTGTATTTTTAGGGCTTGCATTTTGGGTTGAAATTTAAGCTGTGAATATTTCGATTAAAAACATTTCAAACCCATTTTCATTATTAAAAATCCAATAATCCATATTCACCTTTAATATTTTACTTAAAAAATATTCAAATGGTTTAAAAATACAACCTATAATATTTAACAGGTGATTTTTGGTCAAAAACAATTTTCCGCTTCGCAAATTCAGTGGTTCGAATTGGACAGTAAATTCAACTTTAACATCCAGGAACTGCTAGCCTGGAAATCCAGACCCAAATCCGAAAGATTAAGGGTCTGGCATTGAGTAATATAAATCACCCAACTCGAGGGGCGGCACCAAGCATGTATTTGAAAATCTCACTGCACGCAATTGGATAATACTAGTACGACCAATCACAACTAAGCCCCATACGCCTAGCTACCAGCAGAGCTAACTGGTATATTAGACTCTTGCCGGAAAAACAGTAAAAACATCCTTCTTGCAAAGGAACGTTTCGAGCACCGTCTTCGGTTCCTCTTTTAGATAAAAGTCTAACTCGTTCATTGTAGCGGCCAAAGCTGTTTCAAACAACTGGTGTTCATCCACAGCCATCTTGCAATGTTACTAATGACGAATAATTTGTATCATTATTTTCGTCACCAACATTTTTTCACAGACGAAAACGAGACGATAACTAAATAAAAACCAGTTTTAAATGACGACAACTATGACGAAAATTTATTGACATTTGATTGGGGAATGAATAAACTGCTTCATCAGGGCAGTACTAAATAAAAAGAGAACAACATTTTTTGTTATCCCTCTTATTACTATAATTATTAACATTTTGCAGATACTGCAAGGTGTATAACTTTAAAGCGCAACTGTATATCTATCACTTTCATTCAATTGAGCCAAATATAATAATGGACTGGATCTGTTTTTATAAACAATTGTTTTCCTTCTGTTTTTGTTTTCTTTCTTCAAGGTATTTTTTCTGACTTTCCTGCTTCTCTGGAACATTTCCATTCACATATACTCTGGAGAGCTTCTGGGACATAGACATAAACAGCACTTTCCAACAACTTCAAAACATTTGGTGACAAACGATTTTGGTTTTCTTGTTTTTATGCCGTTGGAGTTCTTCAGATTTTGTTTTGTTTTTTGTTTTTAGACAAACTTACATTCACTGTAATTGAGTAAGATTTTAGAAGAAACCATTTGGTCCTGTTGGTGCTAGTAAAGGTTTAAGAGCTTTAATATTTTTACTTTAATATTAAGTCTCATTTGCTAACATTAGTTTATACATTAGCCAAAATGAACTAACAATGAACAATTTATTTACTGTATTTATTCATCTTTGTTAATATTAGGTGTGTGTGCGTGCGTGTGTGTGTGTGTGTGTGTGTGTGTGTGTGTGTGTGTGTGTGTGTGTGTGTGTGTGTGTGTGTGTGTATGTGTATGTTTTTTTTTTTTATGGGGACCAAATTCCAAATTACCCCAAAAGTAGTAGTACCAGTAAATTACATGGAAACAAAAACAATTTTATATATCATACAGAATGTTTTCTGAAAATGTAAAAATGCATAATGTTTTCTGTGATGTTTAGGTACCTTTGTATTTGAGGAAGAAAATGATTGTGCATATAAGCTTCATTGTCCTCCAGACTCTTTCTAAAGGAGTTAAAGTGTTGTAACTGTTTGTGTTTATGTATAGTGTTTCTTTTGATTGTAACTAGGTTATTAAGAGATTTTTTTTTATTAAAATTTGAAATGTACTAAATTACAAATTTATTATAATTTTTTTAAATTATAAATGTATTTAATTATATAACGAACGATGTACATGTATATTACATTAAAGTATATTTTAGTTCACATTAATTGCATGTCAGTATATTGTGTAGTGCACTTAAAGTATATTTTAAAGACACTAGAAGCTGTAATGAAAGTAGATATAAAGTTGTATTAAAGTCCCACTTAAGTTGTTCCAAAAAATCACTCTTAATGGCAACTTATTGCATTTTATTTCAACTTAATATGTGATACATTTGAAATTAATTACACTTAATGTGCATTGAGTGCGCCCAAAACAATACATTTAATTCACACTTAAGTGTATTTTTAACTGACATTAAAGTATATTTTAGTTCACATTAATTGCGTGTCAGTATATTGTGTAGTGCACTTAAAGTATATTTTAAAGACACTAGAAGCTGTAATGAAAGTAGATATAAAGTTGTATTAAAGTCCCACTTAAGTTGTTCCAAAAAATCACTCTTAATGGCAACTTATTGCATTTTATTTCAACTTAATATGTGATACATTTAGAAATTAATTACACTTAATATGCATTGAGTGCGCCCAAAACAATACATTTAATTCACACTTAAGTGTATTTTTAACTGACATTAAAGTATATTTTAGTTCACATTAATTGCGTGTCAGTATATTGTGTAGTGCACTTAAAGTATATTTTAAAGACATTAGAAGCAGTAATGAAAGTAGATATAAAGTTGTATTAAAGTCCCACTTAAGTTGTTCCAAAAAATCACTCTTAATGGCAACTTATTGCATTTTATTTCAACTTAATATGTGATACATTTGAAATTAATTACGCTTAATGTGCATTGAGTGCGCCCAAAACAATACATTTAATTCACACTTAAGTGTATTTTTAACTGACATTAAAGTATATTTTAGTTCACATTAATTGCGTGTCAGTATATTGTGTAGTGCACTTTAAGTATATTTTAAGGACACTAGAAGCAATTATGAAAGTAGATATAAAGTTGTATTAAAGTCCCACTTAAGTTGTTCCAAAAAATCACTCTTAATGGCAACTTATTGCATTTTATTTCAACTTAATATGTAATAAATTTGAAATTAATTATACTTAATGTGCATTAAGTGCGCCCAAAAGATTGCATTTAATTCACACTTAAGTGTATACTTTTAAAGTATATTATTTGTGTAATAAGTACACTTTATAAAAGTACACTAAAGTGCACTTTTTTTCCACAAGGGATGTCATATACACACGCACTCACTCTCACACGTATACACACACACACACACACTGGGGTGAGGGACAGTCCCGAAGTTTGAAGCTTTGTCCCGCAAGTCATAAGCAGTGTCCCACATTTTAATTTTGTCTGCATCATTTTATTTAATCGTCCTTTTAAATTACAATTATACAAAAAAAAAGTTAATAAGAAAACACTGAACGTGCGCAGCCGTTATTATTGGTTCTAGCCAGAGCGGGAATTCGGGAAAACAAACACTGAGAAAAAAAAAAAAAAAATCTGCAATAGAAAAATGGATCTATCCGGAGCTCCCGAGAAGAAAAAGCGTCTTTGTTCGTAAGGAATGGGAGAAAAAAATATATACATGGTTAAAACCAGTTACAGGTGACCCTAAAAAAGGAGATTTGCTGTGTAGCCACCGAAGTTTCACCATCACGCATGGAAAAGACACAAAAATACTGAATCCGGTAAGAACGCATTTAATCTGTAGTCTTTCCTAATGGAATTTGTGTTTATTTGGAAATGTGCTTTTTAGCGATTGGATTATTATTTTCACTTAATTATTTAGATTGAATAGACCCGTGCTGTTAAAATTAGTTTTATATTAGGCAATTAGTGACGTTCACAGCGCCGGTCAGCGCCGTCATAGACTAACATTTTTATAAAGCTAGCAAAGACATCTAACGTTAATATAAAATCAATATTTATTCACCTATAATAATAGTAAGTTATCTCCCTCGTGTCCCGCGAAATCAGGTCTGACCTGCAACAGAGCAATATAGCCAGGTGGTCACCCTAGCACACACACTCACTAGCACACACTCTGTCTCGCTCGCTCACTCACTCACTCTCGTCGTGGAGGACCGAAAAAAAATTAAACATGCTAGTCTTTTTGTCGTGATGTCGTGAAGCATCGCAGACGCGACGTAGGTTGTCGCCCACTATGACACACTATACGAGATGAAACGATCAAATCTTGCGTCCCGACGCCCGTTGTCGTTTACGAATCCCCACGACACCCTGCGTCAAACGAATCGTGCCAAAATCGGGCTAAAATCGTGTAATCTGAACCAGGCATAACGCGCAACACGCCATGTGCGCCAGGTTTTTCCTGGTCAGGGGCGGAATTGTTTTCTGGAACTGCAAAATAGCACCAGGGAACGTTTGCGCCGAAACACGCCTCCTCTTTTCGCTGAATTTGATTTTTACTGAAGTGAAAATGAAAAAGAATTAGCTTATTTTATAAAAAATTAATGGTTAAAAAAGGGGAAAATTAAAGGTTTAAAAAAAGAAGAGAAAAACCCCACAAAATCTTTTTTTTAAGATTACATTTGACATTTTTGGAGGGGAAAAGGTGTAATCTTTATGTTACGGGTCAATTTGACCCCGGAACCCCACTTTTGTAAAACTATGGTAAACATAGTAGGCTACAATACTGGATTTCACAGTAATGAAGATGGTTTGCCAATTCTTTTCTCAGATTTTTTTTCTCTTCTGAATCAAGTCCCTTTTCCACCCTCTCACATAAGTCTGCATAATCTGACAGTGTCCCACTTTCAAGAAGCAACTCCTTACATGCAATTTGGCTGATAAGTCCTGACAGCTGTTGGAGAAATCACATTGAAATTCAGATATCAATTTCCTACCATTTGAATTTCCCTTTTATAATATTACAAATGGCACGAAAGGCATGCCATGTCGAATTGCATGGAAAAGGCTTGCCTTTTGATGTAGATGTTCACAGAAGACCGCAACAGGTGGTTAGCCTGGCTTCGGTGTGTGTCTGAATTTTCAAAAGGGAGTCAGTGACATAACCACATAAAACAACCTGGACCTCTTTCTCTCCATATGGCCTACATTTTGAGAGTGTTTTTCATCAACTCTGTATTATTGCTACCAACCTGGAGAAGGCTGTTTGAACAATCACAAAACAATATTTAAAAACTACTGATTTTGACCACTATTTTAAAGTGAACAATGTTTTTCACTTTAAAATAATGTTCCAGATCACTAGTTCTTAAAGAATGACTGTAACACTTAGTAATGCATTTTATGACCACGTTTAGAGTAAAAAAAAATAAAAAAAATCTCACATCTCAGACATGTTAATATTGTGATTAGTAATTAATTGGCAATTCTTAATAATTTGTCATAGTTCTTAATGAGACTAAACTAATCTCACTCAGTAATTTCTGATTACCTAATAAGGAACTATCTTACTTCTAAATTTGCTTTCATTTACTGATTAGTTAATAGTAGTAGCAAAAGTTATTGGTCGCTTCTCAAACATAAGGCTGCATCCTGTTCTCGTCTCCGCGTTCACGGCATGAAAATACTGAAAATTAATTTTGGAAAAATACATTGCATTACAAATATTTATATTAACTGGCTTTCTATTAAATAATGCACTACAGTGAATGACAGCTGTCTATGGTCTCCCAGTGGCTTACATTATTGGCAGTTTAATGTTAGTGGTTAATTTACAGCAAAACAGAAGATAACATCAACACTTTCATGTCCGAAAACATTATTTTTGTCTTACATTTCATAATCAACTCAGACAAGCTCACCGACTCGTTTTCCGTCTGTTCATTTTCATAAATTGGAATGTGCGCAAAGGATTGTGGGTGATTTAAGGCCGCAAAGGAAACATCCGATGCAACCTTCAAAACAGGCAGAAAGAAGGACGCGAAAAGAAGGCTGCCTTCTAAAGGCCCTTTCACACCGGACGCGTAACGGAAAAGCGAGACGAAAAACCGAATAGTTTGCGTCAAAACCATTCACATCAGATGCGACGCAAATTTGCGACTCAAGAGCTTCAGAGCTCAGAGCTAATAAGAGTTCAGAGCTTCAACATTCCAAAACTTTCGCGCCGACAGCTGAGAAATCCTTCATCATCATCCAGTGAAGACGAGCTTTTAATCTTTTTTAAAATACAGAAAAGAAGGTTTTGGGTGCACCCAATCTTAAAGAACAGAGAGTTTGGGGGAGTAGCTATGCTAATCTTGTACAGGAGTTAAAACTTTATCATGGCTGGTTCCACACTTACTTTCGGATGTCTGTGGGACAATTTGAGGAGCTCCTTCAGACAGTGGCACCGCATTTGACGAGACAAACCACAAACTTCAGGGAACCAATCGGTCCGGAGCAGCGTCTGGCAGTCTACCAACTTGGTGAGCTGTCCTCTTAAAATCATCAGGGGCTGCGTTTACATGCAATCAAATAAACAATCCACTGTATGTGATTGGCTGAAGCCTTTTCTGTCGCAGCAAAAGTAAAAAGAAATCGACATTAAAGCGAAAAAAATAAAAGTTGTTTTTTTCGGCCCAGCACATTCACGTTCGGTGTGGAAGCACTCATTACACAAACAGCTGATCAAAAAATAAAACCATCGCGCAAATTATTCGTGCGTCAAAATCGTGTCCAGTGTGAAAGTGGCTTATAAGCATCCTTCAAATTGATATGGCCTTCAGCAACATTTGATGATGTAGCAGCCGAGATATGTAGCCTTGCGTTTGAGAAAAACCCAATGGTGTTCTACTCATTTGTCCTCAATTACTTCCTGCATTACCTATTAATGATGGACCATTTTTGTAGTGTTTCTTGTCACACTTTCCCGCCAGTCATCAGTTGTCATGGACACTCATCAGATCATTACACCTGTTCATTATCATCTCATAATCACTGTATATTTAAGTTGCTCTGTTTCACCTTTCAGTTCGCGTTGATGTTTGCATGTTGTGTGTGTCTACCCGTTTCACACACATTTAAACCTTCTTTCTGTTCCTGTGTTTATTGTTTTACTTAAATCACTTCGTATTGGATCCTGTTTACCTTCGTCTTCCTCCTGACAGATCGACGGACCTGTCTTTGTCATAGTTCTGTGAAGTGCACACAAACACATACTTGCAGTAGCTTTTGGTGGTCTTTATTAAGAGTTCTTGGACACTCAGCCTCATGGAACGATGTAAAGCACATGTAAACATCTCTCATCTCTTCTCTTTACAATTAAAGTGCATATCTGATTAGCTTTATCTGTATTTCACACACACATACTTGTAAATGCACAAATAAATTAAGTTTGAACAAAGTTTACATTATAGGGCAGTGCAATGTTTCATACAGTTAAAGCAAGTATGTAGCAAAAATCAAGTAAACAGATGCCATACAACAAAGGCCAATAGAAAACAGTACTAAAATAGCAAATTAATCTCGATGGCGTTATGATTATGCTGCATATGATACTATACTGTATATCTGATACTACAGGGAGACATAATGACACAATGGTATTGTTTCTTCAACGTTTGCATGCTACAAATGAGACAAAAGAAATTCGAAGTTGAAACCCTAATCTCCCTAATAAACTAGTGTTCATTACAGTTACCACCTCTAAAGACATGACCCCAATTATTTATAGCTACAAAGACAATGTTTCAAGTAATACACATATTCAAATAGATGATGAGGCCACAGACGCACAATAATGTTTGTGACTTTTATACAGACTTAAAATAAAAGTGAAGTCTTTATAATGAACCTTTATATCGTTGTAAAGACAGTAGTGTACCCCTTAACAATTTTTCAGACCTGCTCGAGCCTGTTCCTGTGAGATTCTACCAACTCCTGCAACAAATATGCAATATTTTGTTATGCTCCCACCTACAAAAGCCTGCAGGTAGAAGTCGGATTTTTCAGTCACACTCCTGCTCGCTTTGCCTTTCCTGGATCAAATTCTTCTCAGAACACGGCAAGCATTGCACTATGAGTCGACCAAGATTTTTGTCCATTTTTATGTATAATTATGTGAAAAATTAAACGGAATATTAAGAGTGCAGACAATAAAGACCAACACTCTTATTGTTTGTGTATCTTTGTTCTTTTTGTACCCTCCAAATCATTGCAGCAATGTAAATAAAATGTCTTAAATAAAATGTCTTTGGTTCCAATGTATTTGTGGAATTAAGCCACATTTAAAAATGTATGAACGTCATGACATTAAATCAAATATAAAAATAAGTAGCCAATCCAAACATTTCACAAAAATAAGTTAGGTTTGAAATGATAAAACAAGTATAGTCTTCCAAATAAAGACAACATTTTTGTGGCTGGCAAAGGTTAGTGGAACATGTTAACAGTTAAAGTGATAAACTATACTTGTACTACAAACTCTGGTAAGAAGCTTTGATAATACATATCTATTAACCATTAATGATATTCATAATCAGAATCTTTGCAGCTACTTGCTTCATGTTTATGCAGGAAAGGACCTCTATATCTCTCACTGGCTGTTTTTTCTCTCAGTAGTATATGAAAAAGATAAGATGTAAGAGTTTCCTTGAGCCTTCAGAAAGGGTTTCACTATCCTCCATTGACAGAGACTATCATATTCACTCCAAAACACTTCAGAAAAAGAACACCTCATCTCATCTAGGGTTCTTCAGAAGAGATATCGGCATCTCACTCAAATATATCTACAGTAATGGCTGAGGCCAAGAGTGAAGAGTGGAGAGCAGAGGTAGCGATGGAAGCATTTTATGAGGCGAGTGCACATTGAGGAGGATTTAGGGATCAGAGTGAGGGTTTGGGACTAATCTAGCTTTTGCATCAGGTTCATCTCCACCGTATTAAAGATCTGTATCATTAAACCCTTTTTAACATCTACAGTGTCTTATGCAAGGTGGATACCATATCGAAAGCCTCATTAGAAGAGACCTGCATGCATGTAGAAGTGGCAAAGGATAGCTGAGATAAATTAAATAAGATGAACTGACATGCAGGGGATAAACTGTTTGACTTGCAGTGGTATATGTAGCAAGCTGTCAGGCAAGATAGTGCTGATTGAAGGGCCTGATGGATTCACACCAGATAAGTCAGTGGGTGTGCTAACCATGTACTGCAGTGTTTGGTAAGGTAACCAGACAGATTGAATCTTGATGTGAATAGACATGGAATGAAAGTAGGGGGTTGCTGCTGCAAAGCTTGGGCACTTTATTTTTCACGAGACTGAAATACAAGTGCAGAGAAAGTGGACACTAGGAGTAGAGACTGTAAGAAAAGGGAACTGCTCATTTGTTTAACAAACCAGCTAAAAATTAGGGCTGCCCCCTAATAGTCGACTAAACGTTAGTCGATTAGAAGAAGCTTAGTCGACCAAAATTTTAGTCGGTTAGTCGCAGAAAACAAAAAGACAAAAAAGAAAAAAATGGGGGCGAAGTCACGCAGTCCGTGAGAGATAGATTGTTAACGGCGGATCCTTGTCACAAATACAGTATGTCGGGCAGGAAATCCAAATGTTCGCCTATCATTTATCGACCTCAAATATGGCTAATCATTTGTAAGTAGCAACTGTACCTGGTAGCTCGCTCTAACGTTAAACTAGATAGATGTGCTCAGACATACAAGTGTTTGTGCGGAGTGTGGAAGGTAAAGTATTAGTGCGATTACTGTATGAACATGGAGGCGTCGGCACGATCACTTGCATAATTTACTGACAACATCGGAAACTACTTAAAATACTACATTTTTGGTCATACAGATTCAAAAATTAATGAAATCTATAAATAATAACTTTCCCTAATTTTGATAACATTACCGCTGTTGCCGGTTCAAAACTCACTCGGATCTAGTCAGGCAGAACCTGTTGCATTGGTGCCGTGACCCGGGTGGGAGTGAGGTTTGGGGCCAGATAGTAATTTCCTTGTTCTATGATTTGTTCTTGAATAACTGTTTAGCTGTTTAATTTTGCTAAAATGGTTTGACTGCAAGTATGTGCACACCGCATCCCTTGATTCCTGTAATCACACAATCAAGCGCAGTTCACCCCGACTATGCCATGTAATGTCTATTTTAAGCCCTGGTTTGACATACCTTAAATCTGAGTAATGTGGTCCAGGACCAACAAGATTGCAAATAATTTTCAAACATACCGTACTTGGTAAAATAACTGTAATTTTTAAGTAACCATGTCAACCACTTCTAACTCCCTCACTGTATAGGCCAATGTTCCTCAAAGCCAGATTTTAATTTTAATTTTTGCATTTCACATTATGTTCAAGGACTTACAACACATTATGTTGTAGAGATCCATAACTTGCACTTATTAGGTATGGTGGTGGGAGGCCAATTCCTGCAGGACACAATCTTCACGCTAGCAGAAAAGAACAAAGGAGAGAGATGGGTAGAGAAGTAATTTGAGGAGACGACGACTCTGAAAATCTCAATGGGCACCCTGCATCATGGCCCACACGGCACACATACCACATTTGGTGGAAGTTAAAACAGGAAAATGCAAGTCTCTCTCAACAGAATCAATAAGAGCAATACAACAACAACAAAACGAAGCGGGAGCAATAACGATCCTCTGCTTGGTTTCGCTCATCATCATGGCGCCTTACTAATCTATCAGAGGAGCAATATCTTATGCAAGGTGCATAAGTACAAGGTAGACAATAGTGTGTCTTACAACTTAGTGCATTATTCAGAAAAAAATAGTGGTTATCTGTTTCAAGTTTTGTACAGTAAGAATAACTGGTAAGATCAGCCCAAAGGAAGCAAATCTGTATTGGTAGGCTTGCATATTTGTACTGCAGGGATGTAAAAAGTACAGGACTGTAAGACTTGTTAATAGTTTTCTTTTACTTTGTTCTAGTACTAGCAAGCCCAGAAAAACTGAATTGATTATTGTGGGTAAAAAGCAAGTAGAAGCGATCGGGTATCTTGCTAAATTAACCCCTATGTTCAAGATATATTACATTTATACACCGAGATAATTTTAATACAAACCATTTGTAGTGTTTACCATGGAGCTACAGTGGAGAATCACTTTTTTCATGGAATTCCTAATTTACAGGGTAACACAGAGTGTGTTTATTTGTTTGGAGCCCTGCAGATCAAGCAAAGCAGCATGGAATACCTTAATATCAGTCAACATACTTGACTGATTCCTTGCAAGCAGGGCATTTCGAAGCAGCTTTTGTGCACTGGTGAGATGCCCCAAGCTTGGCTAATCTAGAATTGTGGAAGCATATGAGAAGGCAGAGCGGGGGAGGTTATTGTTTGACCTTGTTGAGGGTTTGGGAGAGAAGAAAGCGCCTTTGGCTTAGGAAGGCGGGAATGTTTGGGCTGAAGGGGAGCACGAGCTCTGGGCAAACTGCTCTCCATCTTTCTGATAAATAGAGACTGTCTGAACCCTTGATTTTTTTTGTTACATATTGGTGATACAGTGGTGGTGTCCATTGTAGTCTGTCGGGCTGGGTTAATGCAGGGTAGTCCAGAAGCTGGTAAAAGTTGATGTCTTGTTCTGGATAGACCTGTGTCTCCTACCCTACCTAGGGCCCCGTTGAGCACACTGACCTGCTGTACTTCCTGGGGCTTGATGAGTGTTGAAGCTTTCTTGGTATAGGTGGGTGGCTGTAGGGTTGAAAAACTGCTTCTTCTTAAAGGAGGTTTTTGTATACCTTTTTCTAGCTTACAGCAAAAGCTAGCAGAAGCTGGTGGCCTTGCTGGCTCATTGATTTTAAGCCGGCTGCTCGCGAGGCCGAGCTCAGCAGGATCAGAGCTCTGAAAAGTTCTGGAAGAGGAGGCAGCAGTGCTATCAGCAGATATAGTTACCGTTGGTAAAGTACAATTTGGGGTAGTCTCAACAGCGATGGGACTTTGTAGGTCTGGAGAGCAGGACGTGGGCCTCAGTGGGTGGTGACTAAGCTCGGCATCCAAACTGTCACAATGGGCCTCTGTAGAGGTTGGACTTGACAGTCTTTCATGGTTGTGGAGCTTGTTGGGTAAGAATCTTGGAGTCTGTAGTATCTGAAGCTATTAAAGAGAGAGAGAGAAATAAGCAATTATTGAACATTTGTTTGCTCTAATTTCATAATGATCAAAGTAGGTTGATTCTTCGATTACGGGACTTGTTCTGTCCCTTAGGATGAGTTTTAAATAATAAAAATAATAAAAATAAAATAGACGACAGAGCATATAACATGAGCATCTGGGTACACGAGAAACTAGAGGTAGGCCTATTTTGCCTGATAAAATTAGAAAATCTGTCCGATTAATGTTTAATCAGTTGGAAGCTTTCCAGTTAATGAAAAATAGTGTTGAACATCATTAGAAAATACAAAGTAATGTCTCTAAAGCTATGTTTCATCACTGCTGACACACTTTTTTTATTTTCACATAAAATATATACAGGAAACAAAATCATTTTCAAATTGCTTGCTACCACCAAAAGTAAGCTTTTGGTTCCTTTCCACAGTCACCTCTGGCCTGCTCACTGGGCGCTTTAAGCATTAAGAAGTAGTAGATCCTTGATTAAACTACTTAGAGGTGGGGCAATATGACCAAATTCATAACCAAAATATGAGGAATTTTCGACCACAGTAAGGATAGACATGAGACATGACAATATAGTTGTTCTGACTGAAATTTGTCTTGCTTTTATAAATGAGACGTCACTAATTTAAAATGAAAGCCAATTCCTAGATTGTTCAACACCATTGCTTAAATGATAGCTAATTAAATATATAAAATGTTAAACTCACATCAAACTGTTTGACAACTTTTTTTGTTATATTTCATCAGACTTTGTTAATTCACTCAGGACAACTGACAGTTGAGAACTACTTACTCTTACTTAGAACAAAATAGATTACTATTTAAATCTCAAAACTACATTATATGCTCAGATGTGTGCCTGAGACACTGTGACACACTCCTACACACAATAATAAATACAATATAGATCGGACTATAAATAAAAGAAAATAAATTGAGAAATGTCTTTCTGTTTTTTTTCCTCTCCATGGAATTCAATGGCAACAGAAACTGTATGTCTGATGTAACAATATATTTTCCCCCGCAGAAAAAAAAGTCATACAGGTTTGGAATGACATGATGGTGAGTAAATGATGACACAATATTATAATACTAATAATGCTATCCCTTCAATTCTTATTGTTCCACCTTGGCATTTCTCTCTAAATGTCTCTTCAATTAAAGATTAAAAACTATCAGTGTTGATATTTCCAGACAACCAATAGTACCAAAAAGCAACTCTCAGTTTAATGTTTAACACTTTTATATCATTCATGCTTTATGAGACACTATCCTCAGCTGCGGCCACACAGCTTCAGACGAACCTGCTCTGGGTGTTAACTCAGACTTGAGTGAGACAGATTGAAGCATCCACACAACAAGCTGTCTGAGAGGGCTTTGATCCTTACAGTTCTTGGCGAAGTGGAGATCAGCCTCTCCACACTTATTAGTAATGATGTAGACTTACACGTGAGGTGGTGAGGTCACTGTCAAAGCAGTACATGCACTCGAGCGCATCTCTAAGACTGACAAACAAGAATGCAATTCAAATTAACAACTTACGACTCACACCCAAAAGCGTCTAGATTAGAGAAGCTAGCATTGTCACAAAGCAAAACATCCAAAGTAGGGCAAAGGAGTTTTTTTTTAAGGAAGGTACATAGAAAGATGTCTGCCTCCTATTTCATACTTCAAATTCAGGACCACAAGAAATATACACATAATATTGTTGGGATAGCCAACGCATCCATCTCAAAGTGAATTATTCCATGTGATGCAAGGCTTCTGTGCTATGCAGGACATTGAGGTTATTGTTAGCTCAGTCTTTGATGTCTGCTGTGCTGGTTGATTGGCACTGGTGAATTATTTTCCGTAATAGTACCATAATGTTATCCTTTTACGAATACCATGCAAAAGTTACCACAATTACATACTTTAAAAGATTGAAGTCATGGGGTGAGTTAAAAGATTGTTATTCACACAAGGTCAGATCAAACTAGTTTCAAGCCAGCACATGTAATGGTTAAGAGTTATGGTTATGCTTTTGGAACAGTGCAAGTTCAATATTTTTTAAATGTTTATTTGTTGATTCTGGTGGTCTATGATTACTCCAATTTTTACTTTGTGAGTTTATAGAGAGCTGCAGTGATGACGTATTTTTGTAGGCCAACCCTGAATTTAGCGTCACACTGGTTCCCTCAAACAAAAACCCAAGGATTTTTCCATTGGCTTTTGGATTATTGCAGAAAATAAACTCTGTGACTAACAAAAGTTACACATTCTGTTCATCACGATACTCTTCACAAATGAACACAACTTTTATGAATTTTGAAGCCTAAATACAATCGGAAAAAGGTAAAAAGGCTATAAATGAACTACACCAGTCACATGACATCAATGTCATCACCATTAAGATTCTGACTATATAATAATATATAGAATAAATAAATAAATAAACACATTTCCCCTGAAAGTTCGAGTTTGCAAGAGAGTGATCAAAAACTAGGTTGTGAAAGTTAACTAATGAGTTGATGAGTTTTCCTGTTTGATGTGAAGTTTAATATTCCAGACAACCTTTGTAGTCCCATTTAATCAGTTGTTAGAAACCGCCTTTTTCAAGACATGTAAGGGCACAAGAGGGTATTACTGATGTATTTTATGTCGTATAATAAAACATGAAAAAAACTTGAACTTGTGTTAACCACAGACCTTATTTTAGACATTCAACCAAAATAACATTCAAAAAACCTATTAACGGACGATGGAACCACAAGTGCTAAAATGCTAACACATTTCCGGGATTTTTTATATATTTTTTAAATACCTCACCCCTGCAGGACACTATTACTGTTTCTGTTTCTGTTATGATTTACATTTCCTGCTATGGAGGATTCATTTGTTTACAGATTATTTGTATTTTCTATTTTGATAAAAAATTAATTATTGCATTTATTTGTAATTAGAATAATAGCGGTCAGCAAGAAGGTATTTCTATTGCGCTTAAAGGGTTAATTCACCCAAAAATTACATTTTAAATATAATCTAAGAGGTTTCTGACCCTCCATTGACAGTCTATGCAACTACCACTTTCAAGCCGCAGAAAGTGAGTAAACACAACATTAAAGTAATCCATGTGACTCCAGTGGTTTGACCTCAATTTGATTAAGTAACGTGAGTGCTTTGTTTGTGCAAAAAAACATAATTTCCCACTTTGTTTACAAGATATTAATCTCCAACGTGGGTTTAGAGAGCACCAAGATACATGCGTGTTGTGTTGACATGAGAGTGAATGCTGTTGTGTGAATGTGAGTTCCTCTTTGGGTGAACTAACCCTTTAAGTGGCCGTTTAAGTTTCGATTTGAGCCATTTACGTGCTATTAAGTTGCTATTACACGTGCTTTTAACTCATCCACTGAAAAGATCTGATTCAAAAGAATGATTTGTTCACACAAAGTTATTGTATACGAACAACATGAGTGCGAGTACATGACAAAATTTTCATTATTGGTCCACAGCAAATCTCCATTATCTCCTCAAGTTCACAAACATGTGTATGCCACATGCAACCCCAATAGTGTTTACTCAGATCCTCGGGAGGTATTTCCTGGTCCACAGCACCCTCTAATGGACACCACCTTCCATACAATGCAGTGTAGTGTGATTGTTTTATTGACTGAGCCCATCTCCCTGTTTTGTGCCAATTCCAGGTCCCAGAGTTCTTCTCAAAAATATAATCCTTTGAATTTTTTACCACAATATGAGTTTCAGAATGGACGAGACAGCAGTGAGGAGTTTGTCTAGAGGTGAACTCTCAATCGGGCTAAACCGAGAGCACCTGCAACCCTGTCAAAACCTCAGAGAAAGTCTTAACGGAGCTGTGTGAGGACTCTCAGTTGTTTCATACATAATTTATGAGAGCTCACCAAGAATTAAAACAAGACATCTGAGAAAAGGTGACAGTTCTGGAGCAGAAAGAATCTATGGAGGGAGGGAAAAGAAGACAGACAGGTGGAGAAAAGAAGAAAAGAGAGAACAGAGGAAAAATAAAAACGTAAAAAAGGTGAACACTAAAGTGTAATCAAATTAGTGAGTGAAATGAAGAG
This sequence comes from Phoxinus phoxinus, assembly GCF_949152265.1. Classification (NCBI taxonomy): domain Eukaryota; kingdom Metazoa; phylum Chordata; class Actinopteri; order Cypriniformes; family Leuciscidae; genus Phoxinus; species Phoxinus phoxinus. The sequence goes on along the minus strand of NC_136896.1, from coordinate 22,253,052 downwards.
AAATTCCAAAAGATTCCCCAAATATATATAAATATATATATAAAAAGCCATCAGTTCTCTACAAATGACTTTCTCATAGTTGGAAAACTTTTTTCTACATCATTATATAAATGATGCCAGAGGTGCTGTTGTTTTGTTTAAATTTCATGTACTTGCACCTAAATTGACTCCAAACATGCATTTTAATAATGATAACCTACCCACCTCTAGCTACACCGGTGCGGAGCTTTCCAAATAATTAGAATATACAGACATTAATGTATCTTTCTTAAGGCAGGAATACCAAGGGAATCTTCAGTTTTGTTTAAAAGAGGTGTGTGATGAACGAACTTCAGAATATAAAAGCACATAATTACTCCTCACAGCCCATGTACTCCACGTTCCCTAATTATACCAACAAAAAAAAAGATGAGAAATGTGAAGGAAGATGTTGAATAAACAAATATATTATTCTAATAACCATAATATCACCTCCGCCTGAAAAAAAGAAGAACAAAGTAAGAAATACATGAAGACAGAATGGCTTTGATATGAGAAATTAAGTTCTCATTAGACAAAAAGTGTGCCCATTCAAAGCGGGTTTTTCTTCAGCAAATGGCGACGTGAAAATAAAATATGAAATTTCATATTAATGAAGACTTTTTTCATTCAATAATTTTTGGTAAAGCCAGTCTTTCAGTCTTGCGGTTGCTTTTATTACACATATCCGTTGCTCTGATTTTGCTCTTACAATACCAAGCTTTGCTACCTCAGTACTAAATCGATATTACAAATGAACCACCTTAGATGACTGATGAGCTGAAAATCAGTGAATCATGCAGTTACAAAGTCTGTTGCATGTTTTTAAGCATTTCAGCATAATTAAAACTTCAACTTCAAGTCCAAACACAATATTTAGTTTGATTTGTGTACCAATGGCATCATTCAGGACATACCAGCACTCAAATGTCAAGTGAAGAACTAGTGAATCAAAATATAAAATATATCTTTCAACAATATTTTGAAATGTTGTCATGCACACTTGTCTATGACTTGTATCATTGTATAATTTGGAATGAGTACAGGACATTTGGTTTACATGGTTTAATGTATTCCCTCCTGAAGCGGCATTTCTTGTTGCATTGTTTGCAGACTGACAGATCTGCAGGTTAGCATTTTGTTTTTTCTGAATGCCAAATAATTCCATATTAGGCTTTTACAGCACTGCTTTTCAGTGAGCTGAGGGCAAAGATATCAAAATCAACATCTTTGTTTTATCTGCCTTTTCTACCACTCAGCTGCCTTGTTGCGTGTCTCGTTGACTGATTCAAATTTGACATTAAAACATTTTTAGTACCAGTATACCTTGCAATTTGCAAAATGTCAAACAAAAAAGCACTAAGTATTTATCGGTAGTTAGTAAGTTCGGTATTTATGGAATGGACCACCGGAGGAATATAGGGGAGGTCATGTATTTTTATTCTTTGTTGAGGGGAGGGTCATCCAGCTTTTTTTAGTCTAGGGGGAGGGTCACCCAACTTTTGTATTCATGAAAACAGCTAAATTTCAAAGTGACTTGTTTGGTGCATATTTTTCTATGCTCAATGTAGCTCTCTCAGTCTTGGTCCCCCATCGTTAGCAGATGGGTCTGACCCAACAAAAATTGCACTATCCCCCACCCCGCGCCAATACGTAGGCTACACTTCAAATATCCTTTTGGTCCCGGTGATTTGAAATTGTGCAAACGACAGCCTTTTCAAGGCATGTGAGAAGGAAGTAGCTCCCAAATTGACGCTTGTCTGAGAAATGGAGTTTTGGAGGATAATGTTCAGCTTCGGCAGCTTTAACTATATGCTAAAATATACAATGACTGAGGAAGCCTAGTGACGAGTCCATAGCAACCAGTTAATGTGTTGAATTTGTTATTACCCAGTGTGCTTTGTTGAATGGTCTCAATGTTTTATTGATTTATTTCATGTGAATACTAGTTTACTAGAGGAGTAACTAGTATTTGAAGTAATGCAGTAATTATTTTAGTTTCCATGCTTATTGTGTTTCCACAACAATGTTAGTGAGTAAATCTACTGAAATGGCCACCATAACAATGGAGTGTGATGTGCATAGGCGTAATTTGCAGATGGGACATGTCCCCAGTCCCCACCACTTTTTGCCAGGGTCGATATTGTCCAGCTATATTGTCCCCACCACTTTTTAAAACATCTCGCGGCACAAATGTACCAATACAAATAAATAAAACATCTCCAGTTACCTAGCAGTGCATTCATTTCGTTCGTTTGTCAAATAAGAGACGATCTAGCGCTGAAATGTGTTTTTTAAACCAAGTGATCAAAGTGCTCGTGGCCGCTGCGATCAGTGGCGCGGATACAGTGTTTTCTCTTGGGGCTCGCGCACACGGCGCACTGTCTTTACTCAGTTGCGCGCTTCAATATGTTGCGGAGACTCTCTATCTATTCCGGTGAAATCACAAAACATAATGCACACAAACGTGTCCCTGCTTGATATACAACCACTGATAAACATATTCGGTTTTGATGAGAAAAAAAAAAAAACCTATACGAGTGCGGATTAGAACCCAGAACCTGACACGCTTGGTGAGAGTTCTGTAATATATTACATCTTAGTAAACGACAAATTAAACCCCATGTACTATTTAAATCGATTGCTGGACATCGTAATGTTATTGTACATATATCTGATTTAGCATTGTATTAGCAACCCCCACCCCACCTGTCCCACCCACTTTTTAAAACAAAGTTATGCCACTGGATATGTAAGATGAGAAAGCATGGTTGTAAAAAAGAAAAGAAAAAAGGCTATCTGAACATCTTTGCCAAGCGCAAACCAATACAGAAGTAATCAATAAATTATCGGGGAGGGTCATGCCTTTTTTCACAATCATTTTGGAGGGTCATAGAAAAATGTATTGCTGGTGAAGGGAGGGTCAAGTCTATTTTGTCTATAGATCTCAAAACTCCTCCGGTAGCCCCTTAAAGGTGCTGTATGGAGTTTTCAGCGGCATCTAGCGGTGATGTTTCAGATTGCAACCAATACGTTTACAAGCGAGTGCTCGTGCGCGTGCTTTCTTTTGTTTTTTATTATTATGTGGAGTTTGTGTTGGAGTCTGTGTTGTGCTAGTCGTTTCCTAGTATTAGCAGACTCCATGTCATAAAGTTGCAGTGTCGTCGCTGTTGAGCGCAAAGTCAGTAGACGAGGCGAGAGGCGAGACGCTCGGGAGCGCGCATGCAGGTCTCAGTCACCTCACTGGATTTCGCGGCAAATCCGACCCGGAGACTTCACATAGAAATAGGAATACTTGCTTTCAGAGGTAATAGCAAAACCCGCCAAGTGGATCATTTTATTGTGAGATTACAACCCCTTCACACACAGGTAATAAAAAATGGATTCATTTTAGTAGAAAAACTCCATACAGCACCTTTAAATAAAAAAACAGTCCTTAATTGTGTAGAAATCAAAGTTGCAGTCTTGGTCTTGAGACATATCAGAACCACATAAATACAGCCTTGGACTGGGTCTTTCTCGAATTACTTGTTGTCTTGGTCTGAGCTTACAGTCAGAGGTACAATATTTGAAATGAATGATGGAATACATTTTTGGGCACTTTCCCCATTTAAAATGGACATTGTGGTTCTTGGACATACAGGTTTTGGTCTGGATCTTGGCCTCAAGACATCTAAGTTAATTGGCCTCTACAGTGTGCATGATGTCAATTTCATCGTCTGCACAGTCCACTAGGTAGCAGCACTCAAAGTTGGGCCACTGCTTTTAAAACTGCTCAAATAAGAAGATCTGCTAGAAGTTTGGGCCTTTAGGGATCTGTTATTTGTTTGGTCCTCAATCTAAGACCCTGTTTACACCTGGGACCGGTAGCATAAACCGCTAAGATCAGTGTTCATAACTTTTTTTTTTTTTTTTTTTTTTAAGTCAGTGCATGTTAGAAATCAGGAATGGTGAGAGAACATTGTGCTTGGTAATTTTTTTTCATCTTCAAACTAAACTTGGGTCTCCAGCCAACAAATTTTAAATCCCTTCTGGCTAGTGCACTTCCTATAATGTTTTCACATTAGGTCAGTAGACGGAGAGAAGGCAGTCTTTTTGTGGGTGTTCGAACACATTCGTCTTCACTACGAAAGCTATCTGGTCAAATGTGTTTTCGACTACCCCGTTTACACATGTTTTTGGCATCGTCCACTTGTCATCCAATCGACCAAAACATAATCTCAGGAGTATTCATATGTGTTTTGCATAAAATGTAAGTGATAGGTGAAACAAAGCTTTTTGAAATTTTAAATCAATTGAACCAATTTTTTGGTTTATTGCAAAATACTAAAATACAAAACGCAGAAACACCACAATGGTAAATGCAGTGAAAATGCCGCTCAAACACGCAAAATCTCCTTTTACAGACCAACTGCAAATGTTTAATTGAAAGTGTAATCTATTAAAAGCAATTAACAAATCATCTAATACCATTAAATATGAAGGGCCCTATCATACACCTGGCGCAATGCAACAAGTGTTTTTTGCTAGTTTCAGCCTGACGCAATTTTTTACGTCCTGAGCCACGTTGTTTGAATAGCAAATACATTTTGTGCGGCCATGGGCGTGTCCAGGCGCATTGATGGTGTGTTGCTATTTTGAGACAACTGAAATAGACAGCGCCATTTACCAACTAAAACCTGGTCTGAAGTTAATGGCGCAATATTTATTTTGTTATTTAAAGTGCGCGTTAATAATGTGGCAGCACACAATGACACGCAGCAGCACACAAACATGCCAAATGTTAAAAATAAAAGGATTACAATGTAAAAGATTATTATTGTATAAAGATATGGTGGAATCTGGCTTGTCCAGTAGATGGTCTGTGTGCGTGCTTTACCTCGCGCACAAGCAGATCCATTTGCTCTCTGGAGACGCGTTCGGTCTTTCCACTATCAAATTCCGTCATGTAAATAGCGAATCCGCCATGGCGCAACTGCAACTGGCAGTTAAAGGTAATGGGAGATTGGTTTATTGCACGTAAAGCCCAAAACACACCCATTACTCATTAAGATAATAGAGACAAGCCTTTTAGACCATGCACCTTGCGCGCCGACCATTTTTCCCGTCGTTAAACTAGCAAAAGGGGATTTGGACATGTCCTAACTGAACTTGTGCCATGCGCTTTCGACCATGATAAAATAGGGCCCAAACTGTGTTTATAATGTGTTATTTTGTTCAATTGTAGGGCTTGTTTGTTTTATGGAGAGCTTGGTTAATCAGGCCAATAATAGACTAATAACTACACCTCTTCTTTTTTTTACTATACAAATGTTTCATTAAATGTCTACAAACATATCAAATTGATCAGGTGAAAACCATACAGACATTGGTTCATGGGTTCCCAGAGATCCCACCACCCCACCCACAGACCCAAATTCAAGCCTTTATTCAATGATTTTCGTCAAATCTTGCAGTCATTATGAATTAAAAATGTGCCGTCTCAAGAAGCGTTAGAACAAAGCTTTTACGTTAGTGATATCAAACACTCATTGGCTCTTGCCTGCATCGTCACAAAAGGGGTCGAGATAACATTTCCAGCTATTAACAACTTAAGTTCTGCTCTTTACCTCACACAAAACTATTGTTACCTTCTGAAAGGACTGCAATTGTAACAAATCGTAATTTTTAGCAATAAATTATGGTGATTACACTTATCTGTATCTTTTTACAGTTTAGATTTTTAGACAGTTTAGACAGTTCTTAGTTTTAGATGTACATTATTGTGTGGGGTTAGCGGCTCAAAATCGTTTTAATGGTATACTGAAATTAAACCTGTCATTGCACATGTTTGTGTCTGTTACATTTTATATGTTCTTTTTATACTCTGAAGTAGTTATGTTTAGGTTTGGGGATAGGGTTAATAAATGTAAAATATATCTAACATTTATACAATTTATCTATACAAATATATGTATGATATAATATATTTGTAAACATTTTATAGCTTCTTTAGCTGTAAATATGTAGTAATATTTAGTTTTTAGATGCTGTCAATTCACTATATTGTACATTTTAGTATCTATTAAAGGGATGGTTCACCCAAAAATTAAAATTCTGTCAGTAATTACTCACCCTCATGTTGTTCCAACCCCGTAAGACTTCCGTTCATCTTCGGAACACAAATTAAGATATTGTTGATGAAATCTGAGAGCTGTCTCACTCCTCCATAGGCTTCTTAAGGGATTGAAACTTGCCGTCCCAGAAAGTTATTAAAGACATCGTTAAAATAGTCCAAGCGACTACAGTGGCTCAACCATATGTTTATCAAGCGACGAGAATACTTTTTGTGCACAAAAAACAAACAAAACTAACAACTTTATTCCACTATTCATTATATTCTCCGTGGGCCTAAGTGTGTTTACGTAGTATATCTGCACAGCGCTTCGGTGAGCCACTGTAGTCACTTGGACTATTTTAACGATGTCTTTAATAACTTGAGTAACTATTTGGGTGAACTATCCCTTTAAAACATACAAAAAAGCGTTTTTTTTGTATCGTAAACGTTACATAATACCTACAGTATGTATAAACAATGAGACAAGGCTAAGGAGCAGAGGTGGAAAGTCCAGGGGTCAGAAAGTAAAAGTCCTGCCATATGTTTATTCCACCCATGAACTCAGTCAGCTGATTTCACTAATTAGTTCTATCTCCTGGCTGAAAAACTGTGCTAATTAGCAAGTCCAGGTGATTGGAACAAAATACTGAGGAGGACTTTTACTTTCTGAACCTGGACTTTCCACCTCTGCTAAGGAGTCATGTACTGGTCATGTCTCCAACTCTGGAAGTAACAATGTAAACTAAGATTTTACAAAATGATATGGGTTGGTCAAACAGATCAGAGAGAATGAAAGACACAGTGGGCTTGACAGAAGAGAACGAAAGACAAAAAGAGGTTTGAAGAAAGTCGGCTACATGAAAACAGAATGAACAATATAACGCAGATGGGCTGTCCTCACAGTACAGAATAAGAGTCCATGCAAACAGAGAGGAAGGGGTTGAGAGGATGTTTTAGAGAAAAGACAGGCAGTACTATACCACGCAGTGTCTCTGAAGTAATGAACTAGATGCTCCACTCCTTTTGCCCGATTTTTGTAGAGGCAGAGGGAGAGAAACAATAAGGAACAATCAGTCAATGAAAGATATACACACACAGATGACAGGGGTAGAACAGGAAGCATCGTCAGCACACAACACACACACAACATGAAGGCAAACTTTTTTTTACTAGCATTATTACAAAGAAATGGCACAAATGTAACAGCCAATTCAGCCATGACAGTAATCTAGATTTTGCGCTTCACGTGACAAATGAAAGCAAAAAGAAAAAGGGGAAGTGCATTCAGTTCCATGCTCATTAGCACATCTGAAAATGGGCAGGATTAAGGTTCTGTCTGGACTGCTCAAAGAGAAGTCAAAGAGAAAGAAAAAGAGAATATATGTGTCTAGAGTCAGGTTGTCGTCTTCTCTAAGGGATCCCACAATGCCAGATCAAAGACTGTAATGACTCTCTTTCTCAATACCTGTCTCCCACTGCAGCCATCTGACATATTAGTGCTCATCATGGCTTAACCACAGCTCGCAAGCTTGTTCACCAGCAAGCATTGTGGGAAAGGATCTTTCTGTCAAACGAAATCTTGTTTATCAGAGGTGATGGCAGCTACTTTATGGTGATTTACTATACAGCTGATCCTTTACTCATCCTCGTGTTGTTTAAAATAAAGGGTTCCAAACCAAACTGCCTATTTCTATACAATGAAATAGGTACTAGGGCTGTCAAGCCTAAAAAAAAAGAAAAAAGGCATCCTAAAAGTATCATAAAGGTAATCTATATGTCTCTGACGCTAAGCAATAGGTTTTGAGAAACAGAAATTGAAGGGCTATTTACTTCTGCTGTAGCTCTCAAATCACAGTTCAAACTTGACGTGTCAAGATGAGTTGCCATCAAGTTACATCATTGGGCTTCATTTCTCATGATCAAACACCTTGTGTCTCATGAATGTTAGCTTGAACAAGATTCGAAAGCTGCAGTAGAGGTATGTTCCTCAAAAAAGCATATGCCTGAGAAAGAAAAGAAAACAGTTTGGAATGACATAAGGGCGAGTAAATGATGACGGTTTTCATTTTGTAAACTAATTGAGGATCTCAGTCACGACTGTATATTTTTAGGCAATGAAATGACAAAACCTGATATATCTCATCAGCAAGTGCTCTATTGAAAACAGCTTTCTCTTCTAGGAAATTTGGTTGAGGGATAAAAGTACAGAAGAAAGTCATTCAGTATGTGTTTCACTGTCTGGCTTTGAAAACTATGCAGAAAAACTAAATGGGTCTGGAGATTCTAAACCAAGCAGACAGGGAGAGGATATAAGGTAAATGAAACTAAAAGGAGTGGAAATGATGGACTGATTCCACACTGGAATGTGATAGGACGGTGGAGGCACAAGGGGGAGGCAGGCGGACATGCAGCAAGCACTGGGGCTGGTGCACAGACAGGTTCAGTTGGTTGGATGGTTAAGGGACTCACTCTGTCTGTGGTGCCGTGGCGCACACGGCCGCACACTCCCCCGCTGTGAGTGTTGCCAAGAAGAGAGAATAGGGGCAAGCAACATGCCCTGTACAGAGGAACAGAGAGAGAAAGGCTGATCCCTGCACCATACACACATACACATACTGTACATATCGATACAAACACTTACAGTTCACAGGACAAAATATATAGTTCAAAAGTGCAAGCCACATATAGGTTTAATTCAGGTTGATTGTGACACTTTTTCCTAGTCATCTCAATGGTAGAAAGTGTCCCATTCAACCTGTATTCACCCCTACTTGTACTTGTAAATGTGGTAAAACGCCACTGTCACCTGCTCTGTCAAATTAATAGTCTTGCAGGGCCAGATTTTAAAATGTTGAATGAAGACAAGTGCTCAGAGTAGCATTTTGTAATTTTTGTTCAATATGCATCACATTGTCCATTGGGGCCTTTCTGGGGCTTGGCATAAGGGAACACTGCTACAGTTCAATATTTATTTTACTTTCTTTTACAATATTTATATTACTTGTAAAGGCAACCAAAGGCAAACATCTAAAATCACCCAATAAAACACTCTGACTACATCTGACGTCCCATGCAGAGAAACATCTAATGTGGTGTTCACATTGACAGTGATTTGCAGTGACGAAGTGACAGAAAGACATACATTTTAAATGAGAAATACCAGGGGGGGGGGGACATACTACCGATAGTAACTAGATGCAAGAACAAAATTTAAAAACCAACAAAGTATAAACATGATGTAAATAAGACATTCGTTCACAGGAGTTTCAGCAAGAATGCAGAACTTCTGAACGGAAGTGACCGACAGCTTCAAGGATTATAAAGTTTGAATAAAAGTTATTTTTCATCTGCTAGTTGCGCACAGCAAAGTTTCGGGACTGACAACCGTATTTAAATGTGGGATTAAATTTGAAATTGCAATGACTCACATAGTGATATTTATAGTAATGATTACTTAGCATTAACAATTAACATATATTTGATTTAAATATTTTTTATCTTCGTAAAGTCAAATAGTGAGAACCGGGAAATTTTACTGAGCTACTGAAATTCTGGTATTGTGACAACACTGTTCTCAATAGGCATTATACACACTCAACAGCACAACATAGACTTTTTAATTTGACCTTATTCCAAAAACAAATACATTTCAATTAATATTGATTTATTTTGTCCATTTAACTTTGATGTCTATATAATATTTATTGTTGGAAAATAACAAAAATCTATTAATTTTGCTAAAATGGTGGCAAAAATTAATGAAAATGATACCTAAGGTTAAGAACCTTTACTAACTATTGAGAAAAAAAAAAAAAAAAGTTTTAGGCCCTATTTTGTACGCCATTCATGAACAGTGTCGACTAAACACAGGCAAATTCAATTAGGATCACAGTCATCACTGCCCCGCTTTGGGCTGTTTAGTTCTGCCGGCCATCAACATTTTCCTCTGTTTAATCTGACCCCTCGAGGGGTCTTTTCTGAATATTGACTGCATTGATTTTCCCTGTTGTCCATTACCCTTTGAGCACAGAACCACCGACTGAGATCCACTAAACTAGAATGATATCTTCCAGAGCCTGCAAGAAATGTCACATCATTCACACAATGCTGTTACTAGGACTACAGACAAAGTTTCTTAAATGGCATATTGCAGGCTTTTTTTCATTTTTTTTTCAAAATGAATATATAACCTTGTATGAAAATACCACATGCAAAGTAAATGCAGGATTAAAAATTGTTTTGCAAGACATACTGTAAAGGCACAAATTTAGTAGAAAACGTGACAGTTTCCTCGACCGTGTTGAAAAAAGCGCTTTTTTCCCCACCATCGCGTCATATTACATCACCAGAGGGAGTCGTTTGCCGACTGGCCAGCCGACACTTATTATTATTATAAATATAATATATTATGTTCATTTTCAATCTGTACTCCGAATTTCTACACATAAAGTTTTTATACAGCAAGACAGTTGTGATTGTGATTATTTTTGTATTCATTGTCACCAAATGGGGCCATTCAAAGCCTTAATAAAGTCCCTCTTCCTCTGGAAGCTGTCTCCTAATGGCTGACATACACAACACATGCAGGTAAGGGTCTAAATACTAGCTTTGCTATTGCCTGATACATGATAATAATCTGTACAATGTTGTGATCTGAGCATAGTGTTATACATATCGTCAGCTAACGTGAATACATATATAAGCTAACACTGTTCTCTCACCGAGACCCCTGCCCTGTTCTCCTCACACCACAGCTCAATGCGTCTCCTCTGACCGTTGTTCTGTCTTATCCTGGCCTGTCCCTGCTCTCTTGGCTTCATATCAGGCTCATAATTATATGGCTGAGGTCCGTCATACGAGTAAACATTTAGGCTACAATTTCCTCAGCGTCCGAACTGTCATTGCGATCCATTGCTTTTCTATTGTTTACTTTGACCGCTCTTCCTCCCGTAACGCCACTTCCGGTTTGGCGGTTTTCAAATGCGGAAGTAAAATTATCTCACAAAAACGACTCCAGAGGCCTAAAAATCAGTCCTAAAAATGTAGATATAAAATCATCAGCAGTGTTCGGAAACAAGCATTCATTTTGCAGATTGTTGCCAAAAATAAAAATATGATCTTGACAGAAATGGCTATAAAGCTTATTGTAGGGCAGTTACAGTAATCATTTTAATGATAATTACATTTTCACTCAGACATCTAAAACTTAAAATCTAAAAAAAAATGTTTACCTGACATACCTATATATTAATACCTACATATTAATGAAGTAGAAATCACACAGCCTTTTTTCACCCAAAAATTAAAGCTATCATCATTCATGATTATAGACATGTTGAGCGCATGAACTATGATCTTCTCTTTGCAATTTGATTCCTGCACACTAATTAATGCTTTCATCATAACTAACCGTGAAACCACAATGTAAATAAGAGATTCGTTGATTATAACTATTGATAAAAGGGAATTTGTTATTATAAAAGGAGTTTTGGCGAGAGTCCAGAACTCAGTCACTGATAAACTCGCACTGTTTGATTGACAGCTCCAGTGATTGTAAAAAGGAGCATTCTTTGATAGCTTTCTATATATAATTTAATCACAGTTTAAATAACAGATTGTTTTCATCCTATCAAGAATGTGAAAACAATGTGAAGTTAACCATTTAGTCACTGGTTTGATTTACTGACATAGACAAAGAATATCTGACTGTACATCAATCATTACATATCAGAAATCACTGGTCACAGATCAGGCATTAGAATGAACACAGTAACTTACATGTTGTGGCATTACTGTTAAGTCCATATCATAAAAGTCTGTTTGCAAAGCCTGCGCCGGAATTGCGACTGATTTTCTAAATAATCCACTGAGAAATGTACCGAATCCAAATAAATAACTGAGACATTCACATTGTTGAAAATAAATAACCACATTCCTAGCATTAGGATCATTTGTCCTATTAAAGGCACATTCCACAACGAGTGGTTCGCTGGGCTTGGTTACAATATAAGCTGTTTATGGAATAACAAGGACGTTTTCAGTTCTGTTTTAGTATGATGACCTTATATATGTCAAAAGCTCAAGGAAAATTAGATTTCTCAGTTCATGACCCCTTTAGAAATAATGTACCACCAATACTACACCCTACCCTAAACCTAACTGACTGTGTCAACAAAAGCAAATGAGAGATAAAGTGTGTGTCGAACGTAATAAAATGTGTTGGTGGTTTACTGCCACTACTAGTGTTCTTTTCAAATAGAAACTGCAGTGAATTGTAAAGTTTTTGGAGTTTTGCAAAAATGTAGGTAGAGGCACGTTTTTTCCAATCAGCCTATGTTGGAAGATTCAAAAGCACACATGGCGATTACACCGACAAGTCAAAACCCCAGCCCCTAAATCTCCTCTCAGATACATAGGCATCCTTATTTCCACAGAGATGATTGAAATCATTTGGCCTATGCCTCTGTCAGTCAGTACTATTCCTAATCATGTACATAATATAACCAACAATGCAGTGATAAAGCTGACCTGACCTTGTTTTCTATCTCTGTATACTCACATTATGTGGCCTCCACAGGGTTTGAGTATCCTTGTCCTGGTGCTCCGCTGACTCCTTGTAAGCCTCTGACCCCTGCAGGCAGTGGCACTGCATATCCTCCACTGGAGAAGACTATGACAAATAAAAATAAAATGCTGATGTATTTCTATGTAAAACACAGTATAATTAGCAACAAACAAATGTCACACTGCTCATCACATCTGTTGTGATTCCAGGACCATTCACAATAGAATAGAATTCATAAAATACTAAATAAGTGTGAATTTTATAAAGATTTTCAAAAACATGCATTTCATCCCAAAATCAAAAGAAAGATTTTTTTTTTTTTTTTTTTTTTTGAAAATCAATCATATTTAGGACCATTTGAGCCTGAGGTATTTTTGTATTTTGAAATGACAGTTCATGACAGTTAAGCAATGCAAATAAATTATATATTATTTAAATATGTGAAGTATACAACATGTGGTCAAATCTAATGAGAATCGTTACTGAGAATAATGGGAATTACAAAAATTACACAATGCAACAAGAAATATTTGCCTAAAAAAAGCTTAATTTTCTTAATGCAAAATATAATTTCTTATTTTCATATTTTGATTTTGGGTGGATAATGACGTTTTTGTGAAATTCACCCTCACACTGAAAGCAGAAACGAGAGAAATAATAAATTATGAATGAAATACAAATGATGAGAATAGATCTGAGTTTTGAGTTCATGTACAAAATCGAATTTAGCAATCTAATTTCACTACGTCTGAGAATATTATTTCCTCTAACAATTGCTTTAATAAGAAACTAAATTAATAAAGGCATGCAACAGTTTGAGTTTGTCATGAATAATTAGTTCAGCACTACCCGTTTCATGACTGACTCACACTCACTCAGCCCTGCATTCAGATATATTTCCCTTGTGCAATATTTTAACTTAATCTGGGATAAATGGTGCTGGTGCAAAGCAAACCTTTCTTTTGAAAGCACTAGATTGTTTAACTTACACTGATATACAATCGCAATGCAGGACAAGCAGATCAGAACACATTGTGTTTCCAATATGTATGAAGACAACATCCATCCATCCAATCCATCCATCCATCCATCCATCCATCCAATCCATCCATCCATCCATCCATCCATCCATCCATCCATCCATCCATCCATCCATCCATCCATCCATCCATCCATCCATCCATCCATCCATCCATCCATCCATCCATCCATCCATCCATCCATCCATCCAAGTTTAGCACCAGTGTGAGTTAAATCGTTGTTTATACAGCTAATGTGCTCTCACTGGGCAAATTTCTGGATGTTCATGTACATTTATGATATAAAAAAATAAATCGGTAACACTTTAGAATGCTGTTCCATCATTAATGAGTGACTACACAGGAACAAGAGTAACACAATATTAACATAACTACTATTAACTACCAAGAAACTCTGATGAACAAATTAGTAAGTACATGTTTGGTATGAACAAGCATGAAGCGGTCGACACAAATGTATTAGTAAACCCTGCGTCCTCTGACTGGTATCAGAACTGCGAGTTTATGCCCGTGAGAACACGACCCGGCTGACGTTGAGTCTCTATGCGACATCGGGTCTCTAATGAGCGAATAATTAAAAGTACGGGATATCCAGAATAATCAAAGATCTAAATCAGGGGTGGTGAACGTCGGTCCTGTAGAGTCAAGGTCCTGCAGAGTTTTGCTCCAACTCTGATAAAAACTTTCTAGTAACCCTTAAAGGGATAGTTCACTTTAAAATTAAAATTCTGTCATCATTTACTCACCCTCAAGTTGTTTCAAACCTGTATTAATTGATTTCTTCTGCTGAACACAAAATACTATGGAAGTCAATGGGTACAGTCTACTGTTTGGTTTTCCGACATTGTTCAAAATATCTTTCTTTGTGTTCAGCAGAAGAAATAAATTAATACAGGTTTGAAACAACTTGAGGGTGAGTAAATGATGACAGAATTATAATTTTAAAGTGAACTATCCCTTTAAGACCTTGATTAGCTTGTTCAGGTGTGTTTGATGAGGGTTGGAGCAAAACTCTGCAGGATTGTGGCTCTTCAGAAACGATATTCTCCACCCGATCTAAATTAATAGTTAACAGATATTTACGATTAGTTCCTAATTAGAATGGTGGTCCTTACAATAGGCTCATAATTAATGTGAATAATGTATAATTAATTATAATGTGAAGATCATGGTAGACCACTAATAATGACTTGAGTATTACCAGCTCCTCCAGAAGTAATACTAATTATTTGGAACAGTATTCTAAAGTGAAAATGACTGAAGTCATTGCAAGCTTTTGAGTTTGTTGTAAGGTTTTGGCCAGTAATGACTCAGGTGTCACTACATCCTTCTAAAGTAATTACTCATTATCTGGAATGATTGGGTGGACCAGACATTAATCTGAAGGGGCCAGTGTCCTTATGCAGCCTCGTAACTGGCTTGCAGTCTGTTTTCAGTATGAGGATTCTTTATTTTTACAACGGCTGATTTCCCATTTACTCAGCCTCATGTTGTTTCAAACCTGTATGATTTTCTTTCTTCTGTTGAACACAAAATAAGTTATTTTAAATGTTGTTGAGCTGATTTTCCATCATCGGGCCAAACCGTTATCTTTGCTTAACCATTCCATGCCAGCCGGCCAATCCGGCATGGATATGGTTTAATTTTCCACTGTGGGCTGACAACGGAGCTCTTTGGAATGTAATACAAATGCATCAGTCGTTGCCTTGATAATGCAAGAGTTTACAGATGATATGATCAGATATTTCTTCTATTTTTATTATTAATTTGTGTTTATGTCCCTCAAATAGCGTGCTTAGCCAGCTAGAACCTGGTAGCTAGGCAACTGACAAGTGACCAATCCTGAGTTGCGATGTCACTACACAAATTCTAACAGCACAGTTCGACAACTGTGCAGAGAATTCCGGGTCAAGAAGGGTTTTTAATCTGGTCGTGCCGTAACGGGTGGAAATACAACTGGAAACGTTCCTTACCGTTCTTAGAACCGTTCGGCCCGGCAGTGGAAAAGTGGCATTGGTAACCAGACAGTTGACGGTAGCCTACGGTGGAAGTCAGTGGCTACCGTCCATTGTTTGATTAATTACAAACATTCTTTAAAAAAATATCTTCTGTGTTCAACAGCAGAAATAAACTCATACAGGTTCGGAACAACAGGGTGAGTAATTGATGACAAAAAATACATTATTAAAATCAATAGTTGTATTTGTTAACATTAGTTAATGCACTGCTAAGTAACATGAACAAAAAATGAACAGCTGTATTTTATTAACTAAGATTATAGCAGTTAAATAAATAATAAATAAATACTGTAACAAATGAATTGCTCAAGGTTAGTTCATGTTAGTTAATACATTAATTGTTAACAAATTAAACATTGTAAAGCGTTACCAAATAAATAAATAAAAAGGTCAGATTGTGTTAAACCATTCAACATCTTATTGACTCTTTACTTACAATAGCACATGCCAATGATTTAGTATAAATAACACGCTAAAATAATATACCACTTTTTTTCAATGTTTAAAGAATGTTCAAAATATTTAGGCTATAATACGCACCAGCTGCTGGGAAAGTTCAGCAATCATCCTGTCTTTGCTTCTGAGCTCATTTCTCAGTTCTTGAACCTCTTTCAAAAGCAGTGCCACCTAGAAAATAACAGTAGACAAGGTTAACCTTCTTTTTCTTTTCTTTTTTGCCAAATCAGAACAGGGATTGATTTTGATCAGATGTTAGATGGGAATATGTAAATGTATAAATTATAAGCATTACATGCTTATTTATTAATAGCAAAATATTACACAATACACACATTTGTTTTGGTTTTGTGGTGAGTTGGCTCTGCTGTTGGTGCATTAATCTGAACTGTTCAGAGTTGGCGCAATGGACTGCACATGCTTAGGACATGTAAGAGTTGTTGGCTCACTTGGAATTATGTCAATCTGGGTCATGCTCAATCCTCGTGAAGACTGTACGAAACTTCTTTAGTATGTTAGATATCAATATGCAGTAGTCAGAAGAGACGCAAATAACGTGGTCACCGATCAAAAAATTAAATAATACGTTTTTTAAAAAAAATAGTAAGCATGAATATAATTAAAATGATATTGCACAAAACTAAAACATGAATTCAAAGTTATTTAAATCGTACGCGAAATCACCATGTTTTTTACCTGTACGAGTCTGACCATCAGCAGCATGGGTTGCATTGGAGTGACATCAACTGATTGAAGAATCGAAGAATCTAGAACTAGTGCACCAATGTTGACGCTAAAGCCTATGACGCTAAAGTTGATGCTAAAGCCATGAATGAGGTGTTCTGGGAGTACCTACATCGTTTTGAGATCATTTACATCAACTACATCCTGATATACTCCCGGAACGAGGCAGATGATCGCCTCCACATTGCGCAGTTCCTCCAAAAGCTGAGGGAGAATCACCTTTACCTCAAGCTATAAAAATTTGAATTCCCTCTCTGTTCCTGAGCTATATCATCGATGCCAAAGGTATCCAGATGGACCAGATGCAGTCCATAACTCGCCCATTCCCACCACCATGAAGGAACTCCAACGATTCCTTTGCAAACTTTAGCACCCTATCATCTCCTCTCACCTCCATGCTATGTAAAATGCCCAAGTCTCTGTCCTGGTCACCAAAGCCACATACTGTAAGCATTCCACCAGCTTAAGAGGGTGTTCACCAGATCAGTGCTGTCACAGCGGCAGGGGGTTTCACCCAAGCTCCATCCAAGTGGCTTTTTCTCCAAGAAGTTGTCCCTGGCGGAGCAGAAATCTGACATCGGAAATCGGGAACGTCTAGCTATCAAACTTTCATTGGAGGAGTGGCATCACTATCTGGAGGGAGCCAACCATCCATTTGAAGTGATCACAGACCATCGTAACTTGGAACCCCTCAGAGAAGCCAAGAGCTTGAATCCTTGTCAGGCCAGATGGGATCTATTCTTCAC
This sequence comes from Phoxinus phoxinus, assembly GCF_949152265.1. Taxonomy (NCBI): domain Eukaryota; kingdom Metazoa; phylum Chordata; class Actinopteri; order Cypriniformes; family Leuciscidae; genus Phoxinus; species Phoxinus phoxinus. The sequence continues at coordinate 22,235,368 of NC_136896.1, read as the reverse complement.
CCGGTTTCACTTCACCGTGACCCAGTCCCATATACATGCCCCTGACCAACCCAACTGTCTTCCAGAGCCCATTCTCCCTCCAGTTGCCATTGTCATTCCCATCCAATGGGCTCTAGATGACCAAATCACAGAAGCTACTGTACCTGCACCGAACCTGCTCTGCCGGGACGTCCTGAGGGACGAACCTATGTTCCATTGGCTCTGTGATTGTCCCTCGTGGATTTGCTACACTCTTCCTTAGGATCCGGACATCCAGGTACCCAGTCAACCCTCTCGCTCATCCGCAACTGGTTTTGGTGTCCAGGCATGTCTCAGGAAGTCAAACGCTTCGTCCAAGAATGTCACACCTGAGTGATCTCCAAGGTACCACGCCATTCACCTGTATCCTTGTAGTCATGGACCTTTTCTCTGAAGCCTGTCAACTTATTCCATTAAAATGACTGCCATCAGCTTTGGAGACTGCTGAAGCCCTATTTAATCATATGTTCTGTAACAATAGTTTACCAGAAGACATTGTTTCAGATCGCGTATCTCAAGAGTTTGGAAGGCTTTCTTCCATCTCCTTGGAGTGTCAGTGAGTTTAACAACTGGCTACCATCCTCAATCGAATGGGAAGATGGAGAGGAAGATCCAGTAGAAGATCTAGTGGCAAGGATGCTTCCTGAGATCGTACTGCCATGGCCACCAATACAGCTGGAACCGTTGTAAGACTTACCTGACTCCCGCTCACAGTTCTTCATCTTCATCATTGTCAGTCCCGGTCCATCCTGCAATATGAGACTGTTGTACTTGAGTTAAGTCATTCAAGTGCCTGCAGTCACTCTATGATATTTACCTGTGTGGTGTCCTCCATTCTCTTAAGTAAATTCCTGTGAACGATCATCCGTTGTCTGTTCTTCAGCGTCTTGTGAAACATCCCAGTATTGGATTGATTTTAATAACTTTAATGTACTTGAAGTGTGCATCAAGCACTAGGAAAATGCAAGTTTTGGATCGGGACTCGGTATCGGCGGATACTCAATCTATTTATTATAATTATTATGCATGTAGTTTTCATGACTTGAAATTAAGTGAGAGACTTGGAATATTTGCACTTTAAAAAAAAAATCAAAGTTTGTAGAAAAATCTCACAAATAACCATTATATACAAAGATACAAATGACTTCAAACGTTAAAGGTCCCATGGCATGAAAATGTCACTTTATGAGGTTTTTTAACATTAATATGAGTTCCCCTAGCCTGCCTATGGTCCCCCAGTGTCTAGAAATGTTGATAGGTTTAAACCAATCCTGCTCCGCTTTTGAGAAAAAGAGCAACGTAGTGCGATATTGTTGTTTCCTCGGGAGACATCAGGCTTGCAAACGAGCGAAGCATGGCAGTTGCTCAGCATTTGGATGTACAAATTAAAACAAAAGTATTTTTTTTAGTTCCTTAATTCGAGCCTCTGAAGAACCAGTGGGTAATGTGAATTTCTGATGTGTAATTGTTCAAGATCAGACAGATAATCTTTCTCTCAAAATCGTTCAATACTGTTTATGCATCAGTAAATCAAGCCAGTGACTAAAATATCAATTTCACATTGTTTCTCTGTAGTAGGATAAAAAAAATCTTATTCAAACTGTGATTAAAATATATACAAGCGATCACAGAACAATCCCTTCCCAATCGCACGAGCTGTCAATCACACAGCGCGAGTTTATCTGGACACTTGCCAAAACTCCTTATGAAATCAATGACGCTGTTACACTGCACAACGAAGCTCTTACTGTATTTATCTCATGTTTGCATTGGTGAAAGCATTAGTGAGAGGGCAGAAACTGCGTTGCAATGATAAGATCTATATTCACGCGATCATTAGACTGCCATCTGCTCAATGCTATCACTGCAACCTTTTATGTGAAGGGAATAGATCTAAATACTTTAAAAACTTCTCACGATTCGTTAATCTCGATAGCTAGTGAAAATGTATAATAGCTGTAATAGTAAAAGTTTTCGAGAGAGTTCCACATGTAATGCTGGCTATTTCATATGCAAGCATGTCAGCCAATCACAGTGGGCGTTTACACTGAGGTCTAACAGCGTTCAAATCAGAGGCTAAAATCAGGCTAGGAAAAATGACTTTTGTTTTTAAATTATGACAATTTTTTTACTAAAAAAAACATTATAAGGGCACCCCAGGAAACATTATAAAATAATAAAATAATCCATAACATGGGACCTTTAAACACATGGCTTTGTTTTATTATTGGGAAAAACTGGAAAACATCTAAAAGATTACACTTGAAAAAGCAAAATGTCATGGATTTAAGGAAGATAACATAAGATCTTACCTTCTGATCAAGTAAAGATTGGTCAGTGGATTGTGGAGTATAAGCCTCTAAAGTCTCTTCAACTGAACCATCTGTCTCCATCTGAAACAAACCACAAACAAAATCAACCTTGTAATGTGGTGGAAAAAATTGCTGCAAATGAGTAATTTGTTGTATCAATAAAATTGCTCAGTGTATAGTGGTTGCACTAGACGTTTTTCTCTCAAATGTGGAAAAACAGTAAGACAAGCTCATAAAAAGTGCTGCATTCCGCTGTGTACAAAAGTTCCAGGTTTATGTGTGTATATATATATATATATATATATATATATATATATATATATATATATATATATATATATATATATATATATATATATATATATACTGTATATATTGTGTCTGTTATACCAAGTGTTATGTTTGTTTGTATTTATCTCTCTCTCTTTCTCTCTCTTCGTGTTTCTTTGATTAGATTAAGGACTACCACCTGTGCTCGTTAACCTGTGAGCGCTGTCCGCGCACTGATTGGTGTGTGTCCTGAGGAGTCCAATACAAAGCAGCAGAGAGCACTGAGGAGGAAGAGAGACATTGCGGCGTTTGAGGGTGTTCCGCTCTCCAAGCCCAGACAAGTGAGCACTGGTCGCCGCGCTCTTTGGTGTGTGGTCACAATGTGTGTCATAGCATGATTCCTGGATTTATGTCATTTATGATCAGTTAATTTAGAGTTTATGGGTAATATACGGTGGAGGATACCCATAACTTTACTCCTGTTTAATGGTTAGTTAGGGAGTGAGGGAAGTTATATGTTGTTTTGTTTTCTGTTTTGTATAGGTAAGTTAATGTTATCCCCCTTTTATGTAGATGTTTTTTGTTTTCTTTTGAGTTGGGACTTCCTCCCGAGGTAATACTTTTGTTTCGGATTTATTCATAATGTGTTCCTTTATTTCATATTACTATTTGCTTTTCTAACTCCTGCTAAAGTGAAAAATAAAAGGCAGACACGCCATTTCAAATTGTTTGTGAATCTGGGACTGGAGAGCTAGAGATCCTCAACGTCTCTCCAATGTTTTTTTTTTTCGTCGTTCCCTATTACCCCTCAACTAAGGGGAAGACATATCAATTGGGGGCTCGCCGTACGACGTAGTTGAAAGCTTTTCTAGTGAAGGAAACAAAGTGATAAGTTGAAATTTACTATCTTCTCTCTTTTCAAGAGTGACCTCTCGTGGTAAGAGAAATGGAATTCAACTTGACAGCCTTCACTCTTTCTCCTATCACAGAGGTTTTTGAGCAATGCAGAAAAAATATCTATTATCGATCGCATATTTATTTAATATTCGGTGATGAGAGAGACTACTAAGCAAGTTATATAAAAAAAAGAGTTTTATGGCAAGCTAGTAGAGGATGGTATTTTGGCAGAGGGTTCGGGTAAGGAGAAATGTCAGGATGTTGCACTAATGGCTTTTTCAGATACTGAGCTGGTGCGATATGATCCCAAGTTGGAGATTAGACTTAGAAATAAAAAAAACAAGAATGTGAGTCTCAAATTATTAGACTGCGTGTTATAGAGGCGGAGAAGGAGCGTGAATTAAATTGCGTAATTTAGATCTAGAAGCGTTAAAAAAGCTGGTGCCCGTACCTCATTCTCGACCACCCTCTACAGCGTCCCCAGATTCGCCAGTTAGCTCTGTTCTGGCTTCTAATGTTTCTGCGTTTGACATCAGCAAATATGTTAAACTCGTGCCTCCTTTCAGAGAAGCTGAAGTGGATGCTTATTTTGTAGCCTTTGAGCGAATAGCTGGTAAGATCAACTGGCCTAAGACATGTGGGCTTTGTTACTTCAATGTAGTCTCGTGGGTAAGGCACAATAAGTTAGCTCAGCGTTAAGCCTAGAGGATTCACTTGATTATGATGTGGTAAAGTCTACAGTGCTCCGCATATACGAGTTACAGTTATACGTATACTGTAGTTCCCGAAGTGTATCGCCAGAGGTTTTGATCTCATGCGAAGACATCCAGGCAAACGTATGTTTAGTTTGGAAGAGAGAAGAGAGCTTTGTTTGAAAAATGGTGCCTGTCTAGTAAAACTGACACTTTTGAACAACTTTGCGAATTGGTTTTGCTAGAGGATTTTAAAAAGAGCATTCCAGAAAAAGTTGTGCAGCACTTAAATGAGCAGAAGGTAACCACGCTTGCCGAGGCCGCTGTATCCGCTGTTTTTTTGTTTTTGTTTTGCAAGAGCTACCATTTTTTTTCTTCATCCGCAGATAAGTTTGTTGGCAGATTAACTCCTCAAAGTTTTTCTCTTTGGTGCTCGTCCAAAAATAACTGGTCTAAATTTGGCGCGTCAAGGAGACAGGCAGGCTTGTTTTTACTGCCTGGATCCTGGACATTTAATTTCTGAGTGTAGGGAATGGAATTAACTGCACAATTACTAGACATGTTTACCTTGGATATTATACATTTTTTTGCATGCATACAACATTTGTGGGAAAAGACATATTTTTTCAAGATGTTTCCAACTCTAACTTTGAACCAATTCTGTAGAATATATATATATATATATATACTTTGATTCTGATTGTTTGTGAATCTGGGACTTGAGAGCTTCAATCCTCAAAGTCTCTCCACTGTTTGTTTTACCCCTAGACTAAGGTGAAGACTCTGTGCGTGCGTGCATGTGTGTGTGTGTGTGTGTTCACACTGGACTGTTGTATTTTTAACCCATCAATCAAAATAAATACAAATTAGGCACTTGCTTGAACTAAAAAGGTGACAGTTAAAATGTTTAAATACTCTTAGAGAGTTGACAGTAGGAGACTAATGGTATCCGTATAAATATTTTCGAAGATAATCTTTTACCCACTCTCTCTTTTTCACAAACACTTGAAGAACCCGTAAAAGTACATTTGTGTGCATAGGCCCCATGATAAAAAGGAATGGACAAGTAGGAGTGTCCTTTCATCCTTATGTGTGATCTTTCCATACTCCCATAACATCTTACACATCCTTTTATCCCTTTAAAAGCCTTAAGTGTAACTTAGGGAGTTGTAAAACCCCTCTATGGAGCTCTAGAATATGTCCCTCTTATCAGAAATGATCAACAATCAGCTTTATAAAGGCAGCTTAAGCCACAGCTTGGTGAACAGTGCTCCGACACAGAGAATAGTGCCTCAGATGACCACTACACCAGCAGCAGCATGCGTAGCCGATCTAGTACGCTAGTACCAAATACTGGATAATAACATAAGCCGCTTTTCCACTGTCGGGTCAAAAAGTTATCTTTGCTTATCCCTTTCATTCCTTGCTGATCAGGGCCAGCCGGTACGGATATGGTTTCATTTCCCATTGTGGGGCTGATAACGCCCGTTCTTTGGAATATACTGTAATACAAACGCATCAGTCATTGCTTTGGTAAAGCCTTGTTTATACTTTCGCCTGGCTCCGCAGCGCGAGCCTCCGCTGCTTGCGCGTGCTTTACTCCAAACGGATGAGGCATTTATACTATTATTTGAAACGACAGGGGGCGACTCGTGTAATTATCCTCTAAACCATCAGGAATCAAAAGTGAGAAGTAAGGTACACTCGTGAATGTTTATTTTAATACACTTTAGCGCACCATCGCGCTAAGGTTTTGCCGCGCACCTTCACGCTCGTGCGGACGGACTGATGATAGAAGATGTAAATGGCGAACGCGTTATGGAGGATAATTTAGATTATTTTAATTTTATTATTAATTTGCGTTTACATCACTAAAATGGCACGCTTAGCCAGATACAGAGAAACTGGAAGCCAGGCAACAGACAAGTGACCAATCCTGAGTGGCGACATCACAACACACATTCTACCTATTCCGGGCCGAGAATGGTTTGTAATCATGCCGTGCCATACCAGGCTCAAGTGGAAACATAACTGGAACAGTTCCTTACATTCTTAGATCCGTTCGGCCCGACGGTGGAAGAGCGGCTAACGAGATTAATTAACATTTTGTTAATTGACCGTATTTGCCAGAAAATAAGTCGCATGTAGCTTAAGTCAGTAAATCAGAGAGTAAGTCACACCGGGTCATGCTGAGAGAGAAACACATGCGTGCGTGTCACATTGACCAGCAGTTATAGTGTATTTGTAACCGCTGTATTCACCGTTTATAAAATTGAACAAAGTAGACTACTGTAACATTTGGTCTATGTCTTCTGAAATTCTTAGTTTGTAATGTGTTTGAATTTATTTCCTTGATAACTTATGTTGACATGAGTCTCGTTTAGTACATCATTTGCTCTTTTTCTGCTTCAATTCGCATACTATCCAGGCTAATGGCTAATATTGCCTACAACTCATAGCGTGTCCAAGGATTCGATTAGAACTACAAACATGAATAAAAAGTGTTAGAAAACCAAAAACATGGCAGATATGCGAGACTGGCAGTTAAGTAGAGAGGTTAAGATAAAGGGGTTTGAGTGTTTCCGTCATGTTAGATACTGATTACTGTATTAACCATATTTATTCAATGTTATCCACATTATATATTTCATCTCCAACAACATTGTGAACTTTTATAAAGATACGTTTGGTCATTAACTTTTAAATGCATCATTCTGCAAAACATGAGGACAGTTCAGCGTTTTTAGGACCCATGGCTGACAGATCAATGTGGTAGGAAATTAAATTAAATTGAATGTGGAGGATATTAACTGTGATAAGATGATTGACAGGATGGATGTAACTAAGTGATAGAGCGGTCCGTTAAAGACGCACTTATGACCAATAGTCTGTACCAAAGCTTGCCTGTTTTTCTGCTACACACTCAAAAGCATGTATTTTTTCTTCACAAAAACAGTAGATACTTTTAGGACATAGTTTAAGTAGGTAAACTGGAATGCAACGTGTATTTGTAGCCCTGTGTTTCAGTTCAGTCTTTCTCTTTAATAGTCTTAGCATGTTTGCAAAGCTGTTACGTTGGATTTACCCCTTGGGTTTGTTTATTCTTCTTTTTTCTTTGACTATCTGCTTGTTATCCTGGATTTCTATGCCTGCATTCTCCTCAGACTTTATTTTTCATACACAAACATCTGTGTATTTGATCTTCACCTCAACTGCTCCTTCCTTATCCACTACCATGTAACAACTACACTGTAAAAAAGGAAAGTTCCAATCTGTAAGGGTTTTTTCTACTTGATTGAACACTTAATGACTTAATTAATATAATCTTAAAGGCACACCGCGGACTTTGTGACCTAAAGAGTTGAAGCATAGGAGTTATTTTAAACTATTCCTCAGATCAATATACAGAGCTTGACACTATCAATGCTCCGAGCGGGGCTACCTTCTTGAAATACCGCCATATGTAGAAGACGCACCGTCATGTGACCTGGAGAATGCCTGGAGAACGAATCAATTTACGACCGTCACGTGACCACAAGCTCTGATATACTCAAGGAGCTAACGCTTTTGCTACTATTTTTCTGCCTGCTTGACTCCTGGCCATGGCTGAGGCAAGGAAAAAGTTTAAAACTGCTTCTGAGGAGGCAAAAAAGAGAAAACGCAAGAGGGATCGTGCTCGAGGAAAAACAAGAGTCGATCTTGGAAAGGAGTTTGCTCGTTGGCGCAGGTTGAGAGAAGAAGCTGGATGTAAAACCGATTCTCTTCTCTCAACTTTATTATTAGACTGGTAAGTCAACTGGTAAGTCATATGTCTTTGTCATTATTTTCGCTTTTTAGTAGAAGCTAAATTTGGGCAGATGAAGCTAACAGGCTACAAACCAAAGCTAAATGTAACCCCATGACTTTTGTGACAGTGCTGCGGCGCTTGTGGCCTCAAGGGGCGCTAGACGTGAAAGTTACAGGTCTAGGGCCCCTAGTGGCCAAAATTTCCGTGGTGTGCCTTTAAATAATTGGCTACGTTTATTAATGTTAATTAATGATTTTTGAAGATAATAAAAAGTAAAATAAAACTACGCACTGTTTCGTCAAGAAAAGAATAGTATTCACTTCAAGTTCCTCCATGTAAAGAAATTCCTGAAGAGGGCAGTGAAGTGTGGTGGCTGAGCTGGAACCTGATAAGTTGTGTTTCCAGGGGGGAACAATATAGTGGTGCACCTCTGAGAGCACATGCAGGTAAAAAGATCTCTTGATTGACTAACAAGGACTTTCACACATTCAGCTCAAATTCAAGCTTGAAGACGCAACTGGTATGACCATTAACTTAAATTATGTTGATGTAAAATAGCAACTTTGAAGTTGTAAAATGCAAGTATTGTGTTTCAGCTTATTTGATGGAATTTGCTACAATACTGATTGATGCTAAGCTTTGTATGATTTGTGTTGACCAATTATTTGAGTTTGAAAGGTGTGTTAAGTTTGTTAACATTTATCATTTATTGTCAAGGAATTTGATTTAGTTGATTATACTGTAGTTAATATGGTGATGGTAAATGAGATGTTAAATGTTAGTTTAAATAATATATTTATTTATATTAATAATGTATATTTGTTTTGTTTCAATCTATCTTTTAAATATTATCAAACTACTGCTTCTACTATTGCTTCTGCCAATACCTCTGCAAACAGAAGTAAATAAAAAAACAGTAGCTCAATGAGTTGTCCTCTTGCGTCCTTCATAGTCTGAATGCCATCTCAAGTTTGGGCAGAGCTGAAACAGAATTCTGGAAAACTTGACAAACACTTTACAATAAGGTTTAATTTGTTAACTTTAGTTAACTACATTAGTTAGCATGAACAAAGAACTTATAATTCTACCGTATTTATTAATCTTAGTTGATCTCAACATCAACAACATTAGTTAATGCACTGTGAACTAACATGGACATTTTAACAAAGGTTAAAAAAATGCTGTAAAATATATATTGATCATTGTTAGTTAATGCATCAAATAATTCTAACAAATGAGACCTTATTGTAAGTGTTCCCAATAAAACCAGTTAATTAAAAAAAAAAATGTGGTTCCTAGAAAATTGGAATTGGTGAATAAGTTAAGCATTTCAAAATGTCAGTGCCCAGGGCACCAAAGAGTCTTCATGCAGACACATGATGGCAAAGATCTTTGGCCCAGATGAACTGTGCCACAACATCAGCTGCCTTGGTAAATGCCACACTACCCCAAGCAAATTCAATAAGATCCAGTTTGTTTCTTACTGATACAAACACCAATTCAAAATGAACCTTTGTTCAAACATCATAGTGCAGTATACAACTAGATTTATAATGTCACTAACATTTGGCTAAGAGGTTTCTAGGGCATTTTGAGTGGTTGTCAAAAGAGCCGCCCAAAGTATCATATTCAACAGACTTTGTATTTATCTTCTTAAGACCTATCTTATTGGGACACCTGGGGCCTGTACCATGAAGGTAGCTGAACAAACTCGGGGTTACAGGATTAGTTTTGAGTTGACAAAACCAAACCGATGCAATCAGGCTTTGTTGGTACCATGACGCAGCTCATCAACTTTCTCTGTCAACTCAGGCTTTGATCTTAAGTTATGATTAATCCACGAGCGCGTGCACATACCAAAGTGACGTTGGCACTGAACAACCAATCGCGTTCGATATGGATAGAGCGAGAGAGATATATTTTTTCCGCGGAGGAGCAAGAGATAATCATTCAGAATTACGATTAATTTAAATATGTATTACAAGCTCGAAACAATACGGTCTCTGCTGCCAAAGCAAGAGAAGACAGTTGGAGAAAGATTGCTGATTGCGTTAATGTGTAAGCTAAACAAATAGGCTACGTTCTATATTAATGTAAAATTATGTAGGCTATATATGTAGGCTATGAATGTATGTGTGTGTGAAATATAGCCTATATTTTTATAATATATAAAAATGTGCATGTATATAGCTACTAATAAAGATTAATATTCATTGATTTCTAATTATGTCTATATGTAGGCTAAGAGTGTGTGTGTGTGTGTGTGTGTGTGTGTGTGTGTGTGTGTGTGTGTGTGTGTGTGTGTGTTATAGCCTATATTTTTATAATATATAAAAATGTGCATGTATATAGCTACTAATAAATACATCGGTCATCATGATGGTTATTTTGTAGGTTGCAAATTAACAGTGTTTTGTACTGTACCAAATTTAACTTGCTTTCCTCAAAGTGCTGACACAACACAGACTCACAGAAAGTAGATCCTTGTTATATCGGTTAATGTTACTATTAATTTAAAGATTCATCTCACAGAAAATAATAATTTCACATGTTCACATCATCTCTACCTGAACATTAAGGCTGTGAAAGGACTTTCTATTAACATAATCTGCGTAATGTTCTCTTAGAGAAGTGGAGATTGCAACATGTGTGCAGGCTATTGCTCCAATGACTCTAGGGAATCCATAAGATTAACCGAATAATAATACAAAATATTTAAAATAATTATTATGTACTGTAGTAGCCTACATTTGTGAAATTAGCTTTTTTTTTAAAAAATAAATAATTGTTCATGTGATGTCACCTTATCAATATATCTTACCCGCAATTTTATAAAAGCCCTTTTTATGGACATGGTCGATATGTCCGGGGAACATTATTAATGAAACTATCACTCCTGCACAGCGAGGACCACCTTGCGAATAGTTCGACAAACCCCTAGATTCTGTGCATCACCGATCGTGCAAGTACCACTTGCAAAAAAACGCAACACAATACCATTTGCGGTACAGTAATGAATTCGTGTTAAATTCTTTATGTGCGGCGCAAGAAGTTCGCAAAGATGATATTCCTTCCGCAGAAAATCTGTATCTTTCATACAAACTATCAGGAAAGGCAAGGGGATTTTGTCTGGCTAAAAACTCTTTCTCTACGATGTGCTCGTCTAACAATTTGCGCTGAGATGTCGAAAGGATTTGGAAGAAAATGTAAAGCCATTGCAACAGACACTGGGAATTAGTTACGTCACCTATATGTTTCTTTGCTCACAGCTGATTGGTCAAACTTCAGTCTGAGATCTCGAATCCAGAACTTAACCTGCCCCGGAGCAGGTTAGCCGTGCAGCGTAAGATACCATGGCAACGAACACCGATTAAAGCCGAGCTGCTTTCATAGTACCTAAAACCCAGGGTTGGCGGAAACTAAGCTGAAACATAGCTGGCTAGCCACCTAAACCGGCTTCATGGTACAGGCCCCTGACCATTAAACCAACCGGGACTGTAGAATGACAATGCATTCTAAATACATAGACATTAATATGGAGTTGGACCCCGTTTTGCAGCTATAACAGCTTCCACTTTTCTGGGAAGGCTTTCCACAAGATTTGTGACTCTTTTGGAATTTAAGCACCAATATGCAAGGTTAGGGGATTTTGTCAATTAAATCTGTGAAAAATGTCCTAATAAGCCTTACGACATGCTATGTAACATGCTATCACAAATTCAGCTATAATAGAATATGGACACCGCTCAGAAAATACATTAAAGGTTATATTGGCATAGCATGCGTTTGTATCTGACCTGAAGTAGTGTCTTCAGTTGAAGCAGCTGTTCTGTGAAAGAAGAGCAGTCTTGAACCATGAGTTTCAGTGTCAGCTCATCCAGTGCCGCATGATCTGACCTTGACCTATCCAGCCCCTGTCCCCTAAATCCATCAAATGACTGGAAAATGGCAGTTCTGTAGGTCAGACAAAGAGAAAGTGATCAGAAAGCATTTACCAGGACAGCCAGAGGCTTCATGCCCACAGTAAAAAATACAAATACAAATCTTTAAACAGGTTAGCTGTCCAATGAGAGCCATCTTATCCAAAATCCTGGATTTGGATATGTAAGCGGTATGCTGAGAATGTGGCTTTCTGAGACTAATTTGCTTTTTAAATGGATATAAAACAGACACTGTTCACTTAAGGGGACTAAAGGCTAACGACTGGAACTGTAAATAACAAGATTTTATAACAAAGACTGCCTTCAGAATGTGGGTATTCATTACATAACATTTACTTATTTTTTTGTAGGTTAGCTTTAGGCTCGCCGGCAGACCGCTCACAGTCTGTTCACAAACTATCTGGACTCATATTAAACTCAAAAATGGCAAGAGCTAGATAAATTTACAAGTTAGGTTGCATAGTTTTTGTCTAACTCAGGCTCTCTGGAAAAACGCACTTGTTCCAAAATTTCTACAAAATTATATCACATTGCTTCTTGGACGTTTAGCAACACTTTCAAATGGGGTGGCCCAAATGAACAAAATCTTATATCACGATATGAGTATTTCACAATGATATATCATGATATATTGTTATTTCTGCTTTAAAGGTACAATATTTAAGGATTTTGTGTCAAAATATCCAAAAACCACTTGCACTGTGTTTCTTTTATTTATGAACTTCCATTATCCTAAATGTTTCAAAGAATTAGTAAATTCAGAGAAATTCAAAATTTTAAGTGCCCGTCCCTGTTCGCCTGTCAATGACGTAATATGCACATTATCCCTGGTTTCCGCTTGTACTGCCATAGTGACCATAGCGACAGACATGGACAACTGTGTAGTGTGTAACGTCTAGCGACACGCTGTAGTTTTGTTCAAACATTATGGACCATGGCAAGCAGACTTTGGGACAAAAGGTGAACTAAAACAAGGATCAATATCAGCGTGGCGTTTTCGAGATGCCGAGAGCTCCAAGTCCGCGACTAACTTGGACTTGATAGAGAAGCCGCTCTTGCATATACTTTATTAGACAGGTGAGCAAATGTACATAAAACAAATCAATGTTATATAGCTCAACATGATGAAATGTTAGAATATGATCAGTATGTTATTCTAATGTTGATCTAGCTTACTGCTAGTCTCATATAGCAAACAAAAACTAACACATAGAATCACATTATAACTTTCAACACACTCAAATGTTGTTTAGTATGATAGTTAGACCAAATGAAAATGCGCTGCGTTACCTCACAAGTTGAATTCGTCAAATAAACTGACCTGTGTGAGTATTAATTCAGCCCTTGCGGGTAGTTCAGTAGAATTAAATGTCCTTATTCCTGTTATATCCGCAGGACTCGCGTGTGGCGCTGAGATCTGTCTCTTATTAGGAATCACGACCTGCTTTCATACCACAATCATGTTAAAAAACATGAATATTTTCACTCATCCATAAACATTATTAGATCCATCAGCATGACAGCAAGTCCCATCATTCCGCTTATCACTGCGTCATCAACCTACGTCTTTGTTATTGTAAGTTTAGCGACCCCTAGCGGCGGAAAAAATTACATATTGTAGCTTTTTAATTACATAAGTAAAAAAAAACTCAAGCTTACTTAAGACAAGTAAACAGAAAAAATAAGAACAAAGAAAATAATTACTCTCTCTGTTCGGACACGGTCCCGGAGACCATCTATAAACCATCTGTCTTTCCCCCTGCTCCACCATGGGGATCTTCAGTCCCTTCTACTTTGCTGTGGTGGTTTTCCACTCCACAGTAGGTATCTTCAGTCCCATCTGCTTGACTGTTGTGGTCATCTGCTCTGCCCTGGTGGTCTCCAGCTCTGCTGAGATGGTCTTCAGTCCTGTCAGCTCCACCCTGGCCACCTGCTCTGCTGGCTCAGTCCTGGGTCACGATCTGCCCCAGTCTCCAGTCCTGCTTCCAGTTCACGGGCCTGAAGATCCCCACTGTGGAGCAGATGACCACCACAGCAGAGTAGAAGGGACTGGAGATCCCTACGGTGGAGCAGAAGATCACAACAGCAGAGAAGACGGGACTGAAAATCACCACGGTGACGTAGATGACCACAACAGCAGAGTATACTGAATTGAAGATCCCCAATGTGGAGCAGAAGACCAAAACAGCAGAGTAGACTGGACTGAAAATCCCCATGGTGGAGCAGGCAGTAAGACAGAAGGATCATAGATGGTCTCCGTAACCATGACAGAACAAACAGAGAGTTCAAGGACAAGACATAAAAGTCCATATAAAACAAAAGACACACCACCAGGATCGTGACACAGGTATTCAAGGCTGCTGTCACTTTAAGACCAAATGCATGGGTCCAATATACAGTTGCACATGTGTTTTCTTTCTCAACTGTTTATGTTCACATAAGACATAAATTACTGTGTTTATGAGTACAGGCATTTTGACACAAACGTATGTGTATTAAACCGTTCAAGCCAATTTAGGCGGCAAAATGAACTCGGAACGTCCTTGTGCACGCATCTCTCAGTCAACCATCTTTCAGACAAAGCACACATCAGTTTAGTTTAGTTTATTAATTTATCAAGCACATTTACAACAGTTTGTTGAAACCAAAGTGCTGTACAACTAATATAAAACAAACTTAAAACATACAAAATCAAGAACCAAAAGGATTCATGAGAAATTTGCGAAATAAAGCAAAATGATATCTCTTTCGCTGCTTTTTGAGATGTTTAAAAACGTATGCAAACAATAAGCTTTCATGACCACGCAGCACAGCAATGCCACACGAACGTAACCGGGATAGTGAGGATAGTCTAAAATCTTGACTGGTTTACATATTAAATATACTATAAAAATGCGGTCCTTTTTAATCGAAACGGATGTACGGGAATCTGAAAACACTTTGTTTGGTTGTTGTAAGTATCGCAGCAGTTCAAAAATGAAATGTCTGGTAAGTGACACTAAAAGGTTAATGCTCTACCACATTTGAAAATAACGTACCTCCTACACTAAATCCAACCCTAAACTTAACTGTTAACAACCATTAACTGTTAGCAAAAGCAAATGTAAGAAAAAAATGCATGTGCTGAAGCAACTTTGCCATTTTAGCTTGCTTCTACAAGACTGAGTTTCACTGAACAATGCAAAGCAGAGGACAGTGCAATGCTGTAGGTGAGAGGTGCTGCCAGGTGAGGTCCTGATCAGAAATTCACACATGGAGCTGATTGTGATGCAAATGTTAAAATGTCTTAGTTTACAAATCATGCACTATGGTAAAAGTGTTTTGAGGACATAACATAGTATTGTGCAATGAACTACCTGACAATACGTTTTTATTGATTGATAATCTGCCCGTGTAATCATCATTTGTGTGAAAAGGTATATAAGTTGTTGGTGTTTTACTGCCACTAGTGGTCATTTCAGCTGGAAACTGCAGTAAATGTTATGTATTGGTGTGTTTTTGGAGTTTTACAAAAACATAGGTAGAACTGGGTCTAAAATTAACGGGGGTTTGGGGCCAAAATGCCACAAAAATCCACAAATTCAAGATAAGGGGGCAAAAAATGTCCCTGCACAATTAAGAGATATCTATGTGATCTATTTGAACAAATTAATGTGAAACATAAAATTAATTAAAAGTATCAGTTGCGGCATTACATTTACAGTAGATTTGCTTATGGTGCATCATATTTCTTTTCACATGCGGTATGCAGCGTTGAGCATTATAACCTATCAATGTTCAACTTATTCACTGACTGAATTCTGAATATGCATTCACAAATTCTTCATAAACAACAAAGAGCTGAAAAGATTTAAGAGATTAATTTTGCAGTGTAGACCGCTTTATTGATTATAATGGGAGTTTTTGCAAAAGTGAATAAATCACATTTAGACTTTTCATGAACCACTTAAATGTGCTTTGCTTGCTTTCTTTATGTAATTTATTCAGCTTGAATAATTGTGCTAAGCGCTGGCATAAAATGTACAACAATTTCACAAAATGTCAAAATGCATGAATGAAATGGTCACCTGTTTTCACACCTGCCCCAGCATTGCTGACGTCTCCCCTGAATGGGCCAGCCTTCTTTTTCTGAGCACTCATAAGGTGACATCCCGTCAGTATCTACAACAGATATAAGTATAACAAGAACTAGTTGAGTGCAGAATTTTCCAACATAATGTGTTTGTGGGTGGCTTTCAGAACATGTATGCTTGCTGGAAGGTTACAAGGTGATTGCTTCCAGGCCAAAGTTCAATTTCCCTTTCTATTATATTCAGGTCTCTAGATATGGCTAGTGTCCATCTTTCAATACGTCTAGGGGATTTCTCCCTGTTTTATCATCGACTATCATCCACCAAATATTAATAATGGTTCTTATTTGATTAATAGAAAGTTCAAAAGAACAGTATTTTATTTTAACCAGAAATATTTTGTAACAATTTAAAATATGTACTGTAACTTTTGACCAATTTAATGTATAAAACTACATACACACTTTTTTTTTAAATAAAAAAATATTACCTATCCCATAGTTTTATCCCACAACTGTTTTCAACATTGATAATAATAAGAAATGTTTCTAGAGCACAAAAAAATATGACTTAGTTCATTCATCTGTACTGTCTCATATGCCCAGGAAAATGGTCCATTATATGAATTCTAGACTTTTATAGACGTTAGACTGTGTATGAAGCCCCAGGGATATATTTAATGCATCCTTTAAAATGATAAAAATGGCAAAGGCTACTTGTAGAGGGACTTGTTCTGTACACTATTGATTGTGCTTTATTTATATGGTACAATATTATCTATAATACAATTGAACACCCAGAGGATGAACAATAGAGGGTGTACACCTGAATATATGTATTAATTCATTACACTATTTATTAGAAGTTACCAACTGTAATTGGAAATCTAATTTGTGTATTGGGTGAAAACTTAAAAAGAAACGCCTTGTTTTACTTGTCTCTTTGAAATAGTCATTTAACTATGTGATGCGTGTAACTTGAGAATATTGTAACCCCAACACAGTTAAAAACAAACTCTACGCAAGTATGTGAATGCTAATGTTTCCAGCTATGCAAGCTTCAAGCACGGCTGCGTTCTTAAATCAGAAGGATCAGGCCCTTCCTATCAGAGCATGCTACACAACTGCTTGTTCAGGCGCTTGTTCTATCCAGACTAGACTATTGTAATGCTCTCCTGGCTGGTCTCCCAGCTTGCACTGTCAAACCTCTGCAACTGATCCAGAATGCTGCAGCTAGAGTGGTCTTCAACGAGCCGAAGAGAGCACACGTCACTCCTCTCCTAACAAAATTGCACTGGTTGCCGATTGCCGCTCGCATCAAATTCAAGTCACTGACGTTTGCCTACAGAACAACCACTAGCACTGCTCCCTCATACCTGAACTCATTACTTCAGACTTATGTGCCATCCAGAAACTTGCGCTCTGCAAGCGAGCGCCGTCTTGTGGTGCCATCTCAAAGAGGCACAAAATCTCTTTCTCGGACCTTTACCATGACTGTTCCCTACTGGTGGAATGATCTGCCTAACTCAGCCAGAGCCGCTGAGTCCGTACCCATTTTTAAGAAATTGCTGAAGACGTATCTTTTTCGGCAGCATTTAATCCAGTAATACTAACACTCTTCTCTATTCTAACAAAAAAAAAAAGTACTGTACGTTGGATTGTACTGTGAAGGGTCATAGCACTTACATACTGTTGGTCTACTGCTAGTTTAATTGCTTCTATTGTTTCTCATTTGTAAGTCGCTTTGGATAAAAGCGTCTGCTAAATGAATAAATGTAAATGTAAATCTATCATCGAATCTGTTGTAGCAAACATTAGCGGAAACTAGTTCTACTTTACACTACTTTTCTCTTTCAAGTCAAATACTGTCATGGCAAAGCAACAGTTTTAAGAGAATGCTAGCAAAACTATATCACTCACCGCTGTGTAATGATGTATCTTCAGACAAGTCCAAATCCAACATGAGATCATCATCCTCCAGGTCACATGACTCCACATTATCCAGGTTTTTGAGAATGTCCTTATAAATGTAAAATGTAAAATGTGAAAAGAGAGTCAACACCGCAGCCAGGATCTTTGCAATCTATTATATTCACTTTTCAATAAAAAAATATAAAAAAAGATTCCCATATCTAAAAAATAATAAAAACATTCATATAGTGGAAAGATTATAGAATAACCTTTTGAACCACTTTCTATTTAGTGTCTTTAATTCCTATGCACTAATATTTAAATTAATAACTTAATACAATGCACTTGTTGTCTAGATATGTGTATTTACAGTGTACTTGTATTTAAAAAATACCTGCTTCTGAATAAACATCTGTAAATATAGATGTAAGCAGCAATTACGTGGCTGAGCCAAGCCCACCAATCGCATAAAGTTGTAGCATTAAGGTGATTCGTTTTGGCTGTTGAAAAACATGTACCATTGGATTCTGTAGGACCCAAGGAATAGAAAGAGGAATTCAAAAAAGCGAAGGACATTGCAAATTGTGCAGAAAACCACAAATTGACAGGTAGCCGAAGACGCATACCAAGTTTCGTTTCAATCCGCCAATGCATTCGTAAAATGCAGAACTTTGGTGCAAACTTAAAAATGGCCGACGCCAAAAATGGCAGACATGGGAAAACTTAATATAGTTTCGGATATAGACTCTGCATGCTGTATCGAATCTAAAGGAACAAGTTGCATGATTGATCAAACTGTTATAAGCAAAATCATAAATTTTGTCATAATACGCCAAAGCATTGCGAAGATATAGCCAAACGTCCACTTTTGCGTGCTAGTCAAATTTGTAAAACTATTTCTCAAAAACTATTTGCTGTGTGTGATAAAACAAAACATTTTTTGCAACTCAACGTCGGTGGAGATTGGATACAATCTGAAGGAGAAGGAAAACATCAAATTAAAGTTTAGGAAATCAGAGGAAAACTGCATTTTGTTTCCAAGCTTTATGGTTCCAAAAGTATTTGCATAAACATCAGTGCATCTTTGACCCATTGGTGGAGTTAGAGGGTTTAAGAGACTTTAAATTTGCTATGGTTACAATTTTGACTCTCCTCTATGTTCCAAATTGAATGCGTTTTGACCAAAGGGTTCAGTGGGCTGCTATAGACTTTCAATCAAGAATAATAAGAAAAATAAGAAAACGAAGATTACACTGTTGACCTTACCCCTACCCCTTAATACACCCGTTTGGCAAAACAACATGAACACAATAACTACAAATGTAAATAACAAATAATTGTAAATTATTAATAAATTGATAAAAGAAATGGGACCAAAAAAATTATAATTCTGTTTTCTAGAGACGGGACTTCACAATCATCAATCTTCACAAACAAATATACAAAATTAATTTGGAATTGGCAAATGAAAAAGTATACACTTTATAAATTCATTAGAATGGTTAAAATGGTCAATAGCATTGATTGGCTATTCAATTCACAAGCACAAATGTGGCAGAAAGTGCTACCTTCATCCCTAATCTATACTTAAAATAATATAAATAAAAAAAATTGGTATCAGGAAGCGGAGCGTACAAGAAGCACTTTAGCCCAAATTAAAAGTGCAAACAAATTTAAGATAAGCATAGGTACTTTAAGGATGAGAAAGCAATTGGCAGAGTAGACTTTAGTGAAGGAGAAAGACAACTGATGCGTATTCAAGCGAGGAACCGTTCTCATGATGGAAGCCGTCTCCCCCTCTCCACAACTCATCTCTCTCAGAAAAGATTTAGTGCCAGTTGAGGACCTCTGTTAAAGGACTCTTCCCCATGACCGGCTATCTGCTCATGGCATGACAATAGAGGAATACTCAGAAGGGAACTGTCGATTTGCAAAGTCGTGCAAGATAAAAATGAGAGGTTTCTTGAATGAAAATTACAGTTTATTTGGTTCACTAAAAAATGTTAACAAAGCAACAAACGCCGCCAAATACTAAAGTCAATGAGCTGCCTGACTTTGATTCTTCTCTGTTTTATAGTCTTGGTCAGTGAAATTCAGCCCTATTATTGTCTGATGGCCAGGATATTATGCTATATTATACGGTTCAGCGAAAAGAGGAGGCGTGTTCCGCCGCAAACGTTCCCTGGTGCTATTTTGCAGTTTCAGAAAACAATTCCGGCCACAGACCAGGAAAAACCTAGTCTAAAGTTAGTGGCGCATTATTCAGATGCTATTTTAAGGGCGCATGCTTGGCCAAAATGTAGCGTGTGCACAACACGCATACACTTTGCTTCTCTCATCTACACAGACGTAGCAGTTCCCATTTTTGCAAACCATACATAATATATAGGAAAAATATTACCACACGAGGGAAATCATTGTGGTGTCCATGAAGATGTGAAAAACTAGGCATAAATCTAGCTTACACATTTACCCAAATTATTCAGGCGAGTTGTAGTAATGATGGATCAAACCTGTTTGACAAATAGTGGCAAGACACATAAGGACACCTGACAAAGTGGGTTGTCCGTCAAGAAACCGGAAACAAAATTCTGAAGAGTTCTGTAAGTTGCGAACCTGGCAAATCTGCTATTATAATAGCAATCCACCATGGAACAAGCACACCTGCTCTTAAAGGGAATGTGATATGACGCTCTGATTGGTTTATTGCATGTTAAGCCCAAACCACACCTATGAGCAATGTAGCTACTTCAGACCAACCCATTTTAGATTTGCATCGGGCACAAGAGTCATTTATCCCGCCAGTATAATAGCAACACGAGATCCACCCACAAAGTTACTTGCGTTTCGCATTTGATACTTGCATTTCAGATCGTTAAAACAAGGTCCTAAGAGTGTAAATGCAAACTAACAGACCTGCCACTTGTTCTATGTAGTGTTTGTTTGTCCTTCATTGCATTCATTTGAAGGCTAAATGTTGTTTAAATGTATTATTTACTTATATTTTTTATTGCATTCATGAGTTTCCGATAGTTTTTGCTATGGTGCTACAACTGGTACAGAGAACCATGAAATTTAACTGATATAGGTCCCGACTACTGTAATTTTGGTACCATGACAACCCTACCTGCATGTGTTTTGGACGTATATAGACATGGTACATATTACTATTGACTGGGCCAAGGTTTTATGATTTAGCCATTAAAATGCAAATAAAGTGGGAGAGGCAGATATAGTTTCAAGCTGGCCTAGTAAGCACTTGCCTTACTCATCTGTGAGAACAGACGTAAGAAAAGAAAATCTGACTTTGCAAGTAGAAACTAAAAAACAAACATGTCTGAATTGTACTTGGGAAACATCATTATCTGCAGTTCTCAGAGCAGGCTTGTTTCCCTCTGCTCAAGACACAGGAAGTGCCCCTGAATGAACTTTACAGTCTGCTCCATTTCTGGCCTTTCTTTCCCATCAGACAGTAATTTGCCATTTCATGGTGCGTTTTACATTAAGACAACAAAAGGCTTTTCTCATACAGCCTCCAAGACTTCACACAATGGAGGTACAGCCTTTCAAACATGGCCCAGATGTGACCAGCGCTATTCAAACATACAATTACCTTTCTCGTTGCATAAGGAAGCTTGACTTTCAAAAGCTTTTGCTTTTGCTTTGCTTTTATGATAAATGTCATGTATTTACTTATTTATGTCTCACCAAACCATATGTGAAATATGCTCTGAATTAAATATGAACATGAAAAGTTATGAAAAGTTGGCATAATGGGAAAAAAAATTTATAATCGCAATGGATCAGTTTTTAATAATAATAAAACAATTAAGACAATAGCAATAAATGACGGTCTGTTTTTCCATTTGATCCTTTTTTTTCAAATTTGTTTATCACAAACCATCCTACGTCTGACGTCCATTTCTCATTAAAAAAATAAATAAATAAAAGTCCCATCTTGTTTTTATAATCCAATAAAGTAGTGTTCAATACTGTAGTAGTTTCTTTAGTAGTTCCATCTGTGGATGGAATCTAGAATTGTAAAATTGTACTGTAAATTGTAAAATTTCACACTGTATCGGTTTTGAAAATGTTCTAATGTGATAAGACCTCCCAGCTAGAAAATCCAGTTTAAGATTATAGCTGTGTTTTAGAACAAGGACACTTTTTTTCTAACTGATCTGGTGCAAGTAGAATTGTCATCTCAACTGAAGATGGTCAATCATATTTTTGGAACATGATGGCTTGTCAATCAATGACCATCTTAAGGCTCCTTCACACCAAGAACGATAACTATAAAGATAACTATATTAGTGTCCACACCAGTGGACAATATCGTTCTGTTTACTCTAAGCGCATGCTTGTCTGTCACTTTAAATAAAGCTTGTTACTGCAGGATTGATTCTGATTGGCTGTCAGTGTGTTTACCGTTCATCAGCTGAATAAAATCGTTCTGAAAGTGATTCCAATGATATTGTTTCTCTGTGCTGTTATCGTTATAGCTGTGGTGTGAACTCTGCTATTCTTCAATATTGAGAATGATTTTTAAAACTATATCTTTATTGTTATCTCTATTTATCGTCCATGGTGTGCACGGGCCTTTAGAGGCCATTTACACTACAGCGTTTTCAACTAAAAACTGAAGACTTTTTATGTGTTTTTGACATTAATTTACACGACAACAGCGTTTTGGTGGCCTAAAAACGCAAACTTTTGAAAACGGGTTTCAAAGTGAAAGTTTTTGAAAATGAAACACTTATCTCTGTGTAAACTACAAAAATTGTTTTTTGCAAATAAAATGATACAGATATTAACAGTAAGAAATAAGGGATGTGTGGAGAGCAGGACGAGATCGAGGGCCGTGAGAGGTACGAGACCGGTGCGTCGCGCAGGTGTCGCTCATTAGTAATCAAACCACAGGACTCGCGCTGCTCTCTCACGGCCCTCGACCTCGTCCTGCTCGCCACAGGGTGCCATACGGACATCATCACGAGTGGTTATAAGACTTAATGTTTCTTACAACAGACTCAAGCATGATATGTTTTCCAAGCCCTTGTGTTCAAAGGTTTTGACATTTTCTTAAAGGAAGTAAAAAGGTCTTTATATCAGAGGAGAACATTCTAAAATTGGGATTACAGTGAATGTTTCTGGCTTTGTGATGATGAAATTTGCTCAGAAGACAAAGTAATGATACAGTATTTATCAAGATTAACATCCTTAATATGAAAATCGGACAAATAAATTATAGATTATGTAATTTGTGTCTATAGGCATGTGCGCTCGGCTCGAGTGCACTGTAGTAAAAGAATGTGTACATGTGCGCAGGCACGTAGTCTTTCTTTACAAAGTGACATCGCCAACTACTTGTCTGTTATGCATAATACGGCGTTATTAGTCATTTTCGCGGATCCGTGTGAACAGGGGTCGTTTTGATAACGTTGTCTTCTCTGCAAAGAAAAAACGTTTCCGTTTTTAGCACATCATTGTCATGTAAGCGAACCCTTAGACTAACTTGATTGCATATTTCCTTAAGTGAACTGGATGACAATAAAGGTCTACATGAGAAACACATCTCTTGAAATTCTTGACACTGCGTGCTTTTGCTGTTTTGAGTCCCAGCAACAAACTGAAACAAGCCAGAAAATATTACTAAACTGACAGATTACGGACGGATGGATTTTGAGAGGTACTTTTAGAGGCAAAAGGGGTGGAAGAGAAAGTCACCACTCAATATTTTAGAGGGGTTCTTGTGTCAGTGGTGTGTGACAGCCTGAACACATCGTATTGAAATTATGTAGCACTCTAGGCAGTGGAGGGAGACAGAAAAAAGAGAGAGGATGTGAAAAGTAGATTTAATGTCTGTTTGTCTGTTTTATTTAGGTCAACATTTTGCACCAGACAGGTAGTTAGCGAATTACTGAAGGACCTCACATAAATAAAACTTTCCCCACGCAATTAAAATGACTGGGAACTTTGACTTCATTCTTTAAAGAGAACAAAAAAGCACAGTAAAGGTATCATTAAAGAAGTCCATCCAACACAAGCTACATTTAAAATTTTATAGCTGTATGTGAGGAACAGACTAAAGTGTAAGAGACCGTATACTGTAGAGTCAGCTAGCCTTTATTGCAAAATAAACACAGACAGGGTGATTAGATCTTGTATCACCCTGAAGGTTTAATGAGAAGGTTTCGCCAACTAGATCAACTGATTCACTCAAGGAAAAAAAGAGTGGTTAGTTATGAAATGTATTAATGCATCAGTGAGAGCTAGGTGAATGGCTTACTTATTAACTTATAACTTATTTTCTGGCCTGTTCTTCACACACATCAGTCAAATGGTTTCAGATGACTAGTTGTATTGTAGTAGTTGTACACACCGATTTCTTTTGTATAACCATTTTATAGTGGTAAAAAATCTCACTAATCTCACGATACGATACGATACACGATATTCAGCTCACGATACGATATATATCATGATATTCAGCCAACGATACGATTCGATATAATTCGATACGATTCGATATAATTCGGTACGCTTACATCATTTTATGATAGATTTAAAGGGGACAGTGATTGGTGACATCTTGTGTTGTGAGTGTTTCATTTACTTGGATTAATTGAAATGAAAACTCAAACATCAGACAGCTTGCAAAAAATTAATTAATAAAAATTAATCAAAGATGTGTTGAGAAAAGTTGTATGTGGAGGAAAAAAAATTGGCATCACAATAAGTTGTGATTGTCAAAACATTTGGTAACTTATTTTTATTAAGTTTACTGACAACATGTTACAGTGTTTAGCTGCATGGTTACAATTACGATTCATTTTGATAATTATTAGTTAGATACATGTTAAAAAATAAATCACTAATGCTGTAAACATAGAGAGCCCTAGGCTATTTTTATTAAAGGTTAAAAATACCAACTTAAATAAACTATAATGCGTTCTCTATTATAATAACAACTTTATAATATTTTAATAATATAAGTAAAAATATATGTAGCCTAATATAGTGGACATATTTAACAAAACTCTATAGCTAATTTTTCCAGCCTATAAATGGTCATTAAATTGCTTTCCTGATGTAAATGTAACTTATGTGGCATTGTTCTAGCCTAGCTGTTTTGCAGTCCATTTACATTTACCATTTACCTGTTTTATTGACTTCTTACCGCGGTTGAAAAACACTGATTGATCCGAGGCATACATTTCGGTAAGTTCGGGTTTATAATAGTAAAGAATAGTTAGAGTTGATCGGGTCACGTGCCGCTTGAACTGAGGCGCTACAGAGATCTGTCACGTCGCATTTACAAGCGTCAAAACAGTATTATTGTTTGAATTGCGTAATAAAATTGTCTTGTCTGTCGTTGTCAGTGTCCTCTTTGCTCCGCGATTTTTTTCTGCGTGAGAAAATGGATGTGTGGCGTGAGAGCGTGTGATGCGTGAGTTGGCAGCCCTGCGTTAGTGCCACATAGCATACAAACCGCAACGCTTTTATCCAAGTCGTTGCTTTCCTTCTTTTTTTTAAAACCAAAGTGCTCCCACACATCTGCTTTTAAGCAGGCGGGTGCCAGATTTATATTCGCCGCCATTCTCCGAATATCCTCGCTCTCACTTGGTAAACAGGAAGAGGTAGACGTCTACGTCTGTGTAAAGTTAGTACGGGTAACTTGCTCTACAGCAACACTAGCGGCTGGCTGACCAAATCGCTCTTCCTGCAAAGCGAACGGGGGTAAACACGGGGGATTTGAATGGGACGCATGTATCAATACTCGCGGCTAAAAAATCTATACTTTTTTGGGGAAAAAAATATCGATTTATATCGCAGAATCGATTGCTTGCGAGCTTCTCCGCCTATCTATACGGTAATTTCTCGACAGTGCGACAGAGAGTCAAGTGGTTATGATGCAATCGTTAGCCTATTTTTACAAAAACTGCTTCTACGGGGCCATAACGTAAGATACAAGGTTATGGAGCCTTTTATACATTGCCTTTTATACATGGCGACCCCCGGGGAAGCTTCAGGTTCCGGCTGATGGATTACCCCCTTGGCTTCATACCACAGTCATGTTAAAAACATTAATGTATTCACTCATCCATAAACATTATTAGATACTTCGGCATGACGACAAGTTCTATAATTCCGCTTATGCGTCATTAACCTACGCCTTTGTTATTATAAGGTTAGCGACCCCTAGCAGTGAAAAAAAATACGTATTGTAGCTTTAAATCATTGTTTTATGGCAGAATTTCCACTTTGGGTTAAATATTTCATTAACAAACAAAATTAAATGTTTCTCTAAGTACACCATATAATTTCTATTTGCTGTATTACCACTTTCAAGGCCCAGAAAGATATTAAAGACGTTGTTAAAATAGTCCATGTGACCTCAGTGGTTCAACCTAAATGTTAAAGTAAAGTTAATACTTTTTGTGCACAAAAAAACAAAAACATAACGAGTTTATTCAACAATTTCTTCTCTTCTGTGTCAGTCTCTGCGTGTGGTGCTGATGCTGCAACCGGACAATTCTGAGCCGGCGTTCTGACGTAGAACCCTGAAGCGCTGCACTGTGTTTACAATGTGAACACAGTCACAGACTGACATGGAAGAGAAGAAATGGTTGAATGAAGTTGTTATTTTTGTTACGCTTTTCTTCATTGTTGTTGAATCACGGAAGCAACACCAGTTATTTTGCCAAGAGATCTCTTATTTTTATGTGTCAGACATACGAGAGAAATAGCCTTAGAAGAGGAAGGTTACAGGAGAGGTGGTCTTCTTTCCAGATTTCTATGTTCTCTGTCCTCTCACCCCCTCTCATGCCAGCTGTATATGTTTCCCTCTCTCTCTCGGGTGCTACACTATAAGGTTTGAGCTTTTATACACCACTGAGGGACTTACAACTTCCTGGTACGGTAGAAAAACATGTTGCTTATGTTTTAAATGGAACATATACCTCATGCTTGCACATGGTACAATCCACTTTCCATATAAAGAAATTGTCCTTCAATGTATACATTTATGGTACATATGCATCAGTGGAAAACATATGTTGCATTGCACACATACTTCTATGCTAAATATAGCTCATCCCATATCTTTCCTCAGTACACATGTACAACATACTCTGACTTCACAAAATACATTATACAAACTTTTAAATTTGTTAATAAAGAAAAATAATACTGAAAATAATATTAAACAGTTAAATTTTAGTCTTCAAAAAGTATTCTCATCGCTTCATAACTTGAACAACTGTAGTCACATGGACTATTTTAACGATATCTTTACCTTTCTGGACCTTGAAAGTGGTAATATCATTGCAGTCTATGGAGGGATAGAAAGCTCTCAGATTTAATAAAAAATATCTTCATTTGCAGGTTTGGAAAAACATGAGGGTGAGTAATTAATGACAGAAATTTCATTTTTGGGTGAACTATTCATTCTATTCATTATTGGGTTAGGTGTTTTTGGCTTGTTCATTAGCTATGATGTCAGCTTTCTTTGACTCATTAAAGGAGTAGTTTTTTTTTTTTTCATTTATTTCGGTTTGGTCATTTACAGATCATTCAATCAAATCCTTCGAAACATAAACACATTGGATGACCAGGTGCAGGCAGAAGCTAAAGCTTATTATGCCTGCCCTTAACTTTAGAATCATAAATGCAACACACCCAATAATGAATAGAATGAATAGTTCACCCAAAAATGAAATTTCTGTCATTAATTACTCGCCCTCATGTTTTTCCAAACCTGCAAATGAAGATTTTTTTTATTAAATCTGAGAGCTTTCTATCCCTCCATAGACTGCAATGATATTACCACTTTCAAGTCCAGAAAGGTAAAGATATCGTTAAAATAGTCCATGTTACTACAGTTGTTCAAGTTATGAAGCGATGAGAATACTTTTTGAAGACTAAAATTTAACTGTCGTGAGAAACACTGCAAGTCATGGATACAGTAGATTACTTAAAAAGGATGACTATGCTTGTAAACGGACTTGTCTTCACATTTCTGCCCACTGTAACTCTGTAATGGTTTTAATGAATCAAGTAGGGTACTCTTTTCCTTTTTCCATTTTATAGGGGTATAGGGTACAACAGGGCTAAAGGTGAACCAAGGTAAATGTCACATTCGATTTTATTTCCTTCTAAACCACTACATGGCACAAAAACTCTAAGATTTTTTTCTAAACCTGGCAATGTGTCTGATCCTTGATGTGATTGTGGGCAGCAACACAATGTCAATTCAAATGTGAATCGTTAAAAATACCCAATGTATTTTAAGACAAAGGTCTAGTTAATGATTTTCAGTTTCAATGTAATTAAAACAAAAGTTTTTCAATAACTGAAGAATATGTAAATGTATGGTATTTGGGGTAAATAGTGATCCTATTATTGGGGGTAGATTAAAATGGTTAATATATCATTTATTAAGTTGGGTGTCTACCTTAGAGATAATAACCACATTTATAATGAAACTAGAGGTCGACCGATTTTACCGATAACGATAAGTAGGATGGCCCCCGCTGGCGGAAAATCGTATAAACATAACACAAAAATAGTGCTGAACTTTATTACAAAAATGTAAAACCAAATGTACTGTACTTTTTAAATATAAAAAATATTGATTATACCTTGATCGTTATTTATGTTAGTTCCTAGTGCATTAACTAATGTTAATAGAGATACAACTTTAAAATGTAAAAATCTATTAGTAAATGTTGAAATTGACAATGAACAATATTTGTATTAACCTTAGTTAATTGTGCAAGTGGAATCTTATTGTAAAGTGTTACCATTTCACATAAATCAGAACAGTCATGCTTAAAGGTGGCCATCTTTATATCTACACAAAGGCCATAGCATTGAAATTAGACAAATGTGTATATTGTATGTATACTCACACTTTATTTGCTTCAATTCAAGTACACTTGATTATCTAATCAAAATAGCTAAAAAAAAAAATTCCCATCAATCGGCTATCGTGCCAATTAATCGGCAAAACCGTCAATTGACCTCTATATGAAACCATATTTTAAAATATAATTTAATATAAAATATAATTTATTGTACTATTTATTTAAATAGCTTTTTATTTACCAAAATAAACAGAATATGGTACAAACTTTGCTAAAATTATTGTTTTGAAGGTGTATTAGAGAGACAACTTGGTTATAATGTAAAACACATTACTTTAGGTAAAGTATTTGTATATATTTTTCTGCAATCATACACTGTGAAAGTAGTGAAAAGCACATTTAGACCCATTGTACCCTAAAACTTTTTTATTGTAGGAAAAAGTGACTTAGTTACACCCTTTGTGGTGTTTAAAATTTAAATCCAATGCTTTAGCGATCTTGCCGATTCTTCAGGGGATGGATATAGTTTAGGTTTTGCCTTCAGGAAAGAAAAAAACATGAGAAACATGTGTTATCTTAATGTATTCAGTGCCATAGTGAGGGCCCTCAAGTGACGCTTGGCAGGCAACAACAGCAGACGGTCCTGGTGAACTAGGGAGATGCGTCAAACTTCTAAACAGCCCAAATGCCTAGGCACTGTTGAGAAAGTGGCAATGAACGCGAGGGAGATCACAACAGAGTATAAAAGATTGAAAGAAAGTGAGATAAATTATGTATAATAACGTCACAGCATCTATCTTGCAAACTAGCCTGGCTAACGCCAGACCCAATTCTCGTTGAGACTTGGGTCTGGGAACCACATGCGCATTTTCTCGTATTTGAGGCGTGGTTTACGAATGCCCGGCGCCGTTTATTGGGTGCTAAGAATGTCTATCAAATGCGCCTGTACGTAGCTCATAACCAATCGTTTCCATTATACCAGATGACGTATGTAGAGACGCCAAAAGCTGACGCCAAAAACTGCTCTTTTTTCGAAATAAACTTGCGTTCTAAACTACTTAGAACAATATCTAAGGCTGCATCAAAAGGTAGCTTCGCGTCTGCTGCCATGTTGAATCCATAAACAAACTGCTTAGTTGTGTCGCATAGATGTCGTCATCGTCTTGCTGCTCCCTCCCCGTTCTGTGATTGGTTCCCTAAACGAGGCGAAAATCAGGTCCATGGTTTCCAGACTGCCTTTCAGCGAGAATAAAATCGCGCTGCGCAAAGGCAGTATGGGGAAACCCAGGCTACTTGCAAACAACAATTGTGTAGCAATTAATAATCATGTTGGAAACAAGCTGCCCCCTAGTGGAGCACTGTCTTATCTGACCGGTCAGTTATTTTGCCTATTCCCCCTTTTTTAATGTTTCTTAATTAAAACGGCAATGTTTTGATAAAAACTAATCATTGTCAGGCATGTCATAGGAAAATCAGTTTGATCGAAACGCTGCTGGTTCATTTTCCCAGAAGTGAATGACTCTAAATTTAAAATACATCCTATTTATTTTGTCAACTTTTATGAGTACACTACCATATGGCCTCCTATAATTTTAACTTGTTAGGCTCCACAGTGTCTCAGACACTTCACTTTGAAACACAGTTTCATGACTTGCATATCCTACGTTCAGCATAACCCAAGTCAAGACAGCAAGTGTAGACACACAGCACACTGGGTCAGCTGAACAGTCTGAGGAAATACACATAAGCAGTGGGGAGGAAATCATCCTTTCTGACTCGGCCAATCAGAAAAGGAGCACTGATATCTGAGCGTGACAGACGTTCTGTGAGGAGCGGGAGCAGAACACCATCGCTCAGAGTTTTCTCACTTGGTTGATTCCTGAGTCACTTCTGTTCCTTTGTTGACAAGTTCTTGACAAGTCAGTGTGTGTGTGTGTGTGTGTGTGTGTGTGTGTGTGTGTGTGTGTGTGTGTGTGTGTGTGTGTGTGTGTGTGTGTGTGTGTGTGTGTGTGTGTGTGTGTGTGTGTGTGTGTGTGTGAAGGGAGTCAAATATTTTCTAGCTCAAATTATTTGCTTATAGAGTTCTGCAGGGGTGACGCTTCTTTGTAGGCCAAAACAGAGAAACAAGTCAGCATTTTAGCAGTTCTGGTTCCACTGTCAACGGGTTTGTATAATGTTTTTTGGTTAAA
The DNA here is from genome assembly GCF_949152265.1 of Phoxinus phoxinus. NCBI lineage: Eukaryota > Metazoa > Chordata > Actinopteri > Cypriniformes > Leuciscidae > Phoxinus > Phoxinus phoxinus. The sequence goes on along the minus strand of NC_136896.1, from coordinate 22,204,417 downwards.
TGCCTGAAATTAGGTCTGTAGTTAAAACAAGTTCAAGATATTTTCACGTTTTATTCTGTGAAATAGAATACATCAGTAATACCCACTTGTTATTTATTTTAAAAGTTTTAACTTGTTTTGAAAAGGGCGTTGCTATCAAGTGGCAAAATGGGACTATAGAGGTTTTCGGGGATAGTAAACCTCATCAAGCCAAACAGGAAAACTAGTCCGAAGTATCTACTCACTAGTCCGTTTTCACTGTCTTGTGTTTATAATCACACTCTTGCAAAACTATTCTAACTCAAACTTTCAGGTAAAAGTTGTTTTAAATAAAGACTGAAAGAGATTTCGTAAGCTTAATGGTGGTGACGTTAAATTCATTCAACCGCAGTGTTCGTTAATAGCCTACTTTTAGCTTTTTTACTTCTGCTGAAAGTATGCAAGCTTGAAAATGCATGAAAGTTGTGTTCATTTGTGAAGATTATCATGATGAACAAAACATGTAAGAATCATAAAGTTTTGTTGGTAACAGTTTGTTTCTGAAATAATCCAAAAGCCAATGGAAAAATCTTATTGGGTATTTGTCGAGAAAACCAGGATGATGCTAACTTCTGGATTGGCCAAAAAAAGTGCAACATCACAATATCACTGCAGCACTCTATACATGCCGGTTAGCGTAAGTCCTTGGAGTCCTTCTTGGAGCTAATGAGAATCCATATTCCATATTGGTTTCTAATCCATATGCACTAGAAACCAAGTTCTGGCATGAAACTCTAGATGGCGCAGGCTGAGAGGTACTTAACTCAATTTGGTAGCGATCACATCGTCATTTACATAACGCAGCTGATAGGTTGATGTTGCATCAGCGGCCAATGAGCTGCGGCTCAACATACAAATACTGGTTGTGTTTGCTGTTAGCAGTCTGCAGCGCGCTTTCAGAAACCCTCCACCTTCCCCAGCTCCACCTGTATATATCTGCTATGGAGGTTATCACATGCTCACAGCAGCACGTCTGTGAATGTATTGGCAGTAGTAAGTATCGGTACTTGTTCTGCAGCAAGTTTTATTATATGTGGTCGTACATATTGCGGCAGTTCAGATATGAAACACTTTTGCTGAAGCAACCATACCATTTTAGCTTGCTACTACAATCCTTTACTCTCTTTTATCGTGACTCGTGTTTCTCCTGAGCAAAGGTTTTCTATAGATAGATATATTAAAGCAGGGCTATGCAGTTTCGGGAATTTCTTCGCTGTATTCTCGCAGGTTTATCTATAGAGCTCCCTCTACAGCTTCGGAATAGATATTTGACAACACTGTCGAAAAACTCGTTGGCGACTCTCAGATACCAGAGGCTAGTAGATCAACGACATCAAAGCAGACGGGACATTCTTTACAACGTCTTCTTCATTCAGGTTCGAACAGCGTGAGGGAGCGCAATAATGACAGAATTTGTGCAGATTTTTTTTACCGTCAAGCAATTTGTTACATCGCAAGACCTGATATCACGCGATACTTCCTGACGCGCCGGGCCGCCCAAAGTTGCAAGGGTGTTTTTTTTGTGCTTTACTGCCCTAAAGTTCATTTCAGCTGGAAACCACAATTATTTTTTTGTGTGATTAAAATGATCAGTTTGTTACAGAAGCTACAGAACACCTATGAAAAGACTAAGGCAAATACTGCCACTAGACTGGAAAGGATAAAAATACTAAATCTGGAATGTCTGGAAACAAAGTTGTGTTTACAAGATATCAGGTTATTTATAAAACAGATAGATACAAGCCCGGTTATGATTGGTGGAGCAGTGTTCGAAGCCATTGTAAAATTGTGTTCCATACTGATTGCTATCAGGATATGAGGAGACTTTCAATCAGTATAACAAAAAAAGATTTCTGTAGAGAATCACCTCTTGTACCTTTAAAAAAAATATATATTGTATGAATCCATAAGACTTAAAAATAGTGCATGAGTCATATTTTTTATTCTACTTAGATACATTATTGGTTTGTTTTTTATCACTTTTGGAGCTTGAGAGCTCCAGGTCCCATTCATTTTCACTTCATGTAAAAGATCATGTGCAAAATAGCTCATTTTGTGTTTCATGTAAAAAAGAATGCCATATGGGTTTGGAACAACATGAGGGTGAGGAAATTAACTATATGTAGGATGTTCTGTAAGATGATAAGCTTGTTGAAAAGGTTGATGCTTTGAATGTTTGTGAGTTTCTGCCGCCCCCATGTGGCCCTTGAAGGTAGGCTACTAAAGAGGCTGCACAGCACTAATTCAGCTGCTTTGTTCAGCTGGTTTCCTTCCGAAACGGAATTGAGGTTCATCAGACCAGAGCATCTTGTTTCTCACAGTCTTAGATTTTTAGACGTGTTTTTGCAAACTCTGAGTGGGCTTTAATGTGTCTTCACCGAGAAGTGCAACAGGAAATGGCGTATTGATCAACACAAAATGGCGCTAAACTACTAACCTCAAGTTCCATTTGCAAAATTGGCAAGCCAAGTTGGCATTTGTCCCCTAGCCTTGACCGCGTCTGTTTTCAGGCCTTGCCTCTTAGCTCTCTCCAGCGCTGGACAGCTTTTCTAATATTAGCGTGGGACCTAATGCTCTTGCCTAGACATACCCCTTTATTTTCCAGTGATTTCTTCTGAGCTTTTCTCTTTTGTATTGTGTCCCATATCTCTATTTCTGCAGTCTTTCCTCAAATCTCCCTCTTGATCGTTCTCTCTCCTCGACCGTCATACTACTATTGCTGATTGGCTACACGTTTGTTGTGTCGGTCCGACTAGCTTCCAAACAGCATATTTCAAAAACGACTTATCCCACCTTTAAATGGCAATTGTACACACCAGTGCCAAATATAATTGACAAATTGTATTAAATATTATTTAGCAAAATGTATTACTATAATACACTGAATCCTTAAAAGCAATGAAAGGAAAATGCAGCTGTTGTTTATCTAATACGTGCCATATTTACAAAAATAAATATTTTGCTAAATAATAACTAAACAGAGACACACTTGTACTAATTGAAAGATTTGTAATCTGGCTTAAACACAGAAAGATAAATATAATATGGAGAGGCATTTAGCAATATATTATAGATGCAAAGAAGGATAAAGGCTGGCGCTTTGAGCATAAATGCAAAGTCATCCTCTCATTTGACTTTGATTTCACCTCACCATTTACTAACTGCCATGAAGCTGCCGATCTGATCGTCTGCTTCCAGAAGAAAGACAAATGACTATCAGCAGGAGCCAATTTGGAGTACTCTCAGAATTATGATGCGTAATCAGAGACACACCTTCAATAACTCAAGCTGACAGCCTTATCCGGTCAGTCTCTGGGCTTTGAGCACAAGACAAACCTCACTTTGAAGGGGATGTCTAATGATTTTTCATGCATCCTGACTTATGTACATTATTAAAGAGTTGGGTGCTCAATGCTAAACATGGCCAAAGTTAAAAGTATTTCTGTGTCAAATACACTCCAGGGTTCGTATAAGTTTCGGAACGTTTTTTTTTTTCAAGTATGGCTCTGTATGACGTCATAAAGGTCGGAAATCCTTCTATGGGCACTTCACCCGGAAGAGCGCACACACACATCAACAAGAGTGAGAGCAAGAGCAACGCCCATCAACGTGCTTTGTTCAGGTTAAGGAAGTCAAGTCAAGTCATCTTCATTTATATAGAGCTTTTAACCATGTAGATTGTTTCAAAGCGGCTTTACAGTGATAAACGGATCATTTAAGGTAACAGAGATTGTTTTGTCTTTATAGCGGTTCTTAAATAAAGATATTTTCCAGCTAAAGTAAGTTTTGATTGATTCACTTCCGTCGCAACGATCATTAGTTATTAAATTAGAGACCGTTAAGACGACACTGTTCTCTCTACACAGACTTTAAACGCGAACCTGTGAGAAACGCTGATGGCGCTCACGTGCGCATTGAGAATTAATTCTATAGTTATGCGCATTTGAATATATGTGCGCAGGTTTGTAATTCCCTACAAACCAAGCCTTAACAAACTACTTGTCTGGCCTTAAAAAAAATGTATACAGAATTTTATCACTTCGGGGTAGATACGCAAAACCGAGATTATCCCGACACCGCTTTATCTCTTATCTCGGAAGTCATCGGAAGAACTTCTCGGCACGCCTCCAGGAGTTTGAATGTTTTCCGAAAGAAGTGGCACAGCTGCATCTGTCTTTTATAAATCGGATAAAACAAAAGACTCTTCTGTGTTATGTCCCCTTTAAAGACACAAAAAAATCAGCTGTGTTCATCAACTGTGATTTTAAATGTCAACCATAAAGCACACTGATTCAGACAAGTTTGGTGGTGTATTTTAGTTGCGTAGAGGAGCGATTCTCCACCACAGGGCCAAAGACCACAAAGGCTAGTTGTACAGGCAAGTTAAATAACCACTACTAAAAAATAAAAATAAAAAAATAGATAAAAAGATAAAATAATGAAACTCAATAATCCACTTATTATGAAAATGTTTATAACAATTATGTTACTTCTCTCTTGTAAGTTGCTTAGGTCAATCATTTCATAAAGCTTTGGACTCACCAAGCTGTTGAGATCAGAGCCAAAGCTTCCACAGGGGTGTCCGGAGTCTGCCAGTGCCTCCATCCCCTCTTCATCCCACATGTAAGTCCCTCCAGAGCTGTCTGAGGGCGACAGGTCCAGAGACGAGCCATGAGGAAAATCGCCTGTAGGAGATGTCCCATGTACAAAGTCATCTTCACCAGCTGAAAGACAGACAATAAAATGGGTAAGAAAGTCACAGAGAAATATATTTTAAAGTAATCTTAGTGACAGTATGGACCTGCTCAAATTGTTTAAATAAGAAAATCTTTTTCAAAAGGTAATTAGACAGGATTTAAAGCATCATAGGCACATTCAAGATGGAATACTGTTCCAAAAGGCTGTTACAACATCATTATGCTGCCTTCTAAGGTACATTGTTTTGGACAAAATATAAGGCAGCATTAAACCGTGTATACAGCTTTGCATAATACACTAAGTTTATGTTCATACAAGTCAGGGGCATTTCCTCAGAGGAGGCCAGGGAGGCAATGCCTCGTAAAAAAAAAATGTAATGAGAAAATAATCCATATTATAAAAATAAAAATGCAAATATTACAAAGTGTGACATAAAAAAAGTGTGTGAATCCCTAGTTTTTCTAAAGTGACACAGCAGGTAAAGTTAAAGTCCGCATCTCTCTTGCCTTCTCTGAGCCCATTGAGAGTGGCGGAACTAGACTTTAATACATGGGGTGGCTAATGCTACTTTAGGGGATCCATAGACCGTGAAAGAATATCATGTGTAATACTTTTTTATTATTATTATTGTTTAGCCCCATGTAACATTGCATTTCTAATAAATACGCTACCAAAATTGTAGAAACCAGACACAATTCGTCAGGATTTTGAACAGCTCTGTGCTTGATACTTATAAGAATTGTTTAATCTTAATCGTCTGTGTTTTGCAAATAACGTTAATATTCTCTTAATATTCAACATTAAAACATTAAGTCGTGCGTCAAAATAAATGCTTCTTTCAAGAGGAGGTCAAACGGATGTAGCCAATTAAAATTTGGACACCCTACACCCCTCTGGCTCCACAACAGCCCATTGATTTTAACAGACCCCGTAAAGTGTGTGATGGGTTTGGTGCGGGGTAATTGAGAATTAATGGGGAAAGTCCCATGAGAGGAGGCCATGACTCCATCACGCTATGATTGGATATGATTGGTTGTGGTTGGATATGATTGGTTTGTGCGATAAATCCACCTTGTTTTCGTGCGCATTTGCGAATCTATCTGAATGAACTAAATGATTGAGTTGGGAAGAATAATTAAAAAGTAAGTAAACAACTCAGCCACTTAAATATCACCGCTTTATGTCAGGTCAAAATTAAACTTGAAATGGCCTCAAAAACGTGATGACTACTGGGGTTTTTTAGTAAGCTATCAGCTTGGTGAAATTAAAGGTACATCTTCGTGTCTGTGATCACCAGTGTTCACCGAGCTTGATGACTGATAATTTGAAAATAAGTTCACTATAAAAAACATATAAATAAAATATATTGTTTAAATTGTTACAGCCTTTAGTTATCATTTTTAAATAAATGTAAAAACAAATAAGTGTAACTGGGACATGAATTTAAAGTTGATTGATAAAAAAAAACATTAAAAAAAAATGTGAGTATGAATGTGACTCCTAAAGTTTTTGTTATTCTTCATATGTTGTGCGGTGGTTAGTTTGCAGCAGTGACAGAAATTGCATTTTCCAATAAGTTTAAAAATAGATTTTCACCTTTTATCTGGATTTTTATCTTTCCTAACCTATTTTATTTTTCCTTACCTAATTAAATGTACCGGTAATCTATGCATAATTTATTATGTCAAATTATTACATTTAATCAATAAATTAAATTAGAATAATATTAAGACACTATAGGGCTATTACCAATCAAATTAAATCAGCATCAACAAAATCCATCTTCGCAATGCAGAGGAAACAGAAGCTGCATCTGAAGTGGCATTTATTTACACAGACTGTTTCAGCTCAGATGGGACATAAAGACATTTAACCTGCAGTTACAAATGCATAAATGTTTTGATGATTTCCAAAGAATTTGATGATATATGAAATTATTTTAAAATTAAAAAGATTTAAATATGAAACCGGCAGTAGGTGGCGGCAATCACTGTTAATGAGCGATTCATTGAATCATTAACTCGACCAATTCGTTCAAATGGACCGATTTCATTTCAGTAACAAAACACCACTGTGTGTTGCTCAAAGATGCAAAACAGTTGCATATGATATAAATATAGCCGAAAAGACAAATACTCATACAGGGGCATTTTTACAGCATTTTAATAGGGTAAATGAGCGTGCACTCTAAATGCTAAGTAGTCTAACCTAAACTGAAAAGGCTACATCACGCAGTATGTTTTTGTTTGTTTTTTGCAAAGTGATGGGCATACTTGATTTAATTAAGGTTATGCACAAGTACCAATGTGACACCAATGATCGACAATGTAAAACATTTATCGGCATGATTATGCCTAACATGACTATTTGATGAATTTCAAATTCAGTAGCAACTGCTAACAAATTTACAGGCTCTATAAAAATAGCTTTTTAAAACGCATAGCCTAACACATCAAATAAAATAAAAACGCACCGGAAAGTGCTGAACTCCCCTCAAGCCAGTCATAACTCAAATATTAATGTTAAATCTCAAATAAATAGTTATCAATAACAAGTTAAGAGTTTTACAGTTATCTGCAGGTAGTGCAAAAAGACGGCCTTTGAGGTGTTTTTCATTTAGTTAATAAGTGAGTCTTCAGCAAGAACTGCCAAACCAATCAGATAACACCAAATTAAGGCTGTCATTTCATTCTTTAGAAGAAAAAAAAAGTTCTTATTATAATTTTTCAAGAAGTGCATTTAGGAACATTCTTACAAACTAGGGCACCAATGCAGGGGTTGTGTATTACACTCTGGATGTGCCTAGGGTTTGAACAGTCAAAATGTAGAAATTGGGATTAGTCGTTATAAGGTGTAATGGAAAGAAATTCTCAAACCTGCGAGTCCCATCCCTGCCCAGTCAACCGATTCGGATAAGAAGGTGTGCAGGTTGGTCAGCGATGATTCCTCATTGCACTTGGTGATTCGAGTGTTGGCATCTGTACATAGTCCAAAGTGGTCTAACCCTTCTTTGAGGACAGGCAGCAGCAGGGTCTCACCTCCATTCCCGAGATTATCAAAGTCATCCATGTACTCTTCACTAGTATCATTATTCTCCACAGAGGACGACGATGATAGCGACATAACATCCAAAACCTCCAAGAAAGGGCCCAGAATGCCTTCAACTTCCTTTACTTCAAATGAGGTCTCGTTTGGGGTAGTTTCAATACTTTCATTGTTGGTGGCTGGTTCTGAACTGGTTTCTGCTATCTGTGTAGGATCTTGGATATGTGTACTCAATTCTGCTTCTTTTTGGACAGTTTCAGGGACAACAGGACGGAGATGTTTGGTGAGTGTTGGTCGTGTAAGTCTATAACTGAGCATAGATGGTTTCTTACCTGAAGTGCTGGGTAAAAGTGATTTCTTTATTGTGGTTGTTGGCAAAAGATGATCACTAGTAGTTGCAGAGGGCCTTGCAATCCCATATTTACCTACTTTCCCTTCAGATAATACTGGATTTGGCTGAATGAGGGGTGATTTAGCCACTGGAGATTGTACTAAAGGTCTGGGGAGTTCTTTAGCAAGCTCTGTAGCTTTGTTAAAGGAGAAGGAACGGGTCATGGGTGGGCTGGTGGGGCAGGCTGCCCTCTTGAAGTGGGTGAAACTCTGAGAGTGGACTATGCTCTCTTTAGAGGAAGACTTGATGCTGTCGTTGGACAGGGACAGTTTGCCCTGCAGGGTTCTTTGTTGGGATACATGACCAAGACAAGGCCCTGAGGTGCCATGACGTCCATTACCACCACCATCATTACCACCATGCAGAGTAGCTATACCATTATAGAGGGGATTTCCTGTGGAGAGGCGTTTGGGAGTAGTCATACGGGGAATGGTTTTGCTAGGCTGGGGTATACTCCTGGGACAGCTACTTTGTGAAGTTGGGACTGCACTCTTACATTTAACTGCAGCTGCAGGGGAAGGCTTTTTAGTCACCATCACTGGGGACTGATAATCTATAGTTGTACTACTCTCCTCATCCAAGCAGCCAGAGTGTTGAACTTTATTTCCACTGTCCTCTTCACCCTTTCTCCAATTTAGGGATGGCACACGTGTCAAACTATTGTGCCTGCCTATAGGTCCAACTTTAGACTCCATGGAGGAAACCGGGAGGGCAGATCCTTTGGGAAGGGGGGTCATGGTGGTGACTGAGGGATGGGAAGCAAACTTGGGAAGCCTGGAGACCATGTTGAGCTGTTTGACAGCGTTCCTTTCCATCAGCTAGGTTCACCACCATGGATGTGGACAAAACTGCAAAAAGGGAAAAAGAGACATGATGAAATATGAAAAATGCTAATTGTTTGCAAGTTGTACACAGCAGCCAGTGTTTTAAATTACAAACTGATGACATGGCCATTTCACATTATTTTACATGCAAAAGGTCCTCTAAAGTTTTCAAGTTGGAATGTAATGCAAGGAACACATTACACAGTTTTCAAAGTCATCAGATCACTGTACTTCTCACACTACAAGACTGTCTGGGGTGCAATTTAGTTGCTGTTGTGGGCAGATTATACGTTGAATCAGTGACAGGGGGTCACACATTACACAACATTTCAAAAGGAAGAATCGCTTTGTCTGCTGTGTTTTCTTCCAACATCTTGAATTTTCCACAAAAAAACACTTTTTCAAACTCGTCCTAGCCGGTTCATCAAATTTATTTAATGTCTTTTACCGTTCTCAAATAATAATGTGCGAACAAATTTGTCAGAGCACGTCAATGTACGGCTAAATCTCTGCAACACTTTAGTGTAATCAGACTAGGGTGGGCGATATAACGGCAGACACGATTAACCGGTAGAAATGTGTCAACGGGTAGTGATTTTGGACTATCGTCTCTATCGCGGTTCGGCTCATGTGACGTTGCTGTGCTGCTTCTTCACGAAAAGCTTATTTGCATTGCGGTTTAAAAACAGGTGATTTTAAACAGTTGAAACACAATAAGCAGCGAAATAGAACTTAGGCCTATTTCTGTATATGCGCATGCTAGATGCACGGAATGAAGCCGCTGCTCATAGAGTGCAAGCACTGAACTGAGTGCTTTTTGCCATCTAATTAGGCTTGAACAGTTAAATACACACACCTGTGTCAAACTGACCATGTATTTGCAAGTAAACAGTTATTTATGTCTTAAGTGAAAGTTAACAGTTGAGAGCGAAAACGTAGGAATATATTAGATCTGTGAAGTCGTTCTTAAAGTGACAGCATCCAAATTTACAAAAAAAAGAGAGAAAACCTCTGTCGGCCAACCTTCCGTCCGTTAAAATTAACTTTTGCAAATAACAATCGCCGTCCTGGACAGTGAGTTACCTTGCACATTAAGAAAAAAAAAGGATTTTCTCCAGTCATTGTTAAAAAGCAAGCTGACAAAACTTGTAAACTAACGTTAGTGAAGCGGCCAGTGGGATCGTTCTGCCACCACCTAAGCTCTGCCCACAAAAAAACATCACAATGTTTACGAACTGAAAAGGAGTCTATTCAGACCAAACTTGGTACACGTCATCAAAAGCATGACCTGAGGCTACTTGCTGTGTTTAACAGTGCCACCTAGAAGATAAAAAAATACTGTTTGCTTGTAACTTCTGAATGGATTGCACAAAAATAAAATCAAAAATTTGGGAACCTTTTTATTCAGTGCAGCATACAGAGTTGAATTTTACCAAATTTTCCCATGTCAACCCTATTAGGCATTGACCATTTTGAATTTTGACATAAAATGCACATTGGCATATCGTTATGAAACTTGGTATGTCATCGGCACAATGCTCAGTGATTATAATTGGATCGCTGCTAACAGCTAACAGCAACTGTTTCTGAAATGACACCCTTATTTAAACGGTGGATTGAATCCGAAACTACAATGATTGTCAGTGATGATCACCATAGCAATGGACAAGGTAAACAAATACTGTATGTCAAAACAGATTAGTCAGTCTTGAACAGATTAAAACAGATGCAGTCTTGGAGCATAAATGCAAATAATTGATCTACCACTTGTTCTGTTAATTTTTACAGGAAGATTGCACGTTTTATATACTTCAATTATAGTAATTCAAAAATTAAAAAAATAATATAAATGAATTGTATTAATAGTTATCTTTTGAGGCTGCTTAGTCACCTATGGTATCGATTTGGTATGGATACCGAGGTATTAAGATTCTGGTATTGTACCGAAGCCAAATTTATGGTATTGAGCCAACCCTACATGGCACTGTTTAAGCTTTAGCTAATAACTCTGCAACTGTGTGTGACAGAATTAAAATTCTTATTTCTTCTGAATCCTTGCTTTAAGCCCAAACAAAATATTTGTTCTATGATTATCTAAAAACTTTATCCACCATTCTAATTTGTTTAAAAAAGTGACTTTTTCAAAGTCCTTTTAGGCCATTTGTCAGACCCTTAACTTTCCCCACATCAGATCTAGACCATGCTGACAAAGTTTTCTATTTAGAAGATTCAGTTCTTTATATGTGCCTGGTATGACCCCTTATGACTATTATGTTAATATCTTGTGTGCACAAAGTCTGCACTTTTCAAAACTTTGCATATGGAGAAGTCCTTTGGAGTGAACACACTTAGTTTTGTGAATTTATGATACAGCAAATTCTAAACTGTCATCCATTTTAACTGGAAAATGAAAGCTATTGTATTAATGTTGCCCACTAGAGGGAGCCGCAGAATAAGGACTCACCATGTTCCAACCAGATGTGATGTGATTCCAGCTACAAGAAATGTTTCGGTCCAGACTCAACATATCTACAAGGAGAGACAAAAATCAACCACAACTACCAATCTGATGACCGTGTGGTGGGCTCTCTCCGCAAGTGCATTCATGCGTTCATGACCTCAAGGCTAGATTATTGTAATGCTCTACTGGCTGGTTGCCCTGCAGGGCTTAATAAACAAAATCCAGCTGGTCCAAAATGCAGCCGCTCGAGTTCTTACTAGAACCAGGAAGTATGACCATATTAGTCCGGTTCTGTCAACACTACATTGGTTCCCAATTAAACATTGCACACCTTTTAAAATATTGCTAATTACTTACGAAGCACTAACTGGTTTAGCTCCCCAGTACTTGAGCGAGCTCTTAACGCATTATTGTCCTTCACATCTATTGTGATCTCACAATTCTGACCGGTTGGTAATACCTAGAATAGCCTACCAAAATCCAAGATCCTTTTCCTATTTAGTGCCCAAACTCTTCCTAGCGTTATTCGGGAGGAAGACACCCTCTGTCAGTTTAAATCTAGATTAAAAACACATCTCTTTAAGCTAGCATACACTCAACACATTATCACATTTGAGGACTGAATTGTGCTGGACGGTGACATCACGTCACTGTTTTCTGTTTGCTTTATAGCCGAATGGAATTCATTTAATAATTGATGATCTGAATCAACACTGAACTGACTTCAGCTGAACAATGATACATTTAAAAAAAAAAATATATATATATATATATAGTGCTGCTTTACAGCCAATTTGAACTGTTTGCATTACTGAATCATAATTTTCCTTTTGATCACTGTAAAGCTGCTGTTAAACAATCTCTATTGTATAAAGTGTCTCGGCAGGAAAAATACACAGACTGTATCACTGTAAATACAATTTCCAACCAAAGGAAAACACATATTCCTTCCACGAGTGCTGTTGCGAGCTGCTCTCTAACTGACATACCTGATAATTCATTAATTAAATGCAATTTATCATTATGCAAAAAACAATAAAGCACAAGCTTTTGTGTCAGGTTATGTTGTATTGCTAAACGCAATGGTAGAACATTACAACCCGTCGGGACCTGATGTGAGATCCACCAATCAGAGAGGTTGGGAATCTCAATTGTTTTTTGATTGGTTAAAGTGAATGAAGAATATCTTCTGTTTTTTGGGGGCTCAAGCACCCGCGGGATCAGCGCTTATGGTTGAACATTTAGTTCTAGCTAAGCCTAACATCTTAGGCCATGTCCACACTAATACGTTTTCATCTGAAAACTTATATTTTTCTCTCCGTTTTGGCCTTCCATCCACACTGAGACGACGTTTTAAGTCAACGAAAACGTAGCTTTTGGAATACGCTCTCCAAAGCGGATACATTTGAAAACGCCGTTTCCGCGTTGTGGACTGTGAAGCCGGAGGTATTTGAAAACGATGACGTAAGTTTATGTACCAATGGATATTCATGTTTACCGGTATTGTGCCAGTTATGTGCTATTCACTTTTACACTGTTGCTAAAATGTTACTTTGCACACTCTTCATATCACAGTCCTGCTGCAAAGATGACAGAAAATGTACTCACATTTGCTGTCCTGTGGCAATACAGGAGAGCAGTTGCGTTTTAGACCAAACATATGGTGACTGAGTGCGACCTGAGTGCGACCACATCACATCAGTGAATGGTGAGATATTTTGCGAAATAAAATTATCCTGTTGGAAGAATTGCGCGATAATTTTATTATTTATTTTTCCATCTGTATCATCTCAGTGATCTTTTGTGGGGTTTTACGCATGCGCAGTAAAGGTGAATTTAGCGTTTTCAGGTGTTTTTCAAAAGTTTCTCATCCACACTGAAACGTCCGAAAACGCTAGTGTGGACGGAGAGCGTTTATAAACGAAAACACCGTTTTCAAATGTCTCCGGATTAATGTAGACGTAGCCTTAATCCTTGTCCTCAGACTTCCCTTTGCTTGAAGGGGTCATCATGAGTATGTCAAACAATAATGCTATTATATTATATTATATATAATATTTAATGCAGTCCTTGGGGCTTTGAAATTGCAGGCCAATGATATACAAGTACTTTTAAAAAAGAGCCTATTGACATTTCAACACAAGGAGGTATCATATGAGAGGCCCACACTTTCAGACAATACTCTGATTAAGATCAGAGAGGTGAAAGCCACGTGTGTACTATGATGAAGATTAACCTGATGCAGGGGCACAAAGCATTATTCATTCTATTCATTCAATATGTGGCAAATGTTCAAAAGCCCTGTCCGTATTAATGAATTCACTGGAGGGATAAAGCATGACCAAGTGAAGATATCGCCATTTGCCAAAAGTTGGTGGATACAAAGTGTCTATTCAAAAGCAAGACATGCCCTGTACCAGCTGAGATACTTCTGTATTGGAACCATGTTATCATGTTTATCACCCATTTAAAACCTCTAGAGAATATAATAGCGATAAAAGGTGTTGCACAACATTGAGGGTGAATTAGACCGTTCCTTCCAACAAAGCAGTTTCAATTCATCAACATTTGGGTTGTCTTGCTTACACAGCCTTTTCAGGTCATTCTTCGCATCATCACGGTTCTCATCAAGTAATCAGTAACATAATGGATTATGGCATTACATAGATCTTTAGGACATCATACAATGGGAAGTATTTTTGAAATACTATGGCACATGAATTTTACAATCATCCATTATAGGATTAGGTGGTATGACGTTATGGTAAATGGTAAATGGACTGCATTTATATAGCGCTTTCATAGACCCATGGCCACCAAAGCGCTTTACAATTTGCCTCTCATTCACCCATTCACTCATACATTCATACACCGACGGCGGTGTCAGCCATGCAAGGCGCCACTCAGCTCGTCGGGAGCAGCTGGGGTTAGGTGTCTTGCTCATGGACACCTCGACACTTGGTCCAGTGGAACCGGGGATCGAACCACCAACCTTTCAGTTTGTAGACAACCTACATGAACCACTGAGCCACTGCCGCCCTGTTATGCCATGCAAAAGTAGAAATGTATCAACTGTTAGAGATTCTGCTGTAGATACACAGCATGGGCAGCGGCTTCACATTCCTTTACATTTTGCAACAGGCCAATACAAGGAGGGACAATAGGGGCTTTCGCACCCGAGGAACTTTTCCATACTAGAACTAATGGCCGAACAACCCATTTTTGGCGTGTTCGTACCACAGGAACTGGGAACATATAAATGTCTTTTGGTTTAACTAAATTAGCTACTAAGTAAAGTAGGGTATAACCCAGTACAATAGGAACTACCAGTGACGTAAGTGTACGCTGATTGGTCGAATAATGCATGATGCTATACGAATCAGCACCCGCCAATTTAAAAAAGCTGTGTAAACTCACACAGTTTACAACACGAACAAACTCCACGATGGAAAAAAAGGGATAGATGGGCCGACCGCGAAGTCCAAACTTTATGCCACGCACGAAATCCAACGCGACTTTAAAAGGAACCAAGCGAAACAAGAAAATTGTCTTAGTCCTTCTTTTAGCTCTTTCCATCGCATTACTTATATGTCTACATTCCATCTCTGTTAGTCCCAAGACACACAACAACAAAACTCCGCTCAGATCACAGCGTCTTCCATTCTCCAGTTATTGACGTTGTTGTAAACCATTCTTAAATGACGTCGCTTTTGGCCGTCTTGCGACACTTTTGAGTTCCTACTGGCGGTGCGAATGCAACCAGGAAAATGGCCCTAGGGGAACGTTTAGTTCTTCGGGAACCGCCCTGGTGGCTAGTTCCTATAACTACCAAGTGCGAAAGCTCCTATAGAAGTGTATTAAGAACTATACTAGCACAAGCTATTTTAAGGTTGCTGAGCAAGCAACTTTATATGCAGCATTAATCAAAGAAATCTGATGTATCTGTTTTGCAATGCCTTTGACGCAGGTTGTTTATTATAATAAAAAAACATATATAACTGTTAGCTTTAGTGTTAAGCTACATAAAATTAGGCTGTTTTTGCACTGTTCACGGTTATTCGGTTGTTATGAATAATCTTTTATTTTTCTTTGTATCATGTTCCAAAAATCATCCATCCATTCATCTTCCTTATCCACTTTAGGGAGTGCTGGCCTTTGAGTCAGGGACCTTCTTGTTGAGAGGTGTACACTGAGCCATTGTGTGCCCAAATATATAATGACATTAGATGATGTACATCGATTTTGAGAGCCAACCACTAAATATATGATATTCTGGTCTGCAGATATGGTTCAGGTCTCTCCTTTATTGTAAGTCTACAAGAGCACAAGTGACAAGGAATACAGTCATAAATATTCCAGGAAGTTCTCTTTTATCCTGAGTCATTATAAAAAAGTGATGCTGAGCAACCCAGTGGATTGAATGATTAAAGATATATGACTATCCACCTTATTTTTCACGAAAGAGTGGGCACAGCCATTTGTAACTTGAATGTGTCTGTCATCCACTTTTCACAATCCCAGTTATTTCATCTGAAAAAAATACCATTTTACAATGATAAAACATACCATTATACTGCTTTACATTGCAAACTTTCAGCTTAAAACAGCTTATTTCCACATTACAAAATAAGATGGATACAACTACTATAGCTATTTATCTACCGCTAAGACTCACGTTTGCTTTCCCTCACTATTTGCGTTTGTACTGTCTGTTGAACCAAGTGAGTAAATGTGTTTGCAGTCAAACTCCCAGGCACACCCATGTTTATAAAATGACACACGATCAGGTGGTGCACATGGACACATGCATGAGACATCAAATACTGTCTGTCAAAGATTGACTATAAGACAGAATGACAGACATATAAAGTTTGCTTATTATTATGATACATAGGCTACTCATTGATAATGTGTCATAAATAACACTAAGGA
The DNA here is from genome assembly GCF_949152265.1 of Phoxinus phoxinus. Classification (NCBI taxonomy): domain Eukaryota; kingdom Metazoa; phylum Chordata; class Actinopteri; order Cypriniformes; family Leuciscidae; genus Phoxinus; species Phoxinus phoxinus. Next base: position 22,188,048 of record NC_136896.1, on the reverse strand, counting down.
AAAGATAATGATGGTTTAACAGTCCTCCCTGCCTACTCACTCACAGAGTTATACACACACACACAATATATATATATATATATATATATATATATATATATATATATATATATATATATATATATATATATATATATATATAAACGCGTTAACATACATGATTCATTTTTTTAGTTTATCGCGTAAAAAATAGCACAGCATCCATTTTTTACCCCGTCATCCTTTGGCTAGAGTTACATCATATGACCACGCTCTTATTTATGCAAATGCTTTTAAACCCTTCAAAAGCAATAAGACTCAGTGCGGTACTAGCGCGTTTGTGAATCTCCCGTCTGTGTGCGCACAGAAAGCGGACAAAAACACACAAAATTATGAAAAAAATGCTTGTTTTGTCGAGTATCTTCACAAGCACAGTCTTAAATTAGTTAAATAAAGTCTTAAATGAACGTAAAGAGCTGTAAGAAAATGGGATATATGTCAGATCCGTGACAATAAACCTACTCCTGTCTGTCATTAAAGGCCCACTGAATTGCCTTGAAAGACGCAGCATTAGCTATTCAATGTGCTGATTTCATCAAAAGTTCAGTTGAAATCTGAACTGGTCTGACTGGGCCAATTGAAAAAAAAAAATAGGCCCTGATAATAAGGGTAAATGTGACATTTAGCCTATTATAATGAGTTCACGTAAAGATTATTTTAAGTTCATTTAAATAAAAATTGCATTTTTAGGGCTGTCAAAAGATTAATCGTGATTAATCACATCCAAAATAAAAGTTTGTGTTTACATAATATATGTGTACAAACTACTGTGTATAATTATTGTGTATAAATGCATAAATACACACACATTCATGTATATATTTAAGGAATAATTGCATTTATATACTGTATATACATTTATATAATTTATTATATATAAATATTTTATATATAAATATAACCATTTTTTCTTAAATATATGATTGTGTGTGTTTTTTATATAAATAATTATACACAGTACACACACATATATTATGTAAACACAAACTTTTATTTTGGATGCGATTAATCGCGAGGTAACACTTTACAATAAGGTTCCATAGTTAATATAGATATATATATAGGCTATATAGATATATATATATATATATATATATATATATATATATATATATATATATATATATATATATATATATATATATATATATATATATATATATATATATATATATATATAATTATAATACACACACTCACAGGTCACTTTATTAGGTACACCTGTTTAACAACTTGTTAAAAGGATAGGCTAGTTTACTTTAAAATAAAAATTTTGTCATCATATATTCACCCTCAAGTTGTTTCAAACCGGTATGAATTTCTTTCTTCTGCTGAACACAAAGGAAGATATTTTGAAAAATGTCAGTAACCAAACAGTTACCACCAGGTCCCATTGACTGCCATTATAGTATTTTTTTTTTTCCTACTATGGCAGTCAATGGGACCTGGTAACTGTCTGGTTACTGACATTTTTCAAAATATCTTCCTTTGTGTTCAGCAGAAGAAAGAAATTCATACAGGTTTGAAACAACTTGAGGGTGAGTATATGATGACAGAATTTTCATTTTAAAGTGAACTATCCCTTTAACGCAAATATCTAATCAGCAAAAACATGGCAGCAACTCAGCAATTTAGGCATGTAGACATGGTCAAGACAATCTGCTGAAGAAAGGTGATAAGTGACTCAGAAACTGCTGATCTACTGGGATTTCCACGCACAACAAAATCTCTCGGGTTTACAGAGAATGGTTTGAAAAAGAGAAAATATCCAGTGAGAGACAGTTGTGTGGGTGAAAATGCCTTGTTGATGTCAGAGGAGGCCAGACTGCATCGAGCTGATAGAAAGGCACCCGTAACTCATATAACCAAGAGAATATGCAGAAGAGCATCTCTGAACGGACAACGTGACTACAGCAGCAGAAGACCACACCGATGCCACTCCTGTCAGCTAAGAACAAGCTTCTAAAGCAACAATTCACACAGGCTCATCAAAATTGGACAAGATTGGAAAAGAGTTGCCTGGTTTATGAGTCTCATTTCTGCTGCGAAATTCAGATAGTGTCAGAATTTGGGATAAACATGAAAGCATGGATCCATCCTTTCCTTTTATCAACAGATCAGGATGCTGGTGGAGTAATAGTGTGAGGGACATTTTCCTGACAATCTTTGTGCCCCTTAGTACCAATTTAGCAGCCATTTTATGACCACAGTGTAACCATCTTCTGATGGCTTCTTCCAGCAGGATAACGCACCATGTCAAAAAGCTCAAATCCTCTCAAACTGTTTTCTTGAAAATAACAATGGCCTTCTCTACTCAAATGACCTTCACAGTCACCAGATCTCAATCCAATAGAGCACCTTTGGATGTGGTGCAATGGGAGATTTGCATCATGGATGTAATGTAATTTGCATCATGGCAGCTTACAAATCTGTAACTGTGTGATGTTGTCATGTCAATAATATGGACCAAAATTGCTGAGAAATGTTTCCAGCACCTTGTTGAATCTATTCCATGAAGAATTAAAGATCTAACGGCAAAAGGGGGTCAAACCTGGTTCTAGGAAGGTGTACCTAATAAAGTGGCTAGTGAGTGTACAGTAAATGTATTGAGCAATATGAGCAATGTTTCATGCACGTCATAGCTCGTTGAAGTCCATAGTAGTCCAGTGCTGCAGATACACAGTGTCATATTCTAAAACAACATTGCAAATACCTCCATGATGTTTTTGTCACAGTCCTATCAACCCAATGTCATTGCCATGGAAACCAACGCAGATATTCCGCAAAACGAAAGAGAGCCACGGACGGGACACATAATCAAATCTGAACAGTTGCGATATAGTGTGGACATTCAATCATTCACATCAGATTCAGATCGGATAGACAAATAATCAGATTTGTACTGACAGAGAGAGCATAGTCTGTCTGAACTATGGGCGTGAACCGGAATTTGCAAACGACTTTTCTCCAGTGTTGTGACGTATTTCCAAGTGAAAGGGAATATTGAACAGAGGGCAGGGTTTTACTTGAGCGCTCCTCTCCATCTCTGCTCATAGTAGACTAACGGTGCGGATCCACTTTTGCGACACGACTGTTGTGTGGTGTTGCGGCGCCTCCCCACATTTGTACGTTGATGGGCGTTCCAAGTTTACCGCTATGGGCGTGGTTTTGAGCCAATGGCCAGTCTAGAACAAAGGACCCGCGAGAGACTTCCCCCTGTCCCCATGTGCTCTACTTCTATTGGATAGTCGCGTCACGTTAATTAAACGGATTAATTTGCATAAAGATGGGTATCGGCCAGCTTTTTTGACGCGCTATATTTTTCCAAATGTAGTGCCGCCTTCCCGGGATGCTTTGCGGGCGCGTTAAAGTTGCTTGACGTCACCCATAGGAATAAAGAGGAGTGCGGCGCGACAGAAGCGGCGCACGGACAAGTGGATCTGCACCGTAACGGTCTAAGGAGAATGGTTAAGCGTTTTCAACCCAAGCCGTCAAACTGACGTCATCAGAAAAGGAACGCCATTCCAGACCGGAAGTAACTTTTCAGATTTTGATTAAAGATTACCAAGGCAAACAATTTTTTGTCTGTGTATTAACTTGCACGGATTAATTGTTCACCACAAGACTAGTAATATGCGCTAACAAAGTAAATAGGGTCAATTTTGATTTCATGTCGACTTTAAGGACTTTAAGTTTAACGACTTTTACGGAACTGGACAAATACTCTGATTCATTCTGAACTTCATACACTGTTCACTCATTGGCCAGAGGAGAACTGGCCCCCGACTGAGCCTGGGTTCTCCCAAGGTTTTTTTCTCCATTCTGTCACCTGATGGAGTTTTGGTTCCTTGCCGCTGTTGCCTTCCCTTCTGGCTTGCTTAGTTGGGGACATTTAATATTCAACAATATTATAGATCTGCCTTAAAGGTGGACGATGATGAAATTGTTTTTTGTATTATTTTCATGTAACCACTGTGAAGCTGCTTTGATACAATCTGTATTGTAAAAAGCGCTATATAAATAAAGATGACTTGACTTGACTTGACTTTAAGGACTGTTCCACAGGAGCATGTGCAATAATGGTTTATGGTTCATTGAACAAAAAAAGATTTGTAAAGCTTATTTAGATTTAGCAAAATGAGCTTTACAATGCAGTATGCTGAAAAAGGGACATGTAGCCTATATCTTTTTCTGAGTGCATACAATAGTACGTATACTGTACAGCATACATTCTGTTATAGAGCATGTATAACATACTGTAATGCAGTATATAACCTGTAACTATATAATCATAATTGGTAAGCCCTCAAAACAATGTTTACATTTGTATAATCATTCCTATTTTTTATAATAAAATGAATTCAGATTATTTTCAATTAAATACTTAATTGATTTATTAGACTGTTGATTTATTTACTTTAATCTACTTTTTTATTTGAAAATGTATGGATGCAAACCAAAAGATTATTATTCATTTACATTTCTGTGACACATTTAAATTATGGATATTCTGTATTATATGGCAAATTGTGATGTTGCTCAGCAACTGTAATTAGTTAATCTCCACTTTACATCACGCCCTTAATAACAAGTTCTTATTCGTCTTGACTTGTTTGCTGCATGTGTTTTTACTCTTTTTTTTTCATGCTTCTTTGAAACTCTCACCACAAACTTCTTGACGGTTACAGTCCAGCTGTCACAGAAAAGAATTTGTCTTCCATTACAGGTGTGAAAGGTTAAAAGGTAAGCCTAAGGCATACAGATAATGATAGCGATAATGAGCAATATTTCAACAAAAAATGTATATTTCATTTCATAATATGTTTTGGCAAAACGTACCTATACATACAATTCAATCCAAACCACTTAAGTATGCATATGTGAGGCACAAGTCACAATAAAAGAGCTACATGCCATGGTTTACTTTCATCTTACATTTGCTTTTGTTAACACTATAGGTTAGGTTTACCGTAGAGCTTAGTGTAGGTGGAACATTACCCCCAATTTCCACCAGATGCGTTACGGCTGTGTTACGGCTCGCGCACGGCGGCGGAGTCAATCGGTTTCCATTAAAGTCAATGTGTGTATTTCCACTGAATGCAGAACAGCTGCGTTCCGACTCCGGCGATCCGCAGCCCTCCGGTGCTGATACGCAGAGCTTCTATTTTTGCCGGATGCCGGAGAGCTCCGCAGCACTACAGGGCAGAGTGCGCAGGACAGGAAGTCGAGCAAAAAAACAGAACAAACCAAAACAAAATAAAATATCTGTTTAATTTTCAAAATAAAATACACCGTGATCATGGCGGATCATATTTGGCGGAAAATATGATGATCATTGCGGAAAACTGTTCCTGGTTTGGTGGTTCTGTTTATCGAAACTACATATCGCGCGATCACACGTGAATTAGCGAGATCTCGTTGGTCCTCGGCCGCAGCCGTTCTGCAACAAATCCGGACCTGGTGGGTATTGACGGACGAAGGAACACGGAGCTGTCACGCAGCTGAGCCGTTCTGCAGCCGTTCCGCATCTGGTGGAAATTGGGGGTTATTTTTCAAATGTGATAGAGCATTACCTTTTTAGTGACACTCACTGGATATTTCCTTTCCAGACTGCCACAATACTTATAGCAACCAACGAAATATAACATTGCCAGATTCATGTTCATCTGTTTCAGGTCAAACTGACGACACTTTTAGCACCACTCACTGGACATTTCACTTTGAAAGTGTTTGAAACGTGTTAGAAATAATTTTGCTGAAATGTCGCTACAGGCATGTTTTGTCAATGAGCCTGCATTGGACATATTATGATGATATGTGTGAATGTGACACAATGTAATACTGACTAAATTAAGAACATTTTCATCAAAAGAGAAAAACTCACTAAAGGAACAATGAACGCAATTCGTTTGCAGGTATTAGCAATTGCGCCGCCTCCAGTGTAGACGCGGGGTAAGCCTATAAAACACTAACAAACAATTAGAGGTGGTATGACTATCCCCCCCCCTTAAGTCCTCTTCAACTGAGGTGTTACATCACACAGCTCTTACAGCTTTGTTTCACTGAACTGTCTGAAAATCACGTAGCAGTCAACAGATCAGATTTGAATCAGAGATGATGCACCCTCCAGCCTCTATGAAAAAAAGGAAGTATCATAGTCTCATAGTCACAAGATCATCATATCATACACATCTTAAATCCACATCTCAGATGATGTTCATTTCATCACATTATCTCCCAAACGTTTTTTTTTTTTTAATCAACAGAACAATATTGCTACAGAAGATTATAATGTACACATCCATAAACAACTTTTGTAAAAAAAATAATAATAATAATTCTCAGTTTTGGACCTTGACGATCACTTTTATGGAAAAGAGCGATGAGGGGGAAAGTGTTCTAAATGGCATGAGTATGCATAACAGAATATTACTTTTTAGGTGAACTATATTATTAAGGCACTGCAAAAAGAGCATAACAAAAAATTGTACATTGTCTAGTTTTCAATCTCATTGAGACAAAGAAAAAAATAATCACTCCCATTTTTTCTTTCAGCTTGCAAAGCACCACAGAAGCATTTAAACAAACACTGTCTATGTTGACTTCCCTAATGCAAATAAACTGCAGGGCTTCATTCTCAATCTCATCACACACCTTTCTGGCTTTATCAAATGGTTTAGTCCATACATAGCAGTAGCTGTTGGCAAGAATGTCACCAAAGTTTCAGAATGGGGGATCAAATGTCATAATATTCAAACACTGAACCCACATCAGTCGACTTCCAATCTGAATATGGGGGGAGAAACAGAATATTACATGGCATTTATCCTACTTAGTCTACGACGCAAGTTAGTATAGAAAAATAAAACGCCATCAGTATGCGCTAGTGACAAACAAATAGAGCAAGATGAATAACATTTTAGCAATTGTGGTTTTTATGTGCACTGATAATAGAGGAGGAAGCAAAATAGGAGAATATGGATGCGTTCGTGGCTAGGGAAAAGAGGCCGACTTGGCATGCCAATTTTGTAAGTGGAGCTTGTGGTAAGTAGTTTTAAGTTTTAGCACCATGTCGCGTTGATCAATATGCAATTTCATGTTGCATTTTTATTGGCTAGTCACACGTAGGTCGTAGCAGCAAACACTGTGAGATACAGTCAGAAAATTGCAATGCAAATAATGCAAATAAAAATGTTCAATATAGTCTCCTCATTTTTTTAATACCATAACTTTGTCTCCTGCTATCTCTTTTTTGCCCCTGCCTGCACCTCTTGGGCTGGTAGCAGAGCTAATATAAGGTGACTGTTTTGAAAATCACACAGAAATCTTGTTTTTCTTCAGGAAGAGAAAGGTCTAGTGAAAAGACCGAATCTTACATGGTTATGGCATTTGTAGTGTATATTTAATGGCCCATGAAATGCTGGGAAAACAAAGTGTATGCAATATGTAAAGAACGTTTAAAAGCCACCAGCAGGTGCTTATTTTTATGTTGCTACCTTTGTGGATTGACATGCTCTATTTCAGAGCATCTGAACAAATCACCTGATAATGCAGACAATGGGGCAACAAAGCTGCATCAAGTAAAGTTTGCATAGTTTGTCTGAACTAAACAAACAAGTCACAATGACTAAGCCACTGTGCAACTAATGCACACAAACCCACATCAAAAAATGTGCCTGAGAGAAAAAAGTAAGTAACTTGTATATATTCCTTTTGCTGCAACAACCAACAAACATTTTCTGTGGCTGCTTAGAAGACTATCACAACAATGAGGGTTCATTTTGGACGATTGCCCTCTACAAATCAAATATCAGGTCATGCCACCTCATCTCAGTTACGTTATGGTCAGGACTCAGGACTCAGGACTCAAACTTCTAAAACATGGATCTTTTTAAACTATTCCTTAATTGATTTACTCGTTTGCTTTGTGTTATTGCTTTGTTGCTGTGTTTGAGGTCATGTAAAATGCCTTGATGCTTTTGAATGAATTTTTCCTTCAATGATAACCTTTAGGCACACCATTACACTAATAACTATTAAAAATCAGCTTATTGAAATTACCCATCTTACCAGTAAACCAATAACCCGGCAATTGCAGAAAACCATGTTTTGTTTTGTTATTTTACATCTATTTTTAATAAATTGTAACGTTTTTTTTTACGTTTTCTGATGCCTTCTCATAGAGATGCTGACTTTTTACTAGCATGTTAGAAGACACAGGAATTAAAGGTCCCATTTGTCAAAACTGAAATCTCCTGGCTTTTTTCATGATAACAGAGGTCTAGTGGCTATGAAACTACCATATAAATTTCAAAACAGTCGATCCACAGACAAATGCACACAGCCTGCAAAGTAGCTGTGCCTTTTCTTGACTTCCGTATAAATGTGGTGTCAGAACTACTCAGTCACCGCGTTCAGTCACCACCACCCCACCAACTTCAGAAAGGTGTAGTCTACAATATGGAAACTTTAAGTATTTGATATATTGTTGAAATAAAGGTTATTTCAATAACATTTATGTTGCTATCTTAACTGCAGCCAGGAAATACTGAACTAAAATCAATGAAAATCATCTAATAAACATCCAAATACAACATAATTACACAACCACAATAAAAAATATACAAGGCCGTAGAAATCTGTATTCAAAATGAACACGTCTTCTTTGTCCATCAGCTGAGCTGATGTTTCGCTACTGTATAGGAAATTCAATGAGCAGGAAAAATTCCCAACTCTAAATAAACAACCAATTATAAGCGTAGGAAGTTTGTATTGTAACGCTTAGTTTGTAGTCAGACTTAATATACAAAAATGGTAATTGAAAGCGTATTATGATTACTCACTTAATCCTACTAACACAGTGAAACTGAGCAAATGTGCCGATGTTGGATCCATGCATTAGGCCTAAAAGCGGCTATTTCTAATAAATAAGTATGATGTGATACAAACATATGATATAAAAAAGAAGCATGAAGGTTATTTTAATGTTTCTTGAGGTTTATTTAAGAACTGTGAAATTTCACTAATATCTAAAATTATTTCCAGACAAAAAAAACTATTGTTATCATGATGATATTGATCATAACGCATTCCCCTACTTTCAAAGATCCTAAATACCTGTCTTAAAACGATAACTTAAAATGCTAGGTATGCAGCTCACTTGGTTTTGGAGCCAAACTAATAGCAGAAGCAGAAGAGCATAAAACATTTTGACCAAATGTATCTACGCACTGATAGATAGCACAACTGGGACATTTCTTTACCATGCACAGACACCCTCTGGCTTGCCCAGACTACTGCACAAACCACACCCAACCATCACAAACCCTGCCAGAGAGGCCAAACCATGAATTATCTATGGAGATCAGATATCAGAGAAAGCCAAGAACAGCAGAGGAAAGAGTGTGTGTGTGTGTGTGTGTGTGTGTGTGTGTGTGTGTGTGTGTGTGTGTGTGTGTGTGTGTGTGTGTGTGTGTGTGTGTGTGTGTGTGTGTGTGTGTGTGTGTGTGTGTGTGTGTGTGTGTCAGTAATTGTATTGAGCATGTGGATCTTTTCATCCAGCATGTTCTGAACCAAGGCAAACATACAAGACCCTACTAACTAGCATCAGTAAAGCTAAACTAATTGATATTCATATTAGACAAAAAAAAGTGCTTAATCCCCTTCTTATCATTAAAAGCAAGTGAGAGTAAGCGGGGCTACACTAAAAGACATCTATAAACAGCCTGCATTAGGCAAGAGTTCATGAATCATTAAAGATTATAAATTATAAGAGATCATTATTGGCCTTGACAGTTTTGGCCACATCAGTATCAGTCATTTTGTAGCAAGGGAGTGTCACATTACCTAAAGACCATCATTACCTGTGTCTGTGTCTGACCTTCAAACCTTAAAAAAGCCACAAAAGTGTATACATCATCTGCTTGAATTGTTCTTATCACACAGACAAGAAGGTTGCATTAACATTAATTGTTGTTGTTGTTGATGTTGTTGTTTTGTTCTTTGGACCAATCAATTGGCATAGCTATCATGGAAAATGCTTCAAAAGATGTGATACATTTGATATACACACTTGATCAGGGAAAATCAGCACATTCAAATGTCAAATAAGCAAACTCAAATTAGGAAGTTTAATAAGAACAGCACCTAACCAAAAGAGGATGGATACAAAAGTGATAATAAACTCACAGTATACTAAGATAAACAGTGGAATTGCCAGCCATGTGATATGGTGTGTAACGTACGCTATCTTACTCTGATAGTCAAGGGGGGGCATTCTACAACTGCGTCACATTTCCATCTGATTTTATTTTTCTCAATCAAAATTATCTGCTATATTAATAAATCTGGTTTAGGTCAAATTAAATAATTGTATTTTTGAAACAACAAATGATTATTTATCATTGGCTGTCGTGTTCTTTTGTCAGTGGTTCACATGGTGTTCTTCATTTAGCCTAATTATGGATACTTTCAAAGACAATTTGATTAACAACCAATCACAAATTACATAAGAGAGTAACACTGGTGAAAATATAAAAAGATTCTTTCAAAAAGCAGCCTATTCATACAAAATAGTTGCATGCAAATTGTAAAATAATGCTTTATAAATTCCACTTATTTCATTGTCAAATATATTTAACAACAAATTGTTGTTTTACATTTCAAAATGTGTACCTGGCTGCATAGAAAAATACGAATACATTCTCTTCATGGATAATAGACTTTCAAAACGAAAAAAAATTTTTTAACAATAATACTATTATTGCAAAAAAAAATGAAGCATTAATTTGTTTTGTATGTTCACAACTGAGTTTATATCAGTGTTTCCATATCATTGTGAGTGAAAACCTCTGCCACTGAAAGTGTAGAATGACCCGGGAATGTAAACAAAGTCAAAAACACATCAACTCACATGATCAAACCACTACGAGCAAACATAATCTATCAACGTAGATAACAAATAAAACAGAAAAATGACCGCAGTGAGAAGGGAACACACACCTTATCTGAACGGCTGCCAGTACGATTTCATCCGATTGAAGGCGAGTAACGTTAGACCTGGGCGTGGAAATCCACCATAGGAGTCAAGCCTGCTTACTGCCACTGTAAAGCTTCCACCCGATCCGATGGTTAGTCGATAGTCGATATGCAGTTGTCGGCTAGAGGACTGGTTCTTCTCATCACATTCTATGTTATTGTGAAAGTATGTCCTGCCGGCATGAGAGCATGTTGTGTAAAAACAGCTGACACTGACGTAGGCATTCCTCATACTGCGGGTATACCCGGAAATGGGCGTTGCTTAGCGGCGTGGTCATTGTTTCTGATTTGGGCCTGTCTGTCATGTCATATCCATAAGAAGATGCCGCATACGCGCCCCCATCTTGGAACGGTCAGCAAATGAAGCAGAGCTTTTCGAAACTCCGAATCAACTGAATAAAAATGCTTAAAAAATGTATTCCATAATTCTAGGCACTGGAAACACCGCACACTGGCGACACCAGTACTGAAAAATACACACTCTGGTGGTCAAAGTGGTTTAAATGCAAGCAGGACACGGTCCAAATTATAAAAGGACACCTTTTACAAACTAATCCATGTTCTTATCAAATTATTATATTATGTCACCTAAAAAAACATGGTAAACAAGTGACAATTAGCCTAGCCTGCTTCTTGAGCAGCAAATCAGCTGGAGTTGTATTGTTTATGATGATGCTTCCGATTAAAGAAGAAACATTTTCACCATATTGTAACCCTTGTTTTATTTATGTTACCCACTTTGAAGAGACTATAGCCGATCACTGACACACAGCGTCAATAAATAGGCCTAAGGGTTTCAATATCATGTAGTTCAGTTGATGTTTTAATATTTTTAACACAATAAATGGAAAAAAAGAATAGCCTACAATATTCCTTTCAAAATTAACAGAAACCTGCTTGGAGTTGACAAAGAGTTGACAAAAACTTACGGAGTTGACAAAGGTTCAAATGAAGGTTACACTAACAGATCGACAAGACAACAAATTAAGACTGACTAAATGTTAAACTAAATTTTATTTGAATACAACAATCCTTCCAGTGGTTTGTTTTCTCATTTTAGCAGTAGGCCTACAGTTTGTCTTGGCGACACTATTTTGCTGGCAGTAGCTAACAGAAAACAAGAAGCATATGTTAGGTTGAGTGTAATGATAAGCATTATTATGTGCCGCCCTGTACCAGCAACAGAAATGTTCCCAATTTGACTCCAAGGGATCTGTAGCCTGTCTTTAAACCGCATCAATTATGTAGGCCTACATTTTTTTGTGCTTGACCTGCATGACTTAAACGGTAGGAAATGCTGTTGGACATGTACTCTCTATGAAGTCCATTACATCAGGGTTTTGCTATTGCTGTGATCTTATGTGAGCAGGTTGTTTAAAAAAAATGTGTATGAATTAATTATTTATAATAAGAGCAGTATTCCATAAAAAATTAAGAATCATCCGTTTTGATTTAATGGTGACAGTAGATGTAAATATGCTATGTAAGGCATGTAAATCAGGCCAAATATATATGTAAATAAAATCATGAAACAATATTAGAATAATTCCCCATCTGCAAAAAAAAAAAAAAAAAAAATCACTATATAAAGATTTTTGTGAGCACTTGATAACTCCATCAGCTTACAGGTCAACTCCATCAGACATATCGGAGTTGACATCTGATGAGTTGACAAAATGGAATATTTTTCTAGGCAACACTTTATAATAAGGTTCATTAGTTAACCTTCATCCTTCCCTCACACTTTGTAACATATTTGTCCCTCGTAGGTAAAATTTACCCGAAGGCCAAAAATTAGCCTATACTTTTTGTGTTGTTGTCCAGAAAGCTTATTTTATTTCATTTTGATTATATTTTTTATATATATATTTTTTTTACCTTTAAATTACTAGATTTGATCAATAAATAATACATAATTAGTCATTTAAGCACAAACCTCACATTCTTTCAAATTAAATTCAAAATAACTTAAACCCCTTTTTAATTCAGCTCAAAATATCTTACATTTGGTGTCTTTGTCGACCTCTTGTGGGAAAAAAAGAATATAACATGATATAACATGACTCTTGCCCCTAGATGGGTCCTAAAGTCAGTTCCATTCAGTATGCATTCAGATCATGATCCAGATACACGTAGACATCATAAAATATAAATTTTTTAACGTTTTAGCATTTTTAGTTTGAATTTTGAGCATTTTTAGATTTTTCTATGTGTAGCCTACTAAAGCATTCCTCGCATTCAATTAATTCCTAAAGGGGTCAAATTGACCCGAGAGGAAAGGATTTGTTACTTTTTTTTATTTTAACCACAAAACTCCTCGAATCCATAAAAAAAATTATTTTGTGTATTCGTGGTTCAAGTGTGACAAAAGTCCTTGGGTCTTGGACCCCTCTGATGATGAACACTCAATTTTTACAATAAAAAAACTCAATAATAATAAATAAATAAAAAACAGAGTTTCGGGTCAAAATGACCCGAGGGAAGGATTAGTTAAATAATGGTTGTAAAAATATATAAAATTATGAAACTTCACTACTTAGATATACACAGGATGAATTATATCTCATGTTTAACCAGTAGCCGAGACATCCGAGCTATAGCGGCAAAGGACTAATTATTCTCAAGTAGCCTACCACTTTTAGTGTGTAAGCAAATTTAAAAAATGGTAATACACATTTTTGGATTCAATATTTGTATTGTGTGGTAACAGTTCTGTAAAAGCAATCCGCTTTGTGTCGTAGGCTAACTAACAACGGCCTTGCAGTCACATGCACCGTCACGTTGCTTTTTAAAATAGTTTGTCACAAGAAACGCAATTTGTTACATAGTCTATTTCCCCCTCCCTATTGGCACTCTTTAACGGGTAGGCCTAGCTTAACCTAGCTTAGGGTAACCCTGAAGTTTAGCTCTGAAATTCATGTTTGGCTTTTGTGAACAGTAAAGCACACACCTTCTTTTAATTTGTTATCTCAGTAATTTTGACATCTGCATAAGACCTGAGACAGACCACCCTAAAATATGACACATACAAAAAAAGTGTCACCCTAACAACATACAGAGCAGAATAAATGGAGTGCAGTAGATCAAATCAAATACTGTGAGGGACGGTTTCGGTTTGGCGGCAGTATTTGATTATTGGCGGGAGTGACGTGACGTGTCCCCTTTAATGTATAGTGGTTACGTCGGCGTTGCGTGAGCACGAGCTCCAGGTGCGCAGGTGTGTTCATTTACAAACACTGATAAGCACGTGTTATATCACGGGCAGTTGTAGACGTTTAGCGAATGTGGATGCGTGACGAAACATTTCACAAAATACTGAAATACAGACAATATTTAAATGGGTGATTCTGAACATCCCGTAAGTAGATGAAGCAATAACACTGTGAATTAGTTGAACATTTTGGATGAAAGCCAATGGCTTGCATATAACCTATTATAAATGTGCTCATTCATACGAAACTAATATTCTCTGTAACACTTTACAATAAGGTCCCATTAGTTAATGTTATGTAATGCATAACAGACAATAAATAATGAGCAATATATTTGTTACATTATGCCTATTTGTTAATCTTTGTTAACGTTAGTTATAAAACACAACTGTTCATTGTTAGTTCATGTTAGCTCAGGTCAATTAAATATTCCACAGATACAAAATGTGATTTTAATAATGTCATAGTAAATGTTGAAATGAACATGAACTGAGATTAATAAATGTGTTTGAGGTGTTTTGCATGTTAACAAATGGAATATTATAGTAAAGGCTTACCTTGTTTTGAAGTGTTACCATATTTTCTTTGTATGCTATATGTTGCTAACAAGGTGATAGTTAGAAATGTTTTATTATACATTGTTTTGTGTCTATCTCAGGAGAAAACCGGGGAATCTGTTCCTGATGCCATTTGGCCAGAGAATGGAGATCAGTGGAGCGACAAAGAGGATGATGATTGTGGACTGTTGCTGGTAATGGCTGAAGAGGATGAGGAGATTGACCTTTACAACGTGGAAACATTTGGCTTAGGTATTATTATATTATAAAATCATAACATGCCCAAATTGGTAACTGACTGATGAAGGGTATGGAGACCAATATATGATCAATTTAAAACTGTATAAAGTAGAAAAGGTCCCTATGCTGTTTTTTTGCCTTCCCTTGTCTGGGTGGAGGGAAATATTGTATTGCTAGATGCATTGTAATCACTTTAAGCATTATCCCTGCAGCATGTGGTTTTTAAGTGTGTGTTTTTTTTTTTTCTCTAAACCATTACTATGCAAAAACTACTAGATGAGGATGTGAGTGGTGAAAATCCAGATGTAGACCCTACGGATCTCCTGCTGCTGTGTAGCGACAGCTCCCCAAGACCACGGTCTTCACCTCCACCCCCTCCCAGACCACCTTCACCACCTCCCAGACCGCCTTCCTCTTACAGTTCCCGTTCATCTCCCAGACCGCCGCCTTCTTACAGTTCCCGTTCACCTCCCAGACAGCCTTCCTTTTACAGTTCCCGTTCACCTCCCAGACCGGGACCTCGCGTTTGGCCCCACACTCCAACAGGCCGGTCTCAGCGAGGGAGAGTAGGCCGAGGGCAGCTGTTTGATGACCCAGCTGTGGTGAAGACTGTGGAAGGTCGACCAAGCTTGAAGGTTTACCTGCCTGTTCTATTATTTTTTTTATCAGAAATGCTGGTTTGAAGCTGTGAACTTAAACTGAGTACTAACCAACACCCTCACCCTGTCTTTTTTTCTGAAATGCATTTGTTTTTAGAGTCTTGATAGTGCCATT
This sequence comes from Phoxinus phoxinus, assembly GCF_949152265.1. Lineage (NCBI taxonomy): Eukaryota > Metazoa > Chordata > Actinopteri > Cypriniformes > Leuciscidae > Phoxinus > Phoxinus phoxinus. The sequence goes on along the minus strand of NC_136896.1, from coordinate 22,172,189 downwards.
GTGGATTGCAGCCTCAGCTCCTACTGGGAGGACCTCAATTCAAATACTGTGTGTAGTCTTCAATATTTGGCAGTATTTGCTATTTATTTTTAGACTTGGTGTAATTTTTTTTTCTACCTCACAGTGGATGATAGCATCTTTAAAGTCCAACAGGCCACCTCCACCGTCTATATATCAGGTGATCAAGCAAATCTCAGATGTGTCTTTTGGAATTATACAACACAACCATCTGTTGATCATTTTGATCTTCTCACCAATTAGGACCAGGCAATCGTGGGAGTGATTGACCGATCAGCACGTGGCAGGGTCCCACCTGTCTCTCCAAACTATCTTTCTCCTATGCAGCCTTTTTCCACTAGCCGGGGCAGGAGAGGACAGCCTTTCGTTGGATCTTTCAACCAGAGATGTCATTATCAGGTAGTAGGGTTTCTAATATAAATGCGGAACTAATTGAGGTTGTGTTTTACACTCTGTAAAGGTATATTTGAGTGGCGTTTCCCTGTGCAAAATGAACTGCCTCTACACTAGAATGTTCTGGGTGGTTATTAGAATATTGCTAGAAGATCCTCCTTTATGCTAGCCTGGCAAGCCAGACTTGCATCAAGATGTTTAGTCTGGCAACTCTCCATAGACGCGGCTTAATCCGAGGGGCGGGATAAACGGTTGTCTCTCAAAATCCCTCTACACGCAATAGGATAGCGCTAGAACCAACCAGAGCAACGACGAAGGTGACGTGGTCAGAGCGGCAAAGATCCGGTCCAGCAAAACTCCGAACACTTCTTCCTTTTTTAAGTACTGTTCTTTGCTCTTTTCTTAAAGAAACTTAACTCCAAGTCCTCCAGAGTCGCGGCCAAAGCCGATTCGAAAGACCGCTGTTCTCCATCCGCAGCCGCCATTTTTTGTTTTCAAGTGGCAGCCATCGTAACTCTGTCGTCATATGTTAAGCCCGCCCCCGCCTACTCTATACACAACGTAATTGGCCTGACCCAATTTAGGTTTTTGCAGCAAGAAGGTCTATGGAGAGTTGGTAGACTGCCCTGGCTGTAAAATACATTTTGCTGCCGCTAGGGTGCGTCTAGATTTCTAGGCTACCTTTATGCCCCTCTTGCCAGAGTCATTTATCGTTGAAGCATATTTCAATGGACTGTGATCTGTTGAACCGCATTAGGACTCTTATAGTTGACTCCTATAAGTTTAATCCTTTAATTGTGCATGCTCACTTGTTATTCACAAACCTTTTAGTGTCCCAGAGGTGTATACATCTAACATTTAAAGTGCCTATAGAAAATCATCTTACCCCTTGGAAATAGTTGCACTATTTGTTGTACAGCCTGAAATCAAAACCCATTCCAAAAAATGGGTATTTATAAATGGGTAGCTTTATTTACAAATTTTGTCTTACAACATCATACTAATGAGAGAAAAGGGAATCTGTGGATTGACTTGAAGAGAGCAGTACATTTCCGGAATCAGCACGGAATTTGATTGAACTTGAGCAATTCTGCAAAGATTAATGATTTTATAAAGCAAAAGGTGGCTCTCCAAAGTATTAAATCAGGGGACTGCTGACTTTTCCAACCCTGTTCTATTTATTTATTTATTTTAATTTTCAGAACTGTTGCCTTTTCTTTCATTAGTTTTTTTTTAAGGCAATCTCTAAATAAAGCTAGAAAAGGTGTTTTTTTTGTTTTTTGTGGGCTGTACGACAAATATAACCATTTCAAAGGGGAATGATGATTTTTCTATTGGCACTGTATTTTTATAGTGGGTAGAAAAAAAGATTCTATTTTTTGAAACACAAACTAGTTACTTGTTTAATAGGGTTAACCATTTGTTCAAAACCCTTAAATTTGCTCTTAATGCTTTGCTTGGTAAACACCACTAATTATCTAGAAGGCAGTCTGTTGTGTGAATCGGGTTTTTAATAAAGGGTAAGAGGTACAGAAATGGATCTTTTGTTTTTTTAGGCACAAAATAGTCCCATGGTGCCTTGCTCTCCCTTTCGACCCCAAAGACTCTTTTCACCCCAGCAACAATATAACCAGGTGATCCTCTAATTCCTTCACTTTCTGTTCCTGAATAAAACTGCTTTTTTTTCCAGAAGCTCATATCCGTAGTTTCATTTTTTTTTTTTTCTAGCCTGGAGGTTTTCTGTCACCTTCCCGTCCTCATCTCTCTACCCCAATGCCCCACACGCCCAAACTCATGCACCTGCAGTTCGGGACGGAGTCCCCCAGGCCTGCTCCATTCTACAGCCCATCATCCAACATCATGCAGGACTTCAGGTTGGTCATCTACTCCGTTAAGGAATACTTTATCGAAGATTAAAAATATGCACCCTCGTGTTCTTCCAAACCCTTGTATGAAGCATTTGTCAAATAGTTAATAATAACAAGGGACTGGGACACATACAACAAAAATATGTTATAGACCAAGTCAATCACATTGTGAGGCAAACTGAATGTACTTCCATTTATCCAAACTTGACTTGTGAAAAGGTCACATCAAGTGTGATGTTTCATAACTGATCACATCATGGAAAGATTGATTGTGTTAGTGCAACTGGGATTTGAGAATAATGGGTCTGATTCACTAATATTTGTGTGGATTATTTGTATTTATTTTCACAGGAGAACTTCTCAATTTATTTTTGCCTAATTCACAAAATGTGTGTACATAATTTACACACAGCTGTACATGAGACAAATCTGCATCTTTATGCACTTACTGTACGGACCTTTTTCTTACTCTTCTTTACTCTACAGTAAGTGTCTATTTATATTAAGTGCCCCATTATGCTTTTTTTAGATATTAGCTTTCGTGCAGTGTAATATAGTGGTTTGTGAATGTAAAAGGTCTGCAAAGTTTTAAAGATTAAAGTGCACGATAGGGTTATTGTCTCTAAAAAAATAATAAAAAAATAAAGAGAATTTTTTTCTGAACTGCCGAAACAAGTCGTCAAATTCCAGTCGTACTTCTGTAACTTGTATGCGTAACAATGTAACACGTTTGGCCGCCTATGGTCTTCATTGGCTCCAGTCGTACTTCTGTAACTTGTATGCGTAACAATGTAACACGTTTGGCCGCCTATGGTCTTCATTGGCTCCCCGTGAACAATGTCTAATTTGACCTGCTCTCAAACACTGCAGCTTGTTTGTGTTGTGTACATGTCGAAGACGCTGTTTTCTGCTCAGCAAAAGCAAGTTATCTCTGTAAACTTTCAAAGGATGAGGATGTGAAGAGTCGGTGGTTAAAATGATAACAGCGATACAACAGCTGTACAGTATAACCTTTTGACGATTGCTTCTCAACTCTAAATGGGATTGACAAAATCCTTATCCGTTAACAGTACCCACTTTATTTGCACCACATTCCTTCTCAAAATCACAACTTGTAAGTATGATTAATTATTGATGTATACATTTTCTACAGTGTTCAAAATAAGTCGTTTTGTGTATAATATTGTGTAGGTCTCCGGGTAACTCGTGCTACTGTATTACGGTCTTACTGAAATAGTTCTGCTAAGCAGCAGTGGGCCACTATTACCCAAAATTGTCTCCATTAATGCAGACTGACTGTTGTTCTTACTATGAGTAATGATTTTGTTTTACAAACTGTTACATCATTAAAAGTGCTCAGCTAACTCATGCACTGTTATTGATGCAGTTAATGATACAGTTCCCACATGTGCACTGCAATAAATTAGAAATATACACATTGGTTTGTTGATGGACACAGACTGTTTATTGCTAATAGTGAGGAATTAGTTGCAACATTTCATAATTTATGGCAAACTGAGTAGGATATCACTGAGAAACGTCCTGCTCAAGATGTCCGATGGATTTTTTTCCAGAAGCTCATATCCGTAGTTTAATTTTTTTTTTCTAGCCTGGAGGTTTTCTGTCACCTTCCCGTCCTCATCTCTCTACCCCAATGAACCTCTACCCCTGAACAAATTTATGGCAAACTGAGTAGGATATCACTGAGAAACGTCTTACTCAAGATGTCCGATGGAGGTTTGGGTTAAAAATCTAGTTCTTCCAAAGTTTCATCATCGGACTCGCACTTAAATGTATATGGTAAAATCAATGCCATCGTTACGGTCTTTACGGTTTGTACAATCGCTGCGGACGGAGGAAGGCTCCGGAGCTGAAGTTCAGTTATGGTAATGGGTATTTTGTTTTCGACATGCTGTAAGCAGTAGACCAATTACAACAGACTGGCCGGTCTGACCAATCAGAGCAGAGTAGGCTCTCGGAAAGGAGGGGTTTAGAGAAACTGAATCTTCGAACGTGTCATCTGAGAATCTTTGTACAATGTATATTATGTATGAGAATTTATTTTATATTTACATTTGATGCATGTAATCCTGTTGTAACTTTTACGTGTGGTTGGTTGTTACTAAAACATTTTTTCGTAAATTTAGAATACAATTTAAACCGAAAGTTATTGATGAATCTTGGTTTGTTTTTGAAAACGTTCGTACGTAGATTTCATGCGCAAATCCATGCGTACGGTTGGTATAATTTTTACACTGATTGGGTCGCATTCACTAACCATACCATCTCCATATTGCGCTTCACTGAAAAGTCAGTTGGTGGTCTCTTTATGGACGACCAAATGTGTCAATTATATATATTTTTACAAAAATGCAAACCTGTTAAAGTGTACCTTTTGTTGGAAGTGCATGACACCATGAATCAACAGCACTCCATGTTTGTATCCTGGCTTGCAGCGCTTGCCTGATCCCTCTCATATCGCTTCATGTTTCTCTTGGAACCGTTTTGTCAAAATAATGGCAAAAAGTATATTTTAAAAATGCACATGAAAACAGAGCAAGTCTAATATCATGGTGTAATATACCTACCTATTTTACGTCCTGATAACTTAAATTTGTATCGGCCAAAAAAAAAAAATTTGGGTGAAGTTTTCAACCACGGTTCTGTAATTTGGACTTACTAGCTAATATTTGGTCTTTCCACAAATGTTTTTTCCTTTGTCAACTTTTAGAGCACCGTGTCCTGTTGTTCAGTTCCACCCCCAGCACAAGCGGCTTTTGAGTCAGCGACAGCAGAGACCTCACAGGTAAGTGCAATGAACATTGTCTTTTGGAAATGTCTTTCCTTTTTCTGAATTGAAATATAATTCCCAGAAAGCCAGTGAGCTGGGACCCATATTGTCAAATCATGACCGATAAAGAGAAGGAATGGATAATCAGGCTGCAGATGATCCAGCTACAGAGTGAGAATCCACATCTGGATGACTATTATTACCAGGTCTGTATCAGTCCTAAACTTCTCAGCCCTCCAGAAAATGGTCAAGGAAGTTGTTGGGTTTAGGAGGTGTGGGAATCTTTTGGAATCTCATGATTCGATTGAAATCGATTACTGGGGTCACGATTCAATCGAAAATAAATTCTTGATTTTGTATCAATTTGATTTGGCATAGATTTGATTCTTAACTTGTTTTTGAATTTTTATGTATTGTGCATGAATGCATAAATATACTATATAAAACCCTATCAATCATTTATTATGATTGATATTAAAACATACATAGGTGTGATTTAAAGGTGCATTGGGTAATATTAAAGAGAATGTTGACAGAAATGCAATATATACATAACTAAACTCAGCAAAAAAAGAAACGTCCCTTTTTCAGGACTGTGTATTTCAACAATAATGTTGTTAAAATCCAAATAACTTTACAGATCTTCATTGTAAAGGGTTTAAACAATGTTTTCCATGCATGTTCAATTAACCATAATAAATTAATTAACATGCACCTGTGGAATGTTCGTTAAGACCCTAACAGCTTACAAAGAGTAGGCATTTAAGGTCACAGTTCTAAAAACGCAGGACACTAAAGAGACGTGCCTACCGACTGTGGAAAAACACCCAAAGAAAGATGCCCAGGGTCCCTGCTCATCTGCGTGAATGTGCATTAGGCATGCTGCAGGGAGGCATGAGGACTGCTGATGTGGCCAGGGCAATAAATTGCCATGTCCGCACTGTGAGACGCCTAAGACAGCGCTATAGGGAGACAGGAAGGACAGCTGATAATCCTCGCAGTGGAAGACCACGTGTAACAACACCTGTACAGGATCGGTACATCCGAATATCACACCTGCGTGACGGGTACAGGATGGCCACAACAACTGCCCGAGTCACACCAGGAACACACAATCCCTCCATCAGTGCTCAGACTGTCCGCAATAGGCTGAGAGAGGCTGGACTGAGGGCTTGTAGGCCTGTTGTAAGGCAGTTCCTTACCAGACATCACCAGCAACAACGCCGCCTATGGGCACAAACCCACCTTCGCTGGACCAGACAGGAGTGGCAAAAAGTGCTCTTCACTGATGAGTCACGGTTTTGTCTCACCAGGGCTGATGGACGGATTCGTGTTTATCGTCTAAGGAATGAGCGTTACACCGAGGCCTGTACCCTGGAGCGGGATCGATTTGGAGGTGGGGGGTCCGTCATGGTCTGGGGCGGTATATCACATCACCATCGGACTGAGCTTGTTGTCATTGCAGGCAATCTCAATGCCTTGCGGTACAGGGAAGACATCCTCCTCCCTCATGTGGTACCCTTTATGCATGCTCATCCGAACATGATCCTCCAGCAGGACAATGCCACCAGCCATACTGCTCGTTCTGTGCGTGAGTTTTTGCATGACAGCAATGTCAGTGTTCTGCCATGGCCAGCGAAGAGCCCGGATCTCAATCCCATTGAGCACGTCTGGGACCTGTTGGATCGCAGGGTGAGGGCTAGGGCCATTCCCCCCAGAAATGTCCAGGAACTTGCAAATGCCTTGGTGGAAGAGTGGGGTAACATCTCACAGCAAGAACTGACAAATCTGGTCCAGTCAATGAGGAGGAGATGCACTGCAGTACTTCAAGCAGCTGGTGGCCACACCAGATACTGACTGGTACTTTTGATTTTGAGCCTCCCTTCATTCAGGGACACATTATTCTATTTCTGTTAGTCACATGTCTGTGAAACATTTTTAGCTTATGTCTTATGGTGTTGACTCTTTTAGTGTTCATACAAATATTTACACACATTAAGTTTACTGAAAGTAAAAACAGTTGAAAGTCAGAGGACGTTTCTTTTTTTGCTGAGTTTGTTTTCAGTGGTGTATAAAGACCTTACATTATGAGCCGTTATGTTTTTAATAGCTTAGAATGAGCCATTTCTATGTACATACACCGTGGGTCCCCTTATATTGAAATAGCCATTTTGCGCTGATATGTTTCTACAGTATCCCTAAACAGACAATCTACCACAGAGCGCATTTCGTCACTGTTGTTCTTTGTGCAAAGAAACTAGCTAAAGTCAGCGAATGAAACACTGACAGAATCGATGAACAAGTAACTATAATATTCACAATAACATATCGTTTTACTGAATAATTAAGTAAATACAATTATTTAATTGATCTTTAAGAAACCTCTTTGCTTAACGGTCTACTCTCTGCCGACATCTTTTCCTGTCGGCCACTGTATCTTCTGTTGGTTGCAATTTGCAACCTCACCACTAGATGCCGTTAAATCACACTGCACCTTTAAACAAAGTTTTTGAATTATTTTTCAATCTTTGTTACTTCATTTCTCTAAACATTTTATTGAACTTTTATTCATAATAAATTACTTTTCCTGCCTTCTCGTTTTTTAGGATATTGGTAAACGCTAGTTATATTTGTTTAATTTATTTATTTTTCCTGATTCCATTTTTGCCATTGTTTATTATATTGCGTTTAAGGGACTTTGTTTTTTTTGTGATATCTGGCAAACCTTCACTGGAGCTTGAAGGTGAACATGATTTCAACAAGTAAGACATGATCCTGGAACAACTTTCTAATCAACCAATCAGATTTGAAGTTTACAGATTTGTCTAGTTTAGGTTTACAACCAGGGTTAGGTGCTTCTACTACAGTGTTATTTTCTTATCATTTCCCTCTGATTTTAGGGATAAGTTATGGGTTAGGACAAAATTTTCAAACTGGAATATTCCAGGATCAACAAAAATATGCTGATGTTTTGCTTTGCAAATGTCTTACTTTGAAAAATCATGGTGACCCTTTAATGACGAGAGGGAAGAGTTCAGAAGATTAGGAGAGCAGCAGTATGTATATTGACCATCAGCTACTGGTATTGGAGTTATTAACCAAGTTAGTTAAAAATCGTAGATTGTATTGCATTATTATTTTACTCAAGCCCGGTGGAGACAGACACCATCACTGCTTGGCCTTTCATATTCGCCTCATGGCAAGAGCACACGCACGTCATCAAAATATGATTCTTTTTTTTATTCATTAAAATATTTAAATGGAACTGCGTTGCCCTGTTCTTTGTTCCGTCAACATGTTAACAACGCATTTAGAATATAGATTTTTGATGTTTATGAATTAATTTGAATCATTAGAAGATAGAATCGTGAATCTTTTTTTCCCCTGGCTCCTATTAACTACTGTTCGACATCTTTCTCACAACACTGTCCCGTTGGCTTTAAAAATGACCTACTTAATGTATGAGATCGGGTGTCAAATCTAGTTATTTTGAATCTCTGCAGGAGTACTATCAGAGGATGGAAGCCAAACTTGCCGAAGAGGAGATCCTGGGTGACCGGTTAAAGAAGGAACCACCTAAACTCACAACCCCTTATGTTACCAAAACTCTCTCGTACATCCCAGGTCTGGCACAATAAACTGATGTAATGCCTATTTTATAATTGTACAGTATGAATGATTTGCAGTTATTCTTGCATTACTGCAGTGGTCCACTTTGAAGGTTCGCTCGGGCAGGTTGCAGTGTCCACCTGTTTCTCTCCGAGAAGAGCAATTGATGCTGTTCATGCGCACACCCATGAGGAGGTGATATTTGTTGTCTTAACTGAAGATGCAAAAATAATTTGTAATTTGTTGAGGGGAAGAGGGGCTATTTAAAATAAAAATAACAACCCTGTACCTTCTTATTTGAGCAGGAGCACAAAGACACTAGACAGCAAAGGTTGGATGTGTTGAGCACCATTGAGAAGGTAACCACTTTGTAATATTTTAATCCAGTTCTGAAGGTTTCATTTTGGATCGGGACTTTTTATTTTTTGCACTTACACTAGGATGATTGGTGACACATGTCTGGTTAGTACAGTGACTCGCCATCCCTCACATGTTCTCCATATTGTTGCGGTGTCTGAGTCTCTCACACCAACCACCTGTCAGTCACAATCTACCCATCTCTGCCATTCACACTGTTCTTTAATTACTCGTAACCTGTAAGGCCTTTCTGCGTGCCTGCATGCAACCAACAAGAAAAGCCTCTATGACTCTGGGACTAGGGCTGCAATGATGCACTGTATCTATACTACAACAGCCCGTTGTCTCTAGTCCGGGTCCCCGTTGAGTCCGGCCTTGGATCAAAGGTTGTTCCCCCTTATTGACCGACCTGCCTGATTATCCAAGATTAATTCTTAACTCAATGTATAGATGGCACTGTGTAGACCCCTTAAAATTGGTATCTCAGTTTTGTTCTAAATTCTGAAACCTATTTTTCGAGAGACCTACAAGTGTCCACTGGTATGTTGCATATGAACATATTTTACCACTAAATACATAATATTTGTAAGAATCATTGGTTTAGTCTTTTTGTGGTTTACATAATCTGTTAATTGCACTGCTGAAGGGCTGCACATCCTTGGAATAACACTTTTTTTTTTACCTTTAGTGTTTAATAATCATTGTTATAACTGGTCCTTCAGGGTGAAAACTAATAAATTACACTCCTGTCGCATGACTTCTCCAATCTTGCATTCCTCTGCATTCACTTTTGAGTGGAATGACCACATCTCAATATTCAGTCAACAACTGCATTGAAACAACTGCATTTGAACAACTTCCTAACCTATTTTTTCTTTCCATTAATCTCTGATGTTATTTACAATACGGAAGACTAAATCTGTTGCTACTTTGGTTTCATTGTGACTTGTAACTCAGTCAAGTGTATGGGTAACTTTAGTTGGATTCTGAATTTTGAGCCCCGTATGACTGTTTAAACCCTTTGTTTTCTTACAGTTGTACATAGTTTTGTTAGAAGTGGAAGAGGCAGAGAAAATGAAGGCAACGGTGTCTGACAAAGATGAGGAGAGGCGGTTGATGCAGAACATTAAGAGGAAGGTGGAGCAGCTTTATACTGAGCTGCGGGTCACTAATCTACTGTAAGAATCTCCTTTAATTTTCTGTTGTGAATGTACAGTATAAGTTTCTGATCTCATACTACTATAGTCTATCATTTTTATATATATTTTCCCCCTCCCTACAGGGACTCTGGAGAGGAATTTCTTTCGTGTCTACTTGTATCAAAAGGAAAGAGGATGTTGGCCAGACTCCTCCCCTTCCTGTCACATGATGCATCCATACATATCCTGAGCGTGGTGACCAAACACCTCCCAGTATTGATGAGCAGAGATCCAGATGAGGTCCTGGAACATGTGTATTAATTTGTTTTCTGTATAGCTGACTTGTTGATTCACTTATTCAAGCTCTATCCTCTTCACAGGCCCTGCCTGTTTTGTATCCATCGCTCCGTGCTGTGGTTGACGGACTTGTGTTCAGTCAGCTAATCCGAATCCTCAAAGAGTTCACCACATCAATGCCCGACTCAAAAGAGACACGGTTAACACTGGCCTGCCAAAACAAGGTCAGCTTTTAGGAGGTTATATCATTTTGCAGTGTTTTTTTGTATTAATTTTGTCATTTTTCAGTGTACCGTAGTTGTTTTACCATAACCAAAGTTAGCAAATATATGTAACAGCTTTACATTTTCTCAGGGCTTCTTAGTGGCATTGCTGTCTAGAAATATTTTCAGGTTTAATGAATGCAGGTTAAAAACGGTATTTACAACTCATACTGTGTGTTAAATATATTTTTAAATGAATTTAAGTGTTGCTTTGCAGTTTGGTCTGTCGCTGCTGTACGCTCTGCTCTCGCAGGGAGAAAGGCTTTTATCTTCGGACCTTCCCATGGAGCCCAGCATTGGAGACTTTGAGACCTGGTACCATTTGTGCTTTCCCTTAAATTACTTAAAACAATTGTATTAGTCTCTCTATCTACAGTATATCTATATATCTCTGTGGAAGATGTTCACACTGAGAAGCTGTCAAATATCATATATAGTAACTTTGAGGAACAAATCCAAATTTAAGGCATGAGTCACTGCAAATCTATAGATTTCCCTTGATATTGAATCATGTTTATGATTTTGTGTATTATGTTTTGTTCAGATTGTCATCTTGTGTCTTTATACTATTATTATTCTTATGCTGCACTTTCAGCTGAATGCAAACAAAATTTCAAATATATTGGTTGAAACCAGTATGGTTTTCAGTGAATGCCAACAAATTTGGTCTGTTCCTCTGGAAAGTTGTTACAAGATTTTAATTCATTTGTAAATTATTTTTAAAATTGAAACCCAATATTTCTAACAACCATCAAGGACGGATACCGTATTCCATGTGGCCCGGCAGCTATCCCAGACAACACTGGTTGAGCCATTACTTCTGCCCTCCAACCTGCTAACGCTTTTCTGTCGATATCTGGACAAGCGGACCATACACCAGCTGAAGAACAACATGGAGTGAGTCTAAATACTGCACTCAATACTTCACACTTTGCATATCTCTTAGAGCTTTTCAGACCTGTAGATAATGTGCTTTGTTGTGAAACGGGGACATAAATTGAAATGTAGCCTTGTAAAAGCAAACCGAACCAAGAGAGAATTCAACTTTGTAACAAACGCATACCACAATTGCTAGTCACATGCAAGTTAAATTGTCCTCTCATTGGTTCACCGGTTTGTGTTTCGTGATTCCGTTCGTAGCAGTCATACGTAAAGGACTATTGGCTCTGTGGACTAGCTGTCAGTGCCAACACAAATATATATGAATGTGTATAAGCCTGGATTCTGTAACTGATATTCTTTTAAAGCAGGAATCAAGGCCTTGTCTGGAACATTCTTGCAATACCTCCTGTTTAGAAAATGTGCTCACAGATTTCATTGGTGATTTCAAAGTGGAAATTTAATCGTAAGCTTGGTGAACCGTTTTGGAGAATTTGATGTTTCCCCATTCAAAGAGAAAGGAGCTGCACTGAAATGCAGGCGTTTCAAATGGCCTCCGAGTGATATGACTTGTCTTAAAGGGACTCTTATGTTCACCAAACAATTAGACTGTTTTTTTTCAGAACTTTCCTATTATGAATTGATACATATTTGTTTGTCTTGATTGGAACGGTTCACTTGTGGTAAAAAGAAACCAGAGTTTGTTTTTTTATTCGGGCAGATACCGCCTCATTTAGGCAACATCTGGGACCGTTAATTTTGATACACATCCGAGCATGTTCGCATGTGCCTAAACGAACTGAAATATGGGATAAAATGCACCAGGTTCCAAAACAAACATTGAAAATGTTTCACTGAAAAAATGTAGGGTGCGTATATGATGATGATTGGGTGAACTATTACTTTATAAAATGCAGGTACGCCAATCTAATTTCATTTTTAGTTTCTCCTAATGAGAAGGATGAGACTGTTTGAATCCTTTTCATCTGCACTTTTATGCTCTGGATGAACCGAGGTCTTCACACCGTCACAATGTTTAGACATTTTCAGTACATCAACCTTACCCATAGCTTGCTTGTAGTTTTATCTGCACATGAAAATTACACTTGGGGCTAGATTTACTTAAAGCTTGCGACAGCGCAAGCCCTCTTTTAGCATTAGTAAATCCTAACAGTTTTTCTTAAAGGCATGCTGTGAAAAATGAGCAATGAAAAGGCATGGACCGTTATTTTGCGGCTGATCATCTTGCATTATGCATTTATAGGAGCTTCCCTTTCAGATTTATGGGAGGAGAGTATTAACCCTCTTATTGCATATGGGTCTGTTGCACCTTTTGGGTCCTTTTTGGCCCCGAAGTGCTCTGTGGCTTTACACATGTAATAATGCTAATTTGTTTGTATATCAAAAGTTCATAGACCAAATTGTCTAAATTTTAAAAAGATCCACATTTCACTCTGCTGCCACCTATGGAGGAACCATTGCAGCATGAACTTGGATATTCAGGCCGTTTATCTGAAAGTAAAGGTTTATGCAAGTAAAATGAATATTTTGTTTAAACATTTCAGAGTAATATGAATAAACAAAAATTTAAAAATAATAAACAAATATGTTTGAGTCGTACGTTTTAATACATTTAATACATTGGAGTTCACACTGGTAATTTCCATGTGTTTCATTATAATATTCAAATAAAATGTCTCAAATGTTAATGAATATATCTTTCTTGCATCACACTGCCATGTTCTTGTAAGATTTTAAATTTAGGAATAGCATGGTTGAAACGCGACATTCAGAACTTAAAATTTTTTCCAACTAAAACCATATTTTATATCAGATTAGTAATTTCTCATTATTAAGTGAATGTGTAAAATTTAAGTTATGACTGTTATAGGCTTGCGTTCCAATGCAAAGGTTGTATACTAACGGAGTGTCTATTTACATCAAGTGCAAATAGCCCATCCTGTTGGTAGAAACTTTACACTAACTCTGCCCACCAATGTCTGGTTGGGCTAGACGACAACAACAAAAAATGCCTGTAATTTATTGTAGTTAGTAGTGGAGGGGAGTAAGGCGAGTAGCAGATACTTTTGACACGTGTTCGAAACAGTTTGAATCTGCATTATGTAGAACTTATTCTGCTCCCTTTTTCCAGCTTTATTGTCCTAATAAGGTTGAATTTATTTAATATAATCATTACACTCAATACTGTATGTTATTATTGCATGCTGTTTTATAATGCACTAAAATACTGAGGTGCAAATAGTATCTAACTATTTACACTTGTTGCAAAGAAAATACTGCTATTTTTACATAATGCAAATAGAATGTATCGCTAATTGCACTTAGTGCAAATAGCCAATGCCGTATACAACGTTTTTAAAAAAAAAAATGCATTACAAGGGTTAAATGAATCCTGATTTACTGAGGTTTGTGGTACTCATCTTACTGTACTTGCACCATTTATTTAACGCCCCAAAAGCATCTCTTACACAACTGCAGCCCTGAAGAGTTTAGCCTCAATACTAATTAAACGCATCTGATCCCGCTAATCGAGTCCTTCAGGCTCAGTTGAAAACTACAGGCATGTGTGTTGCAGCAGGGTTGTAACTAAACTCTACAAGGATGTGGCCCTTCAGGGACTGAGTTTTGCACTTGACAATGCTGGGATAGTTGCTGCTATGAGGAGGCCAGCAGAGAACAGAGCGTGTGATAGAACGGAAAATTTTCTCCACTCATGTTAATTTATTTGAAATTCCAGAGGAAGACATTTGTACATTGTTTGCAGAGCCATGTGAAATTTAATTTGCTGCGACTGTTCGTAGATTACCCAGACCTGATTATCATCGGCTTGGCTTGTTTGCGACCCTACACTTTGCGCCAATCTCCCGCGGAACTTTTTCACTCCCATCTAAACGTTTAAGAGATTGTAGTAGATTGAGAGTCAGTAAATCTGGCCCTTGAGCTTTTTTATTGTAAGATTAAGTGTTTTATTTTTTTCCTGACTGCAGATCAGCTACAGGATATCTGGCTGTAGCATCATAAAGGAGCACTGACCCAATGACCTCCCTCTACAATGGCCTGAAACAGGATGACACGAAACATGAAATGAACTGGATTTTGTGACAGACCACATTCATCAGTGATTTATCTGTATTCCTGTCAACCTCAATTCCTTTTCTCCTATTTCTTAAACTGTCTACTTTAAGCATATTCCCTTAGTCCTATCAAGGTCAGCTTTGCACTGATTAGCAATTAGCACTTTTTTTTTCTTTTTTTTTTACAAGATTTATCAGTATGATTTATGAAAAAGTGGCTGATATTCAGTCATAAATCATGACCGTATAAAGCCTCATGAAGCGTGTCGTGTCACAGATAAAGCCGATCATGTTAACTTTGTGGTCTTCAGAGCAAGCTGTTGGGGTTGATGTGAGATTGTACAGTTGCACTAAAGGTGTTGGGTTTAATTTGATTTATAAAAACATATTTTGTTATGAAACCAACTGTCTCTCAAAGAAAGGTTTTGGGTGTTAATTTGTATGCCTTAATGTTAATCTCAGAATTATGTACGCTTATGTGAAAAAATGTTTGCGGTATGGTTTCGTTTTATTTTTGTAATTGTTGGACCTAATGTCATATGTATTCTTTTTTTTCACTGTTGCAGAGCACATGCAAATTACAAAAATAAATAAATAAAAATTTGTAAAAGTAATTGACTCAATGTTGATTTTAATTTGTGAATGAATCAACTAACAGATGTTCATTTTTGGACTGTCCTTTGATTTGTGTTACTCACAATATAACATGGCCTTGAGTGCATTTTAAAGTAACTTAAAATTAATAAAAGGCCCCTTTATTTAAAGTGTTATAACCCTATACATTGATCAGTGAACATGAACAAAATGAATGTGTGTTCCATTAATTTTCGCTCTTTGCATCACCAAACAGTGCTACATAAACACCATTGCTTATCTACAGATATATGAGCTAAAGAGCATGCTTTCTGATTAGTGCAACTACAGTTTAGGAGTTACCCACTCCATGTTGATATGACCTCTCAAATGTATTTTGCCATAAATTATTCAGGCTTCTATTAAAAAAAGTGTTTTACAGTCTTTCTCATGTGAATGTACACACTTCACAAAAGCACACTTTATTTCTTAATATGTAAAACTTTTAAAACTTAAATTAGTTTGAGTGGTTTTGCATAGTTTCCAAAGATATACAGTGGGGAGGATACACTGCCGATTTTGCAAGTTTTCCTACTTTGCAGAGGTCTGTAATTTGTATCATAGGTACACTTCAACTGTGAGAGACAGAATCTGAAACAAAAATCCAGAAAAACACATTGCATCATTTTTAAATAATTAATTTGCATTTTATTGCATGACATAAGTATTTGATCACCTACCAACCAGTAAGAATTCTGGCTCTCACAGACCTGTTAGTTTTTCTTTAAGAACCCCTCCTGTTCTCCACTCATTGCCTGTATTAACTGCACCTGTTTGAACTCGTTACCTGTATAAAAGACACCTGTCCACACACTCAATCAAACAGACTCCAACCTCTCCACAATGGCCAAGACCAGAGAGCTGTGTGAGGACATCAGGGATACAATTGTAGACCTGCACAAGGCTGGGATGGGCTACAGGACAATAGGCAAGCAGTTTGGTGAGAAGGTAACAACTGTTGGCGCAATTATTAGAAAATGGAAGAAGTTCAAGATGATGGTCAATCTCCCTCGGTCTGGGGCACCATGCACGATCTCACCTCGTGGGGCATCAGTGATCATGAGGAAGGTGAGGGATCAGCCCAGAACTACACATCAGGAGCTGGTCAATGAGCTGAAGAAAGCTGGGACCACAGTCTCAAAGAAAACCATTAGTAACACACTACGCTGTCATGGATTAAAATCCTGCAGTGCACGCAAGGTCCCCCTGCTCAAGCCAGGGCATGTCCAGGCCCATCTGAATTTTGCCAATGACCATCTGGATGATCCAGAGGAGGAATGGGAAAAGGTCATGTGATCTGATGAGACAAAATAGAGCTTTTTGGTCTAAAGTCCACACGCCGTGTTTGGAGGAAGAAGGATGAGTACAACCCCAAGAACACCATCCCAACCGTGAAGCATGGAGGTGGAAACATCATTCTTGGGGGATGCTTTTTTGCAAAGGGGACAGGACGACTGCACCGTATTGGGTCTTCCAGCATGACAACGACCCGAAACACACAGCCAGGGCAACTAAGGAGTGGCTCCGTAAGAAGCATCTCAAGGTCCTGGTCTCCTGGAGTGGCCTAACCAGTCTCCAGACCTGAACCCAATAGAAAATCTTTGGAGGGAGCTGATAGCCCATATTGCCCAGCGACAGCCCCAAAACCTGAAGGATCTGGAGAAGGTCTGTATGGAGGAGTGGGGCAAAATCCCTGCAGCAGTGTGTGCAAACCTGGTCAAGAACTACAGGAAACGTATGATCTCTGTAATTGCAAACAAAGGTTTCTGTACCAAATATTAAGTTCTGCTTTTCTGATGTATCAAACACTTATGTCATGCAATAAAATGCAAATGAATTACCTAAATCATACAATGTGATTTTCTGGAGTTTTGTTTTAGATTACGTCACTCATTGAAGTGTACAGTACCTATGATAAAAATTGCAGACCTCTACATGCTTTGTAAGTGGGAAAACCTGCAAAATTGGTCAGTGTATCAAATACTTGTTCTCCATACTATTTGTAGAATCCCTTCTTTGGTATAGTGTTTTTCTTCGAATGTACCAGTGTTTCAGATTTAAAGGTAGGGTAGGTCAGAATTGTCTAAAAAAAACTTTGATTCAAATTTGTTTAAACTGTCTTTATATACCAATACATAATTACAATGCAAGTACTCTGAAATAGAGAGTATAAAAAACTGAGTGACTCTAGTGTATTTAATCTTCAATAAACACAGCTCATTAATTCCATTCACTCCCACCTAAAAACGGGTGCGCGACTGCGCGCATGTGAGCAGAGCCATAGCGCGGTAGTCATGGCGACGGAGAGTGACAGTCGCGCAAGCCAATCACTTGTTTCGTCCCGGTAGGAATTAATGAGCTGTGTTATTTGAAGATTAAATACACTATAGTCACTCAATTTTTATACTCTCTTTTTCAAAGTACTTACATTTTAATTATGTATTGGTATATAAAGACAGTTTAAGCCAATTTGAAAAAAAGTTCTTTAGACAATTCTTACCTACACAACCTTTAAGTATAGCTTGGAAAAGTCTGGAAGATAGCGGAGGCATTTTTAATTGAATGACAATGATTTCACTCAATTAGTTTTTATTGCAATTGGCAAAGATATCTGAAATGTGCATCTAACTCCTAGAATAACTGAAAAATAACCCAATGAATTAGAATTCGTATTAAATAAAAAATAATTATATAAAAAAAAATACTAACATCTGGCCAACTCCAACATCCTGATGGTGAGTTTTAAATGGGAACTAATCATTCTCACTTTCTTTCAGATTTTTTTCTTTTTTTTTTCTCAGAATTATACATTTCCTAATTTATATTTGTATATACTGGTTTAGCTCCTTGTCCAGGTAAAGCGATTTTAGAAGTGAATCATACAAAATAATTTTACTTTCAGTCTGTGTTTGCTTGTTTTTACTGCACTGAGTTTTCAGATCAGTCACATCTTCATTCTAACTAACACAGAGAACTCCTTTGTGTGTTTTAGGGTGAGTCAGGGTCAGGTAATTCGACATATCAGTGTATGCGTAAAAGTGTATCGGAAAAGAGTAGGTTCGGGGGTTAAAGGTCAAGCTTTCAACTCTCCTTCACCTCTTGATATGAGGATTTTGGTCCTGTGTGTGGAATGTCAGCCTAAAGTGAGACACTTGAGGGTTTTTTTTCTTCTGGTGTACCAACATTGATTTACTTTCTCATGAGCTGTCTTTCCATATCGAAAGGGAGTTATCTCAGGCTGTTTTCAGAAAAGGAGCATGCAATGTGCTGTGTACGCAGTGTGGAAAATCAACTAATTTGAGTAATCTCAGTGAAGCCACATGACACAATCTGGGTAATTACTAGGAAATCTTTATGATGTTAGTTTTATATTCAGTAGTGAGGCCATAAGCCAATCAAAGCTGCCAGGATATATTTAAAATGTGGAAATAAAACAAACAGAACAGATCGCCATGCAATTCTATGAATGCAGTGTCCAGAACAATATAGTGATCTTGCACAATGTCATTATTACTTTACTGTCGACTCTCTCATATGGAGTGAGGTTACTTGTGATTCATTCTAAAAGTTTGAATTATTAGTAATTGGTCTCTCTCTCTCTCTCTCTCTCTCTCTCTCTCTCTCTCTCTCTCTCTCTCTCTCTATATATATATATATATATATATATATAGAATGTATGTATTACAGTTCATATTACACTTTACAATAAGGTTTCATTTGTTAATACTAGTTAACTAAATCAGTTAACATCAACTAACAATGAAGAATACTTATATAGTTTATATTAATTTAAACTATACTAATAGTCCTATAGTTAAAATCAAAAATTTACTTTGCTAACCGACTGTGAACTAAAATGAACCAACTATGAACAATTATATTTTACTCACCTTTACAAAGAGATTAATAACATATAAAAACATATATGCTCATTGTTAGTTCATGTTAGAGCTAATGCATTAATGAGATCTTATTGTAAAGTGTTACCGAAACGCACATTATCTTGTGCATTGTCTTTATTTATTTTATTATATGATATTATTATTGTTGGAAAGGCTATTCAGTTTGCCTGCATCGAAATGGAGCAACTATTGCTGGTATTGTGTAATGTTATTGACTTGGAACCCTGTGTATTTGTTCATTGTGTTTCAAATGTATTAGCGTTTGAGTGACAAGACTCATAGTTTACATAGTGTCTGACTGTCAGCTGGTTTCATTCTACGTCTGCAAGTCAAACCTATAAACGGAGTCTCTTCAAACTCTGTGCCAGACATTAGCCTTTTCACTGGCTAGTGCAGATATAATGGTTTATTTGAAGAGCATACAGTGAACTGCTGTTTGGATGGATGGATTTTTGCTCTGTTTAACATTCACATAGAAACATTCTCTAGTGACAACATTGGTTCTATAAAAAACATTTCATTAAGGTTACACTTTATTTTAAATTGGCCTTGTTACAGTGTAACTATACATTTAAGTACGGAGTAATATACATGTACTTACCATAAAATTCAGTTTAGGGTTAGTTAAATGTAATAATTTACTGTTATTATACGGTAAGTACATGAAGCATAAAAGGACACTAAAATAAAGTGTTACCAAAATTAGCAATTGAAATCAGAGAATAATAAATTCTCTGCAAAAATAAAAATCTAATAAGAGGTAAGCCAAATAAGGAAAGTTAAGTGCAACTTCGTGATAATGAACTGCTGAACTTGCATGATTCCACTAAATACACAAAAAGATCATTAATTGGACTTGAATTGATTTCTTTGTAGATAATGTGATGTGTATAATTCGAGAAGAGAAAGAATGCTGCATGTGTCATATCAACCCTGTAGTTATTTAGCACATGTGGTGAGGAACATAAAGTTTTATGAGGCCCTAGAAGTCTCTTTTTTGGATGACCCCTATAGAGGAGGTGCCACTGCGGACAAAACCGTTTAAAAGCTCAGTGGAGAGCTTACGAATCTTCTGTCTATGAGCTGTGCCCTGTATGATTTGTGTTAGGTATTCTGTCTCTCTGTTTTCCTTGTATTTGTTTTAATCTCTGTAGATATATCCACAATGTTGAAATGGACACTTCTAAGGATGATGTTATTGCTCTGGATGACAAAAGTAACGCTTCAGGGTGGCACAGGTAAGGATGCTGATGAGAAAACAATGCTCATATCGAGTACTTAAAATGTGATGTGATTGTCGTTTTGCTTTGAGTGTCTGCTAGAATTACAGGAGTTTTTTACCTTAAGTTATTGGGGAACAAATTAGGTTTCTGGGCTTATGTTCTTGGTGTAGAACTAATTAGTATTAAGACTTCTGAGATGTTACCAGGCAAATATTTCCCATTTATACAGAAATGACCAAAGAAAAAGCATGTCACATTGAATGTTTAAGGCATTTATAGACACAGTATGATTTGTGATGGTAGCAGTAAGTAAAATGTTTTTTTTTTGTGTGTGTGTGTGTTGCCATTTTGTAGGCTGGTGGTAACCAGCATCATAAACGGTTACAGTATTTCTCAAGCATTTCATAAAGATTTGTAGAAGTGAAAAGTCTTTACGAGCGAGTCACACCCACAAAAAAGAAGAAGGGGAAAAAGCCGCTGTGGTTGCCAGAACTTTACTGTAAAAAATACGGTAGCTACTTTTAAAGTTTTTCAGATGAACCTAAATTGACTAAATGATATTTGATTAACTGAAATAATGTTAATATAAAAAATTTATAAAATATTTGTTTTAACCATAATAATATACTGGCAAGTGGCAACAACCTTAAAAACACAGTGGAGAAAAAAGGCACATGGTGAATCAAAATTCATTACAACTAGCTTTCCACAAACTGAGGTTAATACTAAAATATAGAGGATGCGTAAGATGTTACATGAAACCCAATGTGCATAACTGATAAGAGAAAAAATAAGAAGAAACATGAATATGACCATCAGCAGGGCAAAGTATTGACAATGAAAACAGAACATAGGTATCCCCCCTATACATTTAAAAAAAAAAAAAAAAAAAAAAAAATGTGATCCTGGAAACCATTTGTACTGCTCTCGATGGTTTGATTGATCGCAACAACAATCCGTGTGTTGTTTGAATTTGGTTTAAAAAGTCATAAGATTTAATAATTCAGTAAAATAACCTGTAAAATAAACTTGTAATTTTGAAGCAGGGTTCGCACTGCTTTTTACCAGTTATAAAAGGGATAGTTTACCCAAAAATTACATTTAAAGTCATTTACTCACCCTCAAGTTGTTCCAAACCTGTATAAATATATTTTTCCTGTTGAATGAAAAAATATATATTTTTAAGAATATGGGTAATTCTTGTTTCACGCTGTACAAGTTTGGCACGGCAATGTGGGATTAACCCCTCAAAAGCTGTGCAGGGTTTAAAGGGATAGTTTACCCAAAAATGGAAATTCTGTCTGAAAGTTGTTCCAAACCTGTACGAGTTTCTTTCTTCTATTAAACATGAACAAATATATTTTAAAGAATGCTGGTAATCAACGTTGATGGGCCCCATTGACTTGCATAGTTTTTTGTTTTTGTTTTCATAATGAAGTCAATGGGGTCCATCAACTTTGATAACAAGCTTTCTACAGTGTGAAACAATGTGGTGTCCGAAAGTTATGGCGAGATGCTTAGCAACAAACATCCAATCATATGCTTCATACTCATGTGCTTTGGACAGAAACACTGTGTGTTGTATAAAAAGTAATTTCAGCAGTTGAGGGGGAAAAATGTCAAATGATGGAAGATTTTACCTTTATTTATAAAGTCTTGATACTGAAAAAAAACTTGATAGTACAGTCGGCAATATATAATATGGGGATTACTTACAGAATCTTATAAATTCATTCATCACTTTTGATTCTCAGCCCTGTAAGAAACATATGGTTAAAATAATTGACCCTCTGCAAATATTTTTTTTTTTTTATGTACTTATCATACAAGATTTTTCAGATTTTTTTTTTTTTTTAATAATCAGAATTTGCCCGCAGAATTAAACATCCAAGATATGTTGTGTATTTCAATTTCTGAAACGTCTTAGTATTTTATGAAATTTTCTTGCCAAGGGCTTCTTAACATCAAAGCAAAATGAGTGAGTTTCCCCTGCAATGTCTGAATCTAACATCTCCCTGTGAGAATATAATTATTACCTGCACAGAATTGCTCAACTTGTTCTCTTGCCCCTGCTGTCTCCAGGAACTGCCTGTTCCCCCGATACTTAGACAACAGTATACTGTAAGATGCAGCAGTTATATTAGTTCACGTTACCTGTGAAAATAGTTAATGGAAACAGTTTCATAATAGATCCATCATTAACTTCAAATAACACAAGTATAGTGTAAAGCAATTTATCGATACACTATAGTTTTATAATGCTGTATTGAACAGAATATGTGACGTGTCTGTATACATTCTAAACCAACAATAGAGCTTCCACAAATTTCAGCTATATTTGTTTGTTGACATTAATTTTTGTATTTAAATAATTGATTTTTGTGATTCTTTAAGTTCCATTAAATATTGTACAGTACTGTCATGTCAGAGGATAACCTCCTGTACATTTTGTTTTGTTATTATTTAAGGGTACCAACCTCAAAATCCAAATGGCGGTGCAGTACAAATGTCACCAGGAGCAGGTAATATCAATCTGTCTATGTTGATGTATGCATGGCTATTTCCGTTAGTCATTCTGAACTAATCCAAGTCTGTGAAATTATTATGCAATTTTTTTAATGGTTTTCTGGTGTTGTAAATATTCAGCTTAGAAAAATGCGATAACCCAATAAATCTGTATTTTCAGGTTATGGAGTGGGTCCAAATAGCAACTCCGCAAATACGAAAGGAAACGGTACGCAAGAACAGAGTTTATATAATATACTTGGTTTTTGATCTTTTGTGAATAACTATATCATAACATATAAAATGTGATGCGATAAATCAGTTAAGGTTTTATTTTATATAGCTTTCTGAAATATTTAAAGGTGGGGTATGTAATTCTGTTTTTTGGCCATTTTTTCAAAATCACTTAAAATCCTATTCCTAACCCACTTACAGCCACTGAGTTAGAAGCACTGAAATAAAAATTAAGCAATTTAATCATCTGTGGAGCAGGCAGGACTCAAAAAACACTGGCCAATCATTTCCAAGACCACCTAGAATCATTGGACAGTAAGTGTGTCAATCAATCGGTCGTACCATTGATTGGTCCATGTTCTTTGAATGGGTGGAGTCAAAGGAAAGAAGGTAGGACCATTTGAGTTGTGTATTTTCAAAATCTACCGGCCGTTTTGCAAATCACATACTCCACCTTTAATATTTAGCATATCTATTTGTGTGCATGTACAGAAGTTTTGTTTACTGTTTTATAAAATGAAATATATTTACATTTTATTTACATATATCAAGGAAACTTCTTTAACAATGATCTTTCTGTCTCTTGATATACTTATGTACATCTGGACATTTTATTGAATTGATTATTTTGGATTCTCTGTGATTGGATGGATGGATGGATGGATGGATGGATTTGTGTTTAAATGTTTTCTTTTTATTATCAGGTTATCCTGTAAACAAAGGTACAGGTAAGCCCAAACCATGAAATGCAGTATGTGATATGTAATATGTGATATATACTATAATGAAGTGCATCAGTTCCAAAATTTGAATAAATCATCATACACCTGTGTGTTGTCTTTCAGGTTCTTATGGAAGTGCACAAAATAAGCCTGGATATGGAGGTCATCCCCGAAATGGTATGAGCTTTTTTTGCTTGTACTGAAGCATAAGTACATAATCAGATTTTTCTTTTTTTTTACATATATTTTTCGTTTGTTATAAGTTGGAAGAGGGATGGGAATGGTGTGTGTGCGTGTACTTGTACAACTATTTTTGTGAGGACCTGTTTAAAATCAGAGGAACTATTTTGTGACTTTGAGTTTTAAACCGTGTGTGTCTGTTATGCAATGCAAAAGTAACGTAACTCTTTTTTTTTACAGAGTAATGCAATATTGTAACATTACTTTTTAAGTAACTTTCCCCAACAGTGTTTAAAGGCCTGTTAGAGGGTCAAGACTTGGTTTTAGGGATAAGGTTATAATTATATTAAGGGTAGATTTAGAGTAAGGGTTCGTGTTAGGAGCTTTGTTGTAATTTGTAGGGTTAGGAGCTAGAGATTGCATTGTGTGTGTGCGTGCGTGCGTGTGAGAAACTCTCTAATTGCACTACATTCCTGTCATTTATTGTTACAGCTAATGGGAATGGGAATGGGAACGGCTACCGAACACCGTCTTATGGGGGTGAGTTTAATCTCAAGAGTCAATGTGCATACAGATTGTGCAAACACCCATTTAGAATGTGTACAAACACCATTGTGTTTTGTTTCAGCATATAAAACTGTTGTTATTGTGCATTTACTTTCATTAAAAGTCTGTTTAATATTGTCTGAAGGCTACAGCAATTTAATGGGCACTCATCCCCAAAAAGGAGCTGGTCTAGGTAAGTCTTATCTTAATATTCTCTTAAAGATTAGGTCACCCTGCAAGGTCTTATGTTTTACTTGCTTTCTTCTGTGGAACACAAATGGTATATTTCTGAAGAATTTAGGTGGTCAGTTTTGGGGTAAATATCAAGAACCATAAGCTACACCACCAATATTTTGTCAAATGAAGTACATTTGTACATACCAACCATAGTTCTACCATGTTAATATGTTAAAATGTTTTTTTTTTCATAAGTGGAAGTAAAATTTATTGATCACAGGGATGGTTGTAAGATAGTATGGGGTGCATGTGTGAGACACATAGCACATTATTTTTACATCACAAGAGACATATAAAAAATAGAAAAATCATTAAAACCTATATTATTAATAAATTATAGTAATTAATAATGCATTGATATGATTATCAGGATTAGAGATATGGTATTAAGGTCTGGCTTATGAAATATAATCTCTGATAAATCAAGTGCGGTTTGAAGAACAGAGCCCTGGTTTAAGTGTATACTTAATTTTCACCTCACTTTCTGCAGGATACACCAATGGAGGGGCGACCAAGTCACAAAGCAAACAAGGTAAATTAAATTGTACTTAGTCAGCTTGCTTTTCTGTAATCAACTATAATGTGTCTGTAACTGGGGTAACCGTAGAACCTCTAAACTGATTTGGGATTGGTTTTGTTTAGGATATGGAGGATATCCTAATGGAGGTGCAGCTAACCAACCTAACACAGGTGATTTATATTGGATGTTTAAATTAATTTGATTATATTGGATGTTTAAATAAATTTGATTCTAAAGTGTTATTACAGTGTAGAGAGTACTAAATTCTGATAAGAACTCAGGATATTAAACAAGTCTAAAAGTATTTTTCACTAATTAGCTCTTCTCTTCAATGTACAGGGTATCCCAATGGTGGAACCAAGGGACCTAAACCAGGTACACTTTTAGATTTATATTAACAGGTGCACATTTAGATAAAGGTAACACTTTACAACCAAGGGACCTAAGCCAGGTAAACTAAGTTTATGTGTAATGTGTATGTTGTGTATTTTTGTCCTTTGTCTGATTTTTCCATATCATATACTTTATTAATAAACCAAACTGTAGTGTAGCCCCATTTAGATTAATAATGTTTATTATTAGTGGAGGAATTGTTTATCAGGGGATAAAGCACTAAAGGCATGTATTGTAAACTGAGGTAACTGGAGAACCTCTGAACTGATTTGGGATTGGTTTTCTTCAGGATATGGAGGATATCCTAATAGAGGTGCAGCTAACCAACCTAATACAGGTAATACACTGTCACCAGCTCTAGTACAATTATTACGGTGTGGAAAATACCGAATTCTGAAAAGAACTGAGGATATTACACTGGTTTAAAGTACTTTTCTCTAATTAGGCTCTTCTCTTCAAAATATGGGGTATCCCAATGGTGGAACCAAGGGACCTAAACCAGGTAAACAATTTTTGTGTATGTGTAGCGCTTTTTTTTTTTTTTTCTTTGTTTGATTTTTCCATACAATTTGTATTTTATGTGTTGGATCTGCTTCAAAGGATATGGTGCTAAAGCTGGACCCTCAAATGGACAAGTAGCCAAACCTAATTGTAAATAGCATGACAATATTACTATTATAAAACAGTTTTGGCTCTAAATTCCAGTTGGATAAGCTGCATTCAAAGCCACTGTAAAATATGATATCCGCACACATTTAGTATGACTGCACATTAGTTAACTTACTTTATAATACACTAACAGTTTAGCCCCATTTATATGAATAATGTATATTATTGGAGGAGGAATTGTTTATTAGGTGACAAAGAAAGCACTAAAGGCCTGTATTGTAAACTGAGGTAACTGGAGAACCTCTAAACTGATTTGGGATTGGTTTTGTTCAGGAAATGGAGGATATCCTAATGGAGGTGCAGCTAACCAACCTAATACAGGTAATACACTGGATGTCACCAGCTCTAGTGCAATGATTACAGTGGAAAATACTGAATTCTGAAAAGAACTGAGTATTTTTTGTTTTTATTTTCCTTTGTCTGATTTTTCCGTATTATTTTAATTGTATGTGTGTTGGGTCTGCTTCAAAGGATATGGTGCTAAAGCTGGACCCTCAAATGGACAAGTAGCCAAACCTAGTGGTAAATAGCATGAAAATATTACTATTACAAAACAGTTTTGGCTCTAAATTCCAGTTGGATAAGCCGTGTTCAAAGCCACTCTAAAATATGATATCCGCACACATTTAGTTTGACTGCATATTAGTTACATTTCTTTATACACCAACTCTAGTTTAGCCCCATTTAGATGAATAATCGGTATTATTGGTGAAGAAGTTGTTTATTAGGGGATAAAGCACTAAAGGTCTGTATTGTAAACTGGGGTAACTGGAGAACCTCTTAACTGATTTGAGATTGGTTTTCTTCAGGATATGGAGGATATCCTAATGGAGGTGCAGCTAACCAACCTAATACAGGTAATACACAGGATGACACCAGCTCTATTGCAATTATTACAGTGGAAAATACTGAATTCTGAAAAGAACTGAGGATATTACACTGGTTTAAAGTACTTTTCTCTAATTAGGCTCTTCTCCTCAAAATATGGGGTATCCCAATGGTGGAACCAAGGGACCTAAATCAGGTAAACTATTTTTGTGTGTGTGTAATACGTATGTTGTGTTTTTTTTTCTTTTGTCTGATTTTTCCATATCATTTGAATCTTATGTTTGTTGGGTCTGCTTCAAAGGATATGGTGCTATAGCTGGACCCTCAAATGGACAAGGAGCCAATCCTAATGGTAAATAGCATGACAATAGGTCTCATTCACTAATAAATGCGTAGATTATTTTGTATTAGTACGCACAGGAGAACTTCTCATGAAAAATCTTTGCCTAATTCACAACACGTTCATACAAGCATGAATTTGTTCTTAAAGGATAATTCCGGTATTTAACACCTTGAGTCTATATTGTAGTATGTTTTGGATGAACAAGAGTGGTGGACAACATTTTTTTAACAATGGTTCCTCTCTCGAGTTTTTGACTATAAAAGAATTGGCCATGGACCCATTTAACATTGGAGTCAATGTGCATGTCCGAAAATGTCATTAAAACAACCTTTAACATTAGTTTTCAAAACTGTGCAACTCACCGAGTGATTAGTGATGTTAGTTGATGTTCCAGAAACAAAAAGTGTTGCGAAATACAGTTTCTGTCGTGTTTTATTCGTCATTTTGTAAAATCCCATTGAATTCTGTTGAAGGACTGAGTGCTCGTTAATATAAATGCGCTAACGGAAACGGAAAGGGGGCTGTTTACATTTGGTCGATGTAATCTTTTTGCTCGCTTTCGTTTCTCATAAGGCTAGCGAGCAGAGCTCTTTACCGCAGTTTTTGACCGCACAAATTCTAACCATATTGAAAGACGTGACCACTGACCAGTGCAATATGAAGTTGAACTCGACTGTGACCGTGAGTGTCCCGCGAGACATAAACATCGGTTATCGCCATCAAGTGGTCGGGAGTGTGCTGACGCTTCAGATTCAAATATTGAGCGGAAGTTACACGGTTGTGAAGTGTCTGAAAAAATAGTTCCACTATAGCAAAATAAACGGATTGGAATCATATATTGCGACGATTTATTATTTATAATCATCAACGAACACCACTAACCACTCGGTGAGTTTAACAGTTTTGTAAACGAACATTATTGGCTGTTTTAATGACATTTTCGGACATGCACATTGACTCCAATGTTAAATGGGTCCATGGTCAATTCTTTTATAGTCAAAAACTCGAGAGAGGAACCATTGTCAAAAAAATGTTGTCCACCACTTGTTCATCCAAAACAAACTACAATATAGACTCAAGGTGTTAAATACCGGAATTATCCTTTAATATCGTTCTGATGTTAGTGAATTTGGAGTAGCTACTCTAAATGAGCAGCTGCGTTCACAAGGTTAGTCATTTGCATAAAACAAGCCCTAACCATCTCCATAATGGATTTCCGCACATGCTTTCCTTACAGCCTTTCGTCGCTCTAGTCAAACTTGCCGCTGTTTGCTGACGAGCTCTCGCCCGATCTCGAGCAATGACTAGTGTGCCATTCTCCTCTCTTGAGCCAGCTGTACACATGCGAATATCTGCGTTATTCAGAGAAACCTTTCCCAGCTACAGCTCTAACGCCGCTTTTCTTACTGTTAAACTGTACAAATTTAATGTATTTAAGATTAAATTAAATTGTATTATTTTATCATTGTATTATATAATTTTATAAATGGACTATATAATACAATTAATGCAACATACTTCAAGTTCAATATAATTATAGTCGTATTAGGATGATATATAACTTAACACAATTATAAGGCCGTACAGAGTAAGTGTTTTTTGTGAATGTGTGGTTTCAGTTCCTATATTTTTCGTAAATTTAGTATACAATTTATTACGAAATTTTTGGTGAATCGTGATTTGTTCCTAAAATCGTTTGTACGCACATTTCACGCACAAATCAGTTTGTACGCACACTTAGTGAATCAGACACAATATTATAAAACCATTTTTTGACTATAAATTGCAATTGGATAAGGTGCGTTCAAGGCCACTGCAAAATATATTATATCAGCACACCTTTAGTTTGACTACACATTAATAGAATTTCTTTATAATAAACCAACTGTAGTTTAGCCCCATTTAGATTAATAATCTGTTTTATTGGTGGAGAAGTTGTTTATTAGAGGTAAAGCACTAAAGGTCTGTATTGTAAACTGAGGTAACTGAGAAACTCTAAACTGATTTGATATTGGTTGTCTTCAGGATATGGAGGATATCCTAATAGAGGTGCAGCTAACCAACCTAATACAGGTAATACACTGGATGTCACCAGCTCTAGTGCAATTATTACAGTGTGGAAAATACTGAATTCTGAAAAGAACTGAGGATATTACACTGGTTTAAAGTTTTTTTTAAAATTATTATTAGGCTCTTCTCTTCAATATGTGGGGTATCCTAATGGTGGAACCAAGGGACCTAAGCCAGGTAAACGCGTATTGTATGTATTTATTTTTCCTCTGTTTGATTTTTTCGTATCATTTGTATCTTATGTGGTTTGGGTCTGCTTCAAAGGATATGGTGCTAAAGCTGGACCCTCAAATGGACAAGGAGCCAATCCTAATGGTAAATAGCATGACATTGTTACTATTATAACACATATTTATTGGCTCTAAAATCAGGTTAGATAAACTATGTTTAAAGCCACTGTAATATATATATATATATATATATATATATATATATATATATATATATATATATATATATATATATATATATATATATATATATTTATATATATATATATCTGCACAACTTTTGATTGCACATTAATTGAATTCTTTATTAATGAACCAACTGTAGTATAGCCCCCTTTAGATGAATAATCTATTTTATTCTTGGTGTAGTTGTTTGAGTAAAGCACTAAAGGTCTGTATTGTAAACTGGGGTAACTGGAGAAACTCTAAACTGATTTAGGATTGGTTTTGTTCAGGATATGGAAGAAATCCTAATGGAGGTGCAGCTAACCAACCTAATACAGGTAATACACTGTCACCAGCTCTAAAGTGTAATTATTATGATGTGGATAATACTGAAATCTAAAAAGAATGAGGATATTTAAAGTACTTTTCTCTATCTAGGTTCTTCACTTCAAAATATGGGGTATCCCAATGGTGGAACCAAGGGACCTAAACCAGGTAGCCTAAATGCTTATTGTGTGTGTTATGCATATAGTGTGTATTTCTTTTTCTTTCGCCTGATTTTTCAGTATTATTTGAAATCGTTTGTGTGTGTGGTTTGCTTCAAAGGATATGGTGCTAAAGCTGGACTCTCAAATGGACAAGGAGCCAAGCATACTGGTAAATACCATGTGTTTATTACATGCTACAGTTTTGGCTCTAAAATCTAGTTGGATAAGCTGTTTTAGAAGCCACTGTAAAATATGATATTCACACACCTTTGATTGCACATTGAATTCTTTATTAATAAACTAACTGTAGTGTAGCCCCATTAATAATTAATTATAATTAATAATGTATATTATTGGTGGAGGAATTGTGTATTAGGGGACAAAGCACTATAGGTCTGTATTGTAAACTGAGGTAACTGGAGAACCGCCAAACTGATTTAGGATTGGTTTTGTTCAGGAAATGGAGGATATCCTAATGGAGGTGCAGCTAACCAACCTAATACAGGTAATACACAGGATGACACCAGCTCTAGTGCAATTATTACAGTGGAAAATACTGAATTCTGAAAAGAACTGAGGATATTACACTGGTTTAATGTTCTTTTCTCTAATTAGGCTCTTCTCTTCAAAATATGGGGTATCCCAATGGTGGAACCAAGGGACCTAAATCAGGTAAACTATTTATGTGTGTGTAATGTGCATGTTGTTGTTTTTTGTTTTGTTTTTGTCAGATTTTTTCGTATAATTTGAATCTTATGTTTGTTGCGTCTGTTTCAAAGGATATGGCGCTAAAGCTGGACCCTCAAATGGACAAGGAGCCAATCCTAATGGTAAAGAGCATGTGATTATTACTATTATAAAACATATGGTTTTTGCCTTAAAATCTGATTGGATAGGCTGCTTTTGAAGCCACTGTAAAATATGATATCCGTACAAATTTGATTGCACATTAGTTGAATTCTTTATTAATAAACCAACAGTAGTGTAGCCCCATTTTGATTAATAATGAATATTATCGGTGGAAGAGTTGTTTATTATGAGTATAGCACTAAAGGCCTGTATTGTAAAATGAGGAGAACCTCTAAACTGATTCGAGATTGGTTTTCTTCAGGATATGGAGGATATCCTAATGGAGGTGCAGCTAACCAACCTAATACAGGTAATACACTGTCACAAGTTCAAGTTCTCACTTACAGTGTGGATAATGCTGATTTCTGAAAATAACTGAGGATATTACACTTGTTTAAAGTATTTTTCTTTACTTAGGCTCTTCTCTTCAAAATATGGGGTATCCTAATGGTGGAACCAAGGGACCTAAACCAGGTTAAAAATAAATACATAAAAAGTTGTGTAATGCCTATAGTGTGTATTTATTTTTCCTTTGTCTGATTTTTCTGTATTATTTGAAATCTTATTCGTAAATCTTAATCGTTTGTTGGATCTGCTTCAAAGGATATGGTGCTATAGCTGGACCCTCAAATGGACAAGGAGCCAAGCCTAATGGTAAATAGAATGACATCATTACTATTATATAAAAAAAATTGGCTCTAAAATCAGGTTGGATAAGCCGTGTTCAAAGCCACTGTAAAATACGAGATATCTGTGCATTAAGTGAATTCTTTATTTATAAACCTTGTAGTGTAGTCCCATTTAGATTAATAATTTATATTATTTAAGTTTTTATTAGTGGGAATGCACTATAAGTATGTAGACACGTGTTGTATCTGTTGTGTTTTAATATTCTACCTTTTTAAAACCATATTCTACATATTTCAGTGTACAGAATTTAGGTCCAGTTTTAAACAAACAAACTCTACATCGTCAAATGTAAAACCTTCAGTTATAACATATTACATATCTTGTGATCTATAGGTTACGGTGTTCCTGGCTATATGTCAAAAGGACCTTATAAAGCAGCTAATTCAGGTAAAATCATGATTATTTGAAGTACATTTTATTCAATTCCTCCACATGACATGAATAGAAGTTCTGTCATTTAGAAATGCATGTTATGTCTCGGTATGTGAGTTTGTCATTTTGACTTGTAAATGTAAATTTGTAGTAAAATTGCTTTGGCTTCTAGGTTATATGCCTGTGACAACTGGAAAACAGGGTGCTTCCAGTGGAAATGGACCTAAAGGGGAGATTTTAAGCCCTGAAAGACAAAGTCATCTCCCAGTAACATCTAACACCAAGGGCTTTTTACCACTATCTGGACGTGAGCCGAATACAGGATTACTTCCAGAACAAACTAAAGACCTTCCACCAGTTCTGCAACAAACAAAGGGACAAAATCTTCACCCACAGGGCAAAGCCCCCAACTCAAAGCCCTTTATGCAAGGTCCCGGTTCATATAAACCTAGTAAAGCTTATAAACCAAAACCAGTTGCAACAGGTCAATTTCAATCAATTTCTGCAGAATCAGCTCCCATTCCTCAAACATCACAGACAGTTGCACTAGAGCAGGAACAAGTCCTTTCACAGGAACAAAACAGAAGGCCAGTGGTACCACAAGACCATATTTCTTCACGGGCGCCTCAATCAACTCCACAGATGCAACAATCCAAGATTCAGTCAAACAAGCCTGTGCCTCAAATGAAGAATCCAATGACAAATCCTGGTAAACTTTTATAGTTTCAAATTCAAATCTTATATGATATCCTGAAACCTTATAACAGCTTGAAGCTACACCACTTCTGCAACATTGAACTAATTCACAACCATAAAGATATTTCCTATAACTTACTAACTCTTTCTGCATCAATTCACTTTAGCTTTTGTACTAATCTTATTAATTAATCCAGTTCATCTGACATTGTGTTCTGCAAATTTTGTTCAGATTTATAAACGATTTGTGTTATTGCAGATAAATTGTGATTAATAATGTTATCTCAAAATGGCTAATGGTTATGTCCTATAACAATCAGCACTTTCCTTCTGCTGTCAACTTGAAGTCAAACATTTTCTTAGCTCCTTTTCAGCTAATCTTTGTGTGATATTGTTGTAAACTTTTGTGATAAACTCTACTTTGGCTTTACACATTTTAGATGTTAGAACCATTACACGTTAATACATTGGATAGCCTTCAAAAACTTCTACTAAGTAAATTTCACAATGAGCAAGTAGACTTAAAGTAGGCTGAATGTTTAAGTTCTGATTTAATCAGTCCATATAACAAGCAAATAGGTGGACATTTTGATCCCTACTAGATTTCTAGAAGATGGCTGTGATGCAAAGAAAATGTTCAGTCATTGATTAGCATAAATTGAAACTATCTATTGTACAAATTGTTCATAAATGCATGCGTATGCATTTACAAGAAATGTAGGGCATACATATTTACCCTCCATCACCCAAAAGTATTAAAAGATCTTTAACAAATGAACTAGAGATATTTAATACAACCCTGAATTTTCAACCTGATCTAACAGGAAAACGTTACGAGGTGGGGATGTGAATCATACAAAAACAATGTTATATGAAAAAAAAGGAAGCATGAAGGTCCATCCCCAACTCCTAAAAATACGCATTTCTTTAGCGTAAGCACCACATCGTATGCAAATTGTATGAATTCATATGAATTAGCCACATTCGGCAAACCGTACAATAGTTTTAAACTGGGTTTTGAATTTATTTTGGAATCATTCTCCTAACAATTTGCAATACTCTGATATTGATATCAGGGCATCTTAACTGGATAAGTACGTTTAGTTTATGGATAACCTGTTTGTTTTCTACAGAACTCCTTGGTCTAGGACATCCAAAAGGACAGGTGCAGGGAGCTATACCTTCAAAGCCTGGTAAATCCTAAATAATAATCTATTGATATAACATGAAATCACATTAAATTAGCTGGGTTCTTATTACTCAAACCTACATTTGGATTAATAAAAAACTATTTCATTGTTGAAATATTTTTTCTTCTTCTTTTTTTTAGATTGTGGACCTGGAGGACAACCTAATGGACAATGGGTCAAACTTCCAAGTCCTGGTGAACTCTCATTTCCCCCCACTTGTTTATTGTCATTATACAACTATTGGCAATGCTTACAAAAAATCTTAATGTTTTAAAGATACCATTCAATAAAAAATGTTGGTGTCCATTTTAGTCCATGTCAGTTTGCTTTGACTTCTACATAGTTGTGAAGACCATGCAAAAAATAAGCATTTAATCTAAAACTAAAAATGTGGTTTTCAGGGTATCCAAATGGAAAAGGAGCAGTTGCATCACAACCAGGTGCATTAAATTCCATACAATCATTAACTATCCATTTATCCATAACAGCATTTTAACCACTTTGGATAAAAATATGTCACTAGGCTTTGGAGAAGGAATGGGTGGTTATCCAGCTCATGGCATGAACAATGGCTACAAAGCAGGTAAAGCATTACAAAACACATTTTATTGTAATTATAATCACTTGTTATTTGGCTTATCTTTGCAATGTCTATATCTGTTTAAAGCTGTTTGCTTGTCTAATTATGAAAAATGTGGCCCTCATTTTGCTGTCTTACAGGTTATGGAGGCTATGGAAACCAATTGAAAAATCCAGGTTGGAATATTTCCTACTTCATGGATATTTCAAATATAATTTTTTACATGGACACAATTCACATATGCATTTACTAAATATATGCTTTAGTCCATGGGTGTCAATAGTCTGGGCCTTTTTAGTGCAATACCATATCCTAAAACGAAATAAATAATAAAGAGATATCGATAAATACAAATTTAGATATTAATGCTTTTAAGTTTTGTTTAAAGAAAGAAATAGGTCTCCATTAAAAAATAAAAAAGGTACACACCAAGTAAAATTACTACCGTATCTCTGTGAATAATTACAGTACTTTCTTTACCCTTGTGACTCAGACTGTAGTTTTCTGTGCTAGACATTTAGAAGAAACAGTTTGATTATATATTCATTAATATTTACTCTTTTCTGTTACTCTGATAGCTGGACCACAAGGTGAGCAACCAACAGGATTTAAGGGAAAATCTCAAGCGAAATATGGTTAGTCTGAGAAAAATCCTATCAGCTCATTTTAAACCGACTCCTCAAAAATGCTGCACACTTACATTTACTCAGTTTTCATAAGCAATGTCGTATTTTTACAGGAATTGGCGGACTTCCATTTGGTGGTTCCCCCAATGGATATCAAACAAACCCCTCTGGACAATATGGTATGCTATCTTTATACTATTTGAGTTAGTATTGACCCTAACTGTAATCCTGACTGGACACATAGATTTATGTGCATCTTTCTCATAGGTAATGATGGTCAGCGCTATGGAGCCAAACCCTACAATCCTAAAGCGTTAGGAAAATACGGTGAAGATTAGATGCTTTGATATTCTTTTTTGCATGCATTTATCAGTTGACAGGAAGTTTGTAGCATTGCACTTGCTCTACAGATTGTGGTATAAATTACATTTACTTTAATAAAAAAAATTGTTTTGCGATAAAACACATTTAGTTGTGAAATATTACAATTTTGGGGAAAAATGGAACAGCTGAAAGGACAATTGGGAACCCTTGCATCTTAAAACATTATATAGAATGCTGTTAAATAATTATAATAATTCTGTTCTCTGACCCCAAAATAGGACATGGTATACCGTACAACTCTCAGCCTTTACTTCCTGAATCTGTTGCCAATTCCCCTGGTAAATATGGTAAGTTAATAAAGAATTTTGTCTGATCATACAGCACATCTTTTTTTTTAAGTAATATAAGTTTATATATTTTCAGATTTTGGAGGGTTACCCTATAATGGCCAGCCACTTGGATATGGTAGTGACAAATACTTTGGCAAATATAGAGACTGTTATTTATTTTTCTTATTATATTGTCTCATTTCTACAAATTATGACAGTGAGTATGTTTTACTGTAATTCTCTCTCAGGACAAAAGGGTCTTCAATATGGTGGTCAGCCACTTGATATCAGGCCTGATGCTGTGCCTAAACAATATGGT
This sequence comes from Phoxinus phoxinus, assembly GCF_949152265.1. Classification (NCBI taxonomy): domain Eukaryota; kingdom Metazoa; phylum Chordata; class Actinopteri; order Cypriniformes; family Leuciscidae; genus Phoxinus; species Phoxinus phoxinus. Next base: position 22,135,617 of record NC_136896.1, on the reverse strand, counting down.
GAAGGTGAGTTATGTTTTTTAAAGATAATTAAATGACAAAGCCCCTAATGTCATAATATTACTGTACTGATAAGCATTTCCATCCTCTCTACTCTCTGTAGGTTCTCCAGAATCCCTGTATAATCCAGAAACACTCAGTTTCGGTGGCGATGCTAACTATGGTGCGAATGTTTTTTTCACATTTGTTTTTAAAGCTGCACTCCGTAACTTTTTTAGGTTACAAATTATCCCAAAAAATTTTTTGAGCAAGTACATAACCAGCCAATGTTCAAAACTATCTGCATGCCTTACGGTAAGCTTGTAAATAATGTTTTTTGGTGGATTTCCGTGGGAAATTCGAGCATGTCTTTGCGTCATTACGTCACATATGCTATGTTGCGTGTGAGGATGTTGGAGGTGATTTATTGGAGAAACGTTTTATAGCCTTTTCTCACAGCACTTGATTTAATTAAACTTATCAATTTGATGGCGGATCCAGAAAGGTTAAAACGACAATCACCAGGGACAACTGGAGATTCACCCGTTGTAAAATGCAAAAGACTTCGGACTTCGGAGTGGCTACAGAATAAAAAGAGACTGCAACCGGACCCATGCGAAAACGAGGATAAATATCGGAAGGCCATTAAATGTAGTCAGGCAATGCTTATGTTGTTAACATGAACTATTTGAGAACCAAGTATAATTTGCACGTGATATGATAAGCGATCGTTAGATTTAATCAGCACGATTTATTGTTCAGATGACATTTTCCGGTGAAAATCCTTATGTTGGTCATACTTCCAAAAAGTAGAATCTAGTATCCACACACACCATTCAAAACATTGAATTCATCCCCGCTGTGCCATCCCGAGGCACAACCCACGTAAAGTTGATAATTCCGCAAATAACTGCAATTGCAGAATTTGAACAGAGATGGCGACAAAGATGAAAAACTACAGACTGCAGCTTTAACTTACTTATTGATACTCTAGTTTAAAGATCCTCTTCATCATTCCTTTGTATGTGAATTGTCATACGGCATACAGTTAGGCTAATGAGAAAGTAATAATTGTTTTGTACTTACCCTTGGTAAAATCACCGTATGGTTTACAGGTAATCCAGCAGTGTCATATGAACTCCTTGGCCCAGTGACTGATGGCCAGTCTGTTGATGGTACGGTCATCTCCTATTTATTTAGTACACTATTTATTAATCAAGCTAGAACTATTGAAATACTTTGTTGGAATTCCATTAGTTTAATGAAGAAAATGTTAAATGAAGAGATGGTTATCAATTGAATTTAAACTCAGAAGTTTTAATGCTATCATTTAATCTTCTTTTTCTTTTCTTTTTTACAGAAAATAGAAGCCTGGAGGCTTTGCATCAAGGTCCTGAGATTGACGGACAGAAATCCATTGATCAATATGGTTAGTTGTGTTTTCAGATATTCAGATATCTATGTTCATTTAAGTTAGGTTGTGTTTACACTGGCATTTTTTACTCAGGACATTGTTAAACGTGTAAAATTGCATTTGATTCCACATGCAATAGATACATATCTTATATCTGGACATCTGACAAACTGCTAAACACGTATTTACGATTCCCATTGGAATTCCAAGCCACCACAAGGCGAGGGAAACATTTACAGACAAAGATAACTTTTTTTACTCTCATATTATGAAGTAGACATGACTGATGTGCTCACAGAAAAACACCACTTCTTTTGAGGTGAACATTTTATAGATGGGTAAGATTGCGCACACACATTCAGAATCCCAAAACAATATTTGAAGCTGCAGCCCTGTGAATTTTATAAATAAAATAGCTTCGCTACTGAAAGCTACATTGCATTTTTTTAGCAACAATGTGATAACTCGGTGCGGGAATGAGTTTAATTACTTCCAAAACAGCCTCTTTTTTCAAATTCAAATCAATGTAATCTTGCTGCACTTTATTTTACTTTAGAATTCCAACCCGTAGATAAAACAACAAATAAAAGTACTGTTACTTTTATTTACTAAATATAAATACCGTTATTTTTATCTGTTCAGTAAAAAAAAATTTTTTTTACTGCCGCGAACACCAATAACTGCTTTTAAATTATCCATACTAGCAAGTGGTCATGGTATAAGCGGAATAATCATATTTAGTGTGTATTAAAGTCAAAGAACCACCTGATGTAAATTATATCAATTTGTTTTAGATAGTCTGCGGCCATTTAAAACTTGAGGGTTGACCATGTCGTTAAAAGCGATCACCAATGGAATCATTGGATACGTTCACACTGCTCAATTCCAATTTATTGCTCAGGTCCGATTTTTTTGGTATAACTGTTCATATTGTTTTAAATGTGGCCAATATCAGATTCCAGTGTGAACAGATCGTGGTCCTGAACTGACCCGCATGCGCAAAAGAAAGATATAAAGAAGTTATAAAAGATCAGATTCCATGTGGTTTGTGCTGTTCACACACACACTGTCATGACAAAAACATATGGCACATATGAGCAAAAAAAAATATATATTATTGCTCAAAAACAAGGAGCGAGCAGTGGAATGGGGAAAAACCGCAAGGTCACGAGGTGTCTTAAAACTTGAACTTATTTTAACTTGAGCACCGCGTTTTTAGAACACTGTCATGTGTGAGATGCAAAACGCAAGTGCAACAGTCAAACACGTTCTTCTAGCGCATGTTTAAAAATAATGGGACCGTACTGAACTGAACCACATGAACAAAAGAACACTAACAAAAACAGCTCGCACCAAGCTGTCATATGGAAGAAAACATGGAGGCCACTAAAGGACACAGACGAGGATGAGGAGAAAGTGTATAGGAGTTTGTGTATAGTCACTGTGTATAGTCACTGTGCCTCCACTGACTAACTTTCCTGCCGTCTACCATATTCCATATTACACATTAATTATGTGTGTTTGTGCTTGATTCAGGAGATGGAGAGGTTCCACCCCATCCTGATGCTCCAGGAGCTGAAGATGCAAATGCACAATCCATCGAGAAATATGGTACAAGCATTTTTTTGACACTATGTATATCTACCAGAATGAGGTGTGTGAATCTGCATATAAACATCTCTCACCCTCTTTGTTCAAGGAACTGGGGATTATACAAATGGAAGAGTACAACCAGAAGGTAAAAGTAATGTTCAAAACTCTGCTTCTCTGAATGTTGTAAATCCTGTATTATACAGATATATTTTATATATCTGTAAATATCTATATCATTGCAGGATTTATTAATGGTGCCGACCACGGTCGGAAATTAACTTTTCAATTAAGGGCAATATTCAATTAATTTTGATTGATAAAATACATAAACATTTGTTTTTGAGGAAATGGCACATCATATAATGGCTACACTGCTCTGAGACTCGGGTGTAACACATACAAGACTTCGCAAAAAGTAAGAGTGAATACATATGGCTTAAATAGACAGAGCTGACCAGATAATGAAACACACGTGGAAGTAATCAAACCACAGTGAGCCCAGGCAATGGGTTATGGGAAATGTAGTTCATGATGAGATAAAGCAGGTGGAAGGAGTGTCCTCTGGTGAAGATCATGGGCACTCCAGCTGGTGTTGCTTATCACACATTAGAAAATCAATACTTCACATTGGTTATTTTAGGAACATGAACAATAACAGTTTATTCCCAGTTTTAATAACTATCTACAGAAAAAAAATATATTTTTTACTAAAAAACCCTTCTCCATCTCTGAAGCCTCTCTTATCGCAAAAACGACTATAATCACTAAGCTGTTCACACTGCTAAATGAATGTCTTACATCATATCTGCACTTTTTTGTGTATGATGAGAGAATTGGTAAGCGTGCAGATTTCAGCGTACGCTGAACAAGACTGAATAATCTAAACACCACTGATTGGCTATTTATAAAATCAACAGAAATGTGATTGGTTATAATGCACAATGCTGCAAAATCATTTCACTTGAATTGCAACAGTCGTAATTGATTGACTTTGCATTTGTAGAGTATTGTAGAGGGGCATTTTTGCCACTTAATTTTGAATTTGCGGGACATTTTTGTCCCAAACCCAAAAATGTCTGACCCTGCTGCTGTCGAACTACCATCCCATATATTCGTCCATTTCAAATATATCGAGAGAGAACTTAAATCCAACCTTTCCATCATGTCTTTCTTGACTGTCCTGCAGTTGTCTCATTCCCTGGTGTTCCCACTGTGGGCCCCGCTCCTCACATCCCTGCTGTCACCTCATTAGACGCCACCCTTTCACTGGACGGCTCCTCAACGGTCCCAGTCTCTGTGCCTGATGTGTACGCTGTTCCTGTCTCACCCATAATCCCTCAGCCTGAGCTGCCCACTCTAATGCTGCAGCCCGCACCACCACAACAGATCCACATCCAGCAGCACCTCAAGTTCCACATGCAGCCCAACGGCGACTCCCAGACAGGTAAGATGCTAATAAACGCACTCTTGTGATCAACACATTGGATTTTATTGTGCAGATTTGCTTTGTAACTGACAACAACTATATTAATAATTTCAGAATAGTTTCTTATTCATTTTATTATTATTGTGTTACTATATATTTATTATTGACATTTTGATCATATTGTTGTCACCGCAATAAGCTACGTAACATTTTCCACCAATTTATTGGTGCATTAAGCGATTTCTGAGAAACGCTGTTAAAGGGTAACTAAACCCTAAAACAACTTTTTTTAGTTAATGATCTGTAAGACTGGGACTTTATTAATGTTGTTCATTGATTCAAGTAATTTTTTTGACATTTGGGTATAAAGTATTTTAATTCTACAACATATGGTGTAAAAACGTCTTAGTGCTGCCCTCTTCAGGTTGAACGGTGGCTACTGCAGTTGAATTTTCCTATTGGCAGTAGTGGTACCCTGTGTGATGTAAGAGGGTACCAGCTAACCACGCCCTTGCCTACAGAGAGATGCGTCTCAGGTGCACGCCCCCCCCCCCCCCCCCCCCCTCCCCCCTCCACTGGGCTCTGCCCACTTTTCTAGCATTTTTCAAAAATCGCCAGTGGGTGGAGTCAGGCTCTGACCAGGGGTTTAGTTACCCTTTAAAAGTGGATCAGACCGAGCACCAAAACACATTTGTAGCCAATCAGCAGTAAGGGGCGTGTCCATTTATGAGGGGGGCAGTGCTGTAGTGTGTTTGTGAATTCGGTGGGGGTGGAGCTATCAAGATAAGGGTGTGATCCTTTTGAGTAAGGGCATGTTTGTTTTGGTGATTTCAAATATTAACAGGTTTCTCAGTAATCGCTTACTGCTCTATTTAGCCATATTTTTTTACTTTGTGCATTTAAAAGTTGGTTATTTTTAACAGGAAAGGAAGGCAAATACAAATTGAGTGGATTCTTTGGAAATAAATACCAAGGTAATGTGTATACACATTTAACATTAATAAAACCTATGAATATATACATATATATGAATAATAATAATAATGTGGCTTTTTTTCTTACTTATACCTCCCTTTTTTTCTTAGGATAATTTTTGAAGTGGACGTTCATGCTGCAAGAATGTGTATCTTCACTTGATTGCTCTTTTTTTTTACACAATGTTTCTGTGAATGTTGTACATTTTCTGTCATTTTATTTGAGTATTTTGTTCTCCTTGTATTTTAATGTATTGTTAATATTTGTTACCTTGCTATAAAAAATAAACAGCTGCTTGTACAAATAAAGACATTTTAGATTAAATATAATTATATCTGATGCATCTTTTTTCTTTTTAAATTCCATAATTCCACAAAAATGTTTCTTGTATTTTATGTTTTATGAATTTTCTTTTTATGTAGAAGTGTTTTTTTTTTTTTTTTCTAGAAGCCATTGTTATTTATTTCTGTTTAATTTCCTGTGGCAAAGCTATGAATGGTTTTGAATAAATACAAACTCTAAATCCAACCTTCATTTAAATCTTTCATTCAAATCCTGGACTTTATATAGGGTAGTTTAAAGAAAATTATTGGGATTATCATATTTACAATAAGAGATAAAAAGCAGATGTGTCGAAGTCTACCAGCAGACTAGTGTTTGTACTTAAGGAACTGTAATCTTCCATGAGCTCGCCTCTGCTGAGCCTGACTGCTTCATGCTGATTGGCTACGACGCTAAGTAGCAGTAAATTGACCCACAGCTTTTCTGCAAGCAACAAGTTGCTGCAGTTCTACCTGGCAGTACTTCCAAGACAATGAGTATCTGGTGTCAGAAAGTAACTATTACCATCACTAGTTAGCTAAAACTAGCTAGTTAGCTAAAACTAGCTGACTATGCATTTATAGCTTGATTTAAGACATTTGAAGAGATTCCAGGCTTTCCTCCCAAAGGAAGATGAAACTGGTCAAGGACATCCGAGCATATTTAACTTTTTCTGCAATGGATTTTTTTACTGGGCCAAAACTTCTGGATTTTAAAAATTCACCACCCCATCTTCAGTTCAACAAATATGTCCTGAAAGGATACCGGCCTATATCCACTTACAGAGACTGTCTGCGAAGTTTGTTCTATCTGCATAATGAACTTGGGAACATCTATACACATGGTATGAAAAAAAAAAAAAACTTGCATAATTTGTACTGTAATGTCTAGAAATTGTTTAACATATGATCAACTGTAGGTTTAGGGAGCTGTAAAGTCATTTTGTAGATGTTAAATTCAATTTATAATTCCTGCATTATTCCACTGAAGGGAGAGTTACTGAAACAAGGTTTGGGGAATCCCATGCACAGAGGAGGGAAACCTTGTAATTCAGGGCTACTTTCTCTACGGTTCACTCAGTAACACTCTTCAGAAGAGCTCGTAAATAGCATTACGTGGGATTACATCTAATCCGTGTTCGAGAATTGCTGCATTGGAAGTGATAATGTATAATTGCTGTGAGCAGTAAAAGTGCAGTAAAAATCCGGTGGGCCTATATTTTGGACGGAACTAAAAACAGTTTTTGGAATTTAATGGATTTTCTTTGGAATTTTATTGGACTTTATAGAATTAAGTAGTAACCCATTTAAAGCATTTTATGTCTTCATGTTAAAAAGACTTGTTAACCCTATAAAGCCTACCCTACTGTATCATATTTCATATGCAAATTTCTAAGGCCTCTAAAATACCTTCTGTCCTCTGTCATCCTTCATGCTTTTTTTAGGAAGGAAAAAGCATTTTAGTAAAATTCTACATGTGTTTTTGCTGTGAAAACTAAAATAACTTTTACATCATTAGTAATATTTCAAGATGAACACACACTGGACTGAAGCTTTACTTGATTATCCATACATCATTTTTTTTTTAACTCATATGTTAAAATGTATCAAATAGGATACATCTCTCAATCATCATTGTATTGCATTACATCTATATATTATCTGCCTCCCCCTCAGAGAATAAAATCCAAATATCATTTTAAGACGCATACAATGCATAAATAGCAGTTGTCGCCCAATAATGTAAGTGGTTTGCTGTACTATAAAGATCTGATTTACATTACAGGCTATCAGAATTTCATCTTTTGGGCCATGTAAATATCAGCAACTGCATCAAATTGCATATTTTCCGACAGGGCATGCTGGGATACATTTGGTTTGCTAACTGTACCAAATCTATTGTAAAATGTCCAGATTTTTGCCGAGTAAGGCCCTGTTTACACGAGAACGCTCGCGGGTGAAAACGTAAAAAGATTTGATCAGATGTGCCTTTCGTTTAGACGGCGACGGGTTTTGGGGCTTAAAAATGCAAAAAAAAATGAAACCAGCCAGAGTGGAAATCTTAAAAACGCTCCACCGTCGTGTTCCCGTCTAAAGGGTAAAAACGCAAAAGTCTGCTAGACAGTGAAGGCACCGATCTGCTCTCGTCATGTACGCGTTTACGTCACAGGCATGCGCCAGTACAGGAAAATACCAAAACATTATCAAACTAAAATATAGCATTAATTTCATTGACAAAAAAAAAATAAAAATCTGTCATTTTTGAACGACACGCGAAGAGCACCGAGAGTTAAAGCAGCAGCTTTACCGTATTAAACATGAAAAACAGTGTCAGCTTCTCTTTCACTGCTTCACGTTGCCACCTGGAGAGAATACTACATTGAATTTCACACACTTTTGCGTCACCATATGACCGCAGATTCCCCCCAATTGAATCCAATTGAATCCTAACCATATCTCAACCCCTAAACCTAACCCTACATATAAGTTATCTCTAAAATCAGAGGGAAATAAGAAGTGAATAAGTCTGATGTAGAAGCAACTAACCCTGGTTGTAAGCATAAACAGCATAAAAAGCAAAACTGTAAAATTGTCCCCCAAGTCAGATTGGTTGATTGGAATGTTGTTCCAGGATCATGTACTTGGTGAAATCAGGTTCTGCCGTATGTTAACATGTATTTTTTATTCATCAGGTATCCCCTTCATCTGTTTTTTGCTATTTTTGCCTGTGAATATCCCATGGGCTGAAGTGGATGAGTGGTGGATTGGTGTGGTGCATTATCTGGCTTGTCTGTCTCCCACCGTTTGTTCAGTCTTCTACCATCTCTTTATGAACCATGAGGGTGGAGCACATATTTATGACACACTGCTGTGCTTCGACATGGTTGGCGTCTGTCTTGTCAACACTCTCGGTGAGTGCCTAAAGTTAAGCAAGCTAGAGAAGAGAAATGCAGAGAAGAATCTGTGTCTGTGAAATTGCATTGGTTTATGGGCTTAAAGTGCTTGTGGAAAAGATGTGATGGTCACAACGTTCAGGTGGAGGATGGCAGCTTAATCCACCAGAGAGGAACAGAAAAGGTGAAAGTTTTGGAGTGACTTTATGCCTCATTGTCAAACAAGGCATCGCTCATTCAGTGACCTTAGCTAGTAAAAGGGACTACAGAGATGACTGTTATACACTGCATTGTAAGGGAAACCGCTCAAAGGGAATTATTATTAATTTTATAGGGAATTTAAAAAGAGTCACTTTTAGAAGTTTTATTTTGTAGAATGTATTGATCAATTCCTGTACAAATCGTTGCTGCTTTCAAGGGCCAAAGTTCAATGCATTCGTTGTACTTTTCTTTTTGCAGGTGCTCTGCCAATCATTTACATAACTTTGTTGTGTTACCCATCTTCCCGTCGTGTGGCGATGTTGGCGTATCTCCTCCTCTCTGGCTATGGTGTTTACTGCGCGGTCACGGCACGGGATAACGTGCACCGACTGCAATCTTTCGCCTGGCAGGCTTTCTTCCGCTTCGTTCTCTTTCTGTTGCGTCTGACTGGCGCGGGCAGAGGAAGCCCCGCATCCCTTCGTCTCTACCTCACCATGGATGCTTTGGCATTGCTAGGGGGACTCGTCAATATTTCCCGCCTGCCTGAGCGTTTCAGTCCTGGTCGGTTTGACTACTGGTTAAATAGTCACCAAATAATGCACATCATGGTCATCCTGTCCATTCTGTACTTGCACTGGGGCACGCTGGAGGATTTAACGTGGTTAAAGGTGCATCACTGTGCTGGTGAATAAACTTGATACTGATACTTGATACTTGAAACTGATATGTCATCATGACATTTAAAGAAATCCAGGAAAATTGTAGAGTTTTCGGTGTGGTGGTGATATCAGTTGGTAATCGAATGCTACTTTCTTTGATATTCAGTATGGGTCATTCCGTGTTCAACTCAACCAGAGGTCCCCGGCTAAAAAGTTAGATTTTTATCTTTTTTTGTCTGGTGAAAGAAATACACTAATGAAGAAGAAAGCCAAAATATTAAATGTGCTGCTGGGTGCATTTTTACTCGGTAAGTCACTTTTTTGTAGAGTGGGGTCAAATTGGCAATTTTTGCCTGAGAATTTGAGCCAAATTACAGCGGGGTAAAAATGACTTTAGAAAGATGGCAGTATCATTATTTTATTTTTGCACAGAGAATGGTAGGTCTATTAGTTAAATCTGTTGACAACAGTGAAAGTAAAAAAATGGGAAAAGCACTTCTTGTGTTTTTTTGCCCCAAGTTTGCATGCCTCTTATTCAATAAAAGATACCTTAATATCCTTTTAGATTCTGAGGCCGGATTCATAAAACATTTTTGAGAATAACATTTTTCTTAACTATGTTAATTTCCTCTTATTTGATAACTTAAAAAAAAAGCTATATTCATATTCCCGAAAAGAATGTTCTTAAAAATCATCGTAAATAACTTCTTAAAGTTAGGATCCAACCTGTCTTACAGGGTCAGGGAGGTGGTATGTTTTATGCATTTGTTTTTAGGGAAACAAGATACACTGTAAACCCTAACGCTCAAAATACTTAATTGGTTTGAGTATGACAAACTTAAATTAAACAAACTAGTCAAATTAACTTTTATGAGTATTTAGCACTTTCCTTTTCTTTCAAGTTCACAGAACTGATATATTTTAAGTAAACTGAACTGTTTCATTGTTTTGAGTTTTATGAAATTATTTCTTTAAATTTAGACAAACTTAAGTTTAAGTGAAATGGCTGGGATGTCTATTTCCCAGCATGCTTTGCCGATGGCACTCGAAAGGGAGAGTAAATGCTAAAATTAAGAGTAATATAATGTGTGTGTTTTTTTGTGCCAGACTAATGTTGGGAGATTTAGTAGTGATTAATGTTTTGTTATTCTAATTTAGAAGAATTTCTGTTAATGTTGGTTTTATAGTTACCATCATGGTGACAAGTGGTGCATGCAGCTTGATTTGAGAGCAAATAATAACTTTATATTGTTGCGCTCATACAGCAAGTGCTTCTGTATAACATACTATTGTTAATATGTTAGCAAATGTTAGTGGATTAGCTTGTTAAAGCTAACTAAGTTTATACTACTAAAAATGTTCACATTGAGATTACATGAAAGCTTTAAGTTAATTGTATGAATTAGTCTACTCATATATTTTAATTGTTCTTAACTTGAAATGTTTGAGTACAAAATAAAAATTTGCTAGTTCTGCTTACTAAAACTTTGAATATCAGAACTTAAAAAAATTGAGGCAATCGATTGCCTTAAAAGTTTTGAGTTCTGCCAACTTATTCGGGTTTACAGTGTACATTTCTAACATTCCCCTTAAAATCCAATTAGTATCAGCAGTGTGCAAAGTGAACCACATTTGGTTTTTGACCATTGAAAATGGGTAAAATACAACAAACTGTACATTGAGCCGCATTGAGATCTCGAAATATTTATGGGATTGAACCATAGGGCCTTGAAAATGAAGATTTCAAAGGAAAAGTTAACAACGAGAATCTAAAATCATATTAAGATATCTTTACTTTTTGAGTGACAGGCACGCAAACTTTGGAAAAACAATATTTGTCTCTCAGACAGCTAAGAAATTGTGTTGATAGAAAAACGAGATACATTTCTAGTTTCAAAATTATTTGTTGTTCAGATGTCCCTATTTAAAAGAAAAAAAGTATCAACTGTATGCAAAGTGACCCACATGTATTTATTTTAAACAAAAATGTGAAAATGCGTTCAATTGACCAATTTACTCATGGAGCCACATAAAGATCTCCATATCTATGGGATTGTATATTGGGCCTTTAAAATGAAGATACCAAAAGAAATGTTTGTTAAAACCAAAACATAAAAAGGACAGTAAGATATATTTAATACTTCTTGAGTTGCAGACATGCAAACTTGGGGCAAAAATGCTTTTTCCCATTTTTTAACTGTCTCCGTTTGCATAAAATGCAACAAAGATTACTAAAGTCAACAGATTGAACTAAATAGACCTACCAAAATAATGATGCTGCCATTTTTCTAAAGTAATTTTCCCCCGCCTGTAATTTGGCTCCAAATCTCAGGTGAAAATGGACATTTCTACAAAATAGTGAATTACTCAGTAAGTACATCTATGACATTTAATATTTTGGCTTTCATCACTATTTATCTTTGTATTTCTATAGAAAAAATATTAACAAAATCAAAAATATGAGCCGGGGAAGTTTCCACAATTTGGTTGATTTGACACGGAATGACCCATATCCTGTTTACATCTACAAAATGACAGATTAATTTACACCACATGTTGATGGGACACAACCTTTGATGTCAACGACAATATATGGAAAGAGTCCCTTTTCCTTTAAAAGTTGATAGGCCTGTATATTATCATGCATGCACAATTATATGGTTAGTTTTGCGTTTAGCACTGTTTTTTCACCACTGTCTGCAGTCATTTCAGAACAGACCTAAGACCTTTTTTTGAGTTGAGAATGTATTGTTAAAAAATGAAATAAGATGTTGTGAAGGGAAACCCCAATACAATGTGCAATGATAATCTTTGAATGCACTTTATCCTTCTAAGGTTTAGAAATTCAATCCAGATGATTGTATCCTGGATTTTATGGCATTACTGTTGGCAAACCTGATGATTTCTATTTACAAGGTGCTACATATGTGAAATATGAAATGTATATCAATATAAAATATTACTTGAATTAAACAAGCTGGACTTGAAAGTATTTTTCTGTAACTCACTGAAGTATGTAATCTGGGGATGTGTGGGGAAAGTTTATATATGAAAAGTATGGACTTTGCAATATTTTCCATTTTAGCCATTGATGATGACAAATAACCAGAGGTGGAAAGTCCAGGTTCAGAAAGTAAAAGTCTTCCTCAGTATTTTGTTCCAATCACCTGGATTTGCTAATTAGCACAATTTTTCAGCCAGGAGATAGAACTAATTAGTGAAATCAGCTGACTGAGTTTATGGGTGGAATAAACATATGGCAGGACTTTTACTTTCTGACCCCTGGACTTTCCACCTCTGCAAATAACTTACAAATTGTGAGGCTTGTTAAGGTGTGCTATTACTACTTTGTTAATATAAAGACTAGAAAATGGGCAAAAATGCTAAACCATGGGTCCTTGGCTATATGTAGAGAACAGAATGTCATGGAGACCTGTGGATGTGCTTTTCTAGCCATTCAGCCAACCAGCAATACCTTAGCATAATTTATTTGTGGCACGTCTTGAACAAAGCAGAAAACATGCAAAATGCACTATGAACTTATCAATGATGTAGACATAATGAAGACAACTACTAAGTGTCCTCCATTTGATAGCGTGGGCAAACTCAGGCAGACGACAAACATCTTATTTCATCTTTGTAGGCTACTCTTTTAAACTAACACAAGCTAGCACTCATCAACATGGGCATCTATTATTATGATCTCCAGAAGTTTGTTTAGTCTCATCCGTTTCTTTTTGGACTGTTAAACAACGGACTATTGATTTTTATTTTATTTTTTATATGATTTATTATCATATAAATTAACAAGCTCTACATTCTGACACCTGGTAAAACTCAAAAGCTAAAAGTGAAATTCTTAATATTAATTCTAAATTATGTTAATGTTTTTCTATTAAAACAACAGACTTTGTATTGTCATAGAGGACGCATATAAGTGCATTTATTCTGCAACCACACTGGTGATCCATGTTTGGATTTATTACAATTCATCACTGAGAATTTTTGATCACAGATTTAGCCACAACAAAGAGCACAACCGCTCATAAAGGAACACAGACTGGCTGTATTACACTTTTATTTGAGCAGAATATCACAATGGAGATTGTTAAACTGCAACTTACGTTTGTCTGTGTTTTCAGATCATCTGCATTTTTTTCCACAGTGTAGAGAAAGCGTGTGTGCATGGTTTCCAGGTTGCGAAGATTAAGTAAAACACAGGGCAGAAAGAAAAGCTCTGATATGGGGGATTTAAACTTGACATCTGGCAACCCCCAAACATGAAAGCTCGTGGGGGCTTGATACAAACATTTTTCTTTTCATTTTAAGTGAAAAGTATAGGGAGAGGTTTTTGGTAAAGTTAAAATTAACTAAAAATTTAACTATATTTTAGTCTCATCTTGATTCGTCAACAATGATCATGGAAATAAAAGTCGTAAACAAACAGTCATATTTCAACACTTATGTCAAAATTAACACTAGGACTGACTAATTGGAAAACCATGCTGCTGATCGCATACAGTAAGCTCTTACTACTAATGCTAATCATAAAAGATTTACATTATGTGCAGTGTACGCACACCAGGGTTGCCAAGTCTGCAGTTTTCCCGCAAAATTGGGCTTTTAAACTGTTGACATGGGTTGATTTTTTCCTGCAGGTTAAAGGTTTGACATTGACATATCAGACAAATTGTATGTGTTGATTGAAATATTTTATCCATTCTACCAATGATTTAACTGTACTAGATGAGTTGTTATTCAGAATTAGCGACCCTGAAACATACCCTAAAGTATTCATTAAAAAGTATTCTTTGGGTTTAACAAGCAGAGCTGTTGGCCTGTTACACAGCAAACGCTGTCAGTGTGAGACGTGTATTGCGAACAGAGGTATAAGACAGAGATGTGTAAGACATTAGTCAGTCAACGAAGAAAGTTACAATAAATATAAGCTTACGCATTAACTGGAAAAGGCAACTGAATGGCTAGGCAAGTTGCATTTGCATTGCTACTGAGACTAAAATGTGTGTAATACTGTAAATGGATTAAACAACACTGTTTTTATGCTCTACTTAGTGTGCCTACTTGAGTATGTTTGCCACTACTTCAGTGTGACAAACTGTGATGCTAACAAAGAATTGGTCTATTAAGCAAACCACTTTCTGAATGCACTTCATTAACTGTTGAAAATGAAATTTTAAAAGTGGCACGAATGGTGTTATTCTGAGTAGTATTCATAGACAAAAATGAGGATTCAGTAAGATTATTTTGTAATTGCATCAGTCACAAATAATCAAAATTATCAAGGTTTTTGTAAAACTTCAACTGCTTTTAAATCCTTTATTAAGGCCATTATGGACTCTTATTCCATTTAGTCCTAAATGTGAAGCATTCCCAACCTTTCACACTACCGGTAAATCCTTTTGCACAAGACCATAATGTTAGTCTTCATCAGAGCTGCTGTCCTCAGCTTCAGACACCTCAGCGATGGGGAACCTCAAGATGGCCGCCACTCCACTCAGCTGATTCAACTCTACAAAGAGACAAAGAGCACCATTTCAGACACATGACGATCCAAAATAATTCTCTCAGAAACAAAGACTTTGAAAAAGTAGCTTACGTTCTCCAGATACATGCAGGCTTGAGAACATTCTAAAGGAAAGGGGGGGGGGGGGGGGGAGTTGACAATATTGGTGAGCAAAGATCAAAGCTTTTCCCATAATGCATATAGAACTATAAATGCATGACATAACTGAAATTGAATTGAAAATTCATAAGAATACCTGACAGTTCCTCCATTTTCCTTTACACCGTCTACAAGCCGAACATACCGGCTGCGGGTGGCTATGTCTTGATGTCTATCATGAAGAATTTTTATATATATATATATAAAATATATATTCATATTCTATATGAAGTCATAACAGGTAAATAACAAATTTATTACTTTCAAAAGTACCTGAATAGTTTGTCACTGATCAACAGGATGTCGATGGCTAAAGCTTCACTCGCTCTTTCCACATGAGCCAATCTGTCCAGAAAAAAAAGCTTTATTAATGGATGAAAAGATTGTTATAAATAATCATCTATCAATAATGTTACATGTCATTGATTAACCTTCTCATTCAGGTTGTGTGTAATATTGACAGGAATGACTCATTTAAATGGTAGTGAGTTTGATCTCTCATAGAGAATTGATAAGAATGTGAATGTGTGAACCTTGAAATGCAATGTAAGTCGCTTTGGATACAAGCACGTCTGCCAAATGCATAAATGTAAATGATCACCCATAGAAAGCTCGATCAGGCTCCTGTTGAAGCATCTTGTAAAAGTCTTCCAAAGCCTTTACCTCTCCAGCAGCCTAAAACAGAAAAACAACTCTCATAGCAATAGACACTACAATGTGCTTGCAGAATGCTACAAGATTTGTATATGTCGATGTACAATTCCAAAGTTAGTCACCTTGGTGTCAGACAATCGAGCCGTGACTGCTGGATCACACAGCACTTCTGTAGAAGTAAAATCTCACATTTATAATGTCACTTTAAAAACAGAAATTTATTTCTAAAAGTTGACTAAATAAAATCCTCAATATACATTGCAGCATCACCTCTTTTCTCACAGTGTCTGAAATGGTTTGATCAAGGATTCAGTCACTCTAAACCCCTCCTTTCCGAGAGCTTACTCTGCTCTGATTGGTCAGATGGCCCAGTCTACCGCTTGCAGTGAGAGTCAGAAACAAAAGGTCCCTGTGATAGGCTGAAGCTACAACTACAGTGCTTGATGGCAGTGCTCGAATGCTTGAAGTAGATGCTGTTTGCTGCAGCCAATGAGGACCATAGGCTGGCATTATGCAAATTTGTAAATAAGACAGGATTTACTAATGACTTGTTTCAGTCAATAATTATATCCCTTAAAGGTGAACTAAGTAACTTTTTTACCTTAACTGATCAACTTCGGAGTCACTGGAATGGTTATATTACTTATTTTGGGTTGAATGGTGGTGGTTTCGCACCCCCCTGGTGCCCGTGAGCGGAAAAACAGCGTTTGCAACTTTGGGCCGGCGGCCCGCCGGCCTCTTCGTCTGGAAGTATCGTGTGATCCCAAGTCTCGCGAGGTAAAGAATTGCTTTACTGCAAAAAGAAATCTGCTATAATGCTGTCATTATTGCGCTCCCTCACGCTGTTGGAACCCGAATGAAGACGACGTTGCAAAGAGTTTCCCATCTGCTTTGATGTCGTTGATCTACTAAGCCTCTAGTGTCTGAGAATAGCCAGCGAGTTTTTAACAGTTGTTGTCAAATATCTATTCCGAAGCTGCGGGGTGAGCTCTAGAGAGAAACCTCCGAGCAAAACACGAGGATACAACAAAGAAATCCCGATCTTACTGAGTCCTGCTTTAAAACTAATCTTTGATCACCAAAATGACTATTTAAACGCTTTTTCCTTGAATTTGTTTTTATTCATGCTTTAAAATAGCTTGAATGTAACTCTACACCCTTGCCTCATTTAGTATACGTGGTTCTATGAATATGCACATTAGCCCTGCCTCCACTCACTCGCATCAGCTCAGAGATCCACTCGTTGACGATCACACGAGACGAGTTCACTGCAGTTTTAAGGAGAAAACCTCTTCACCCCTTAAGCCCTGAGGGCATTTTTAGAATAGTTTTTTTCTGAGTGACATACACAAAACTAAAGACTCATAACTCCAAAACTATAGCAAGGAGAGTCAAAAGGTAGGTATTGTTTGATAGAACACTTTTTTAAAATGTTTGAGAATATACATTACATTAGGACATTCTCATGCCGAGAAACTGCTGATAAAAAAAATAAAAAAATATATATATAATTTGTATTATGATTTATGCATATCTTTCTTATTTGACATAGAATAACGGAAGGAAATAAGGTAGGAGGAAAATTATTTTTGGTGAAGTCCCTCTACAAAGGGTAAAGTAAAGTAAAGTAAAGTAAAGTAATCATTTTTAAATGTGTTCCTCCATGAGGAATATCTTGTGATCAATTAAATAGATTACCAGTATGTTCATTTATGGGCTCATTTTAACTGTAATAATATGCTGGAAAAAATTATGTGCCATTTTCAACGATCTGTGAATGTTTTTGACACATTGCAGTACATAATCTATAAAATACTTTTTTGTATTATGAAAATAAAAAAATTATTTATCGGCAAATTAATCAGCACTACTCAGGAGTTAAATTCTAACAACAAAAATCAATTTAAAGTTCAGACTCTAAGCTTTTGAATGACACCTATTTTGAGTTGATCAAGGTAGTATTATGAAAAATATGATTAAAAAAATAAAAATTTGCAGCTAGGTGGCGCCGGCAGGCGGTACACTTCGTTTTAGAGGGACTACTCAGCACTCGTTAAGAGTTGTCCAATCAAAGTGCTTAGATGCACTAGAAAGCTGAGTTTTGTGCACAGTCTGCGCACACGTCACACACCAGGATGCGCTCGCGCCCTCAGATCACTTGGATGTAGCTGTGTTACAAGAGATAAAAACGATATAAATACTGTTCGTTTTCTCACACAAACCGCTCGTTTCGTGTCTTAGGCCATCAATGTGTACTTACATTTACGAGTTATTAAATCATGTTTAATTTGGACTTCTCTGTGCATGCTCTTTGAGGTGGACCCCATAGACCTGCATGATATGACTGTCAGACAAGAACGGTTTGACCTAAAAATATCAAAATTGAAAATACTGTGGAAACAAAGATACCTACATCTTGGATGCCCTTGAGGTAAGCTAAAACATATCAAAAATTTATTTCAAAGTGAACTATCCCTTTAAGATGTATTGTATTGTATTGTATTGTATTGTATTGTATTGATTCAAGCACATTATGATGTCTTATCATAACCCTTGTACCATTTACAACTGCTGCTATAAACCATGACAAGCCTACTAAGCAATTATGAAAATGTAAGGTTTTGCACATCGCTAGGATTGAGGAACTCTGACCTTTGAGAGAATACTTGTGTCCGGATGAGGAGTGCACCATCATGAATTTGGATCTGTTCTCCAGAAGAATTTTGCAGTCTTGTCTTACTGCCTCTTTAAAGAGGTATGAGATGAACTGGTCTTTCACAAAGCCTGGACTGGCCACCAGAATACACTTCACCACTGAGAAATGCATAAAGAAAGAAAGAAAAAAAACATCAGTATTTATTTATTTATTTATCTATCTAATGTTCTTATCTGATTTATAAAAACAAATTACCATCAAAATTGAAGTGTCTCAGAATGCCCTGCATGACAGCCTCATAAAATCGATCTAATGCCTGAAATAGAACACATCAGTGTCACTGTAATACGGGTCTCATATTTTTGAAATATATGCAGTCATTTCTATATGAAACCCACTACATTTGTACAAAATGTGCAGTACACAACAGAGTACAATGCAACTAGAATTAATACCAGCAGTGACAACATCTCGTTCTCATTCTTAAAGTCGAATTTAAAATATATGGATTCAATGGACAAAAAATACAAAAGGATTAAAAAATAATCACATTTCTGGGTTCTAAGAGGAAGCCGCATAATTGGTTAAACTTAAGAACAGAAAACTATAGCAAAATACAATTTTCCATTCCCATTTGCTCCAATAACAAATGTAAAAAATAAAATCCATGATTGCATTTCCACGATTCTCCTAAAGAGGAAAAAAAAGTAATAAGAGAGAATGTCAAATTCACCACTCCCTCAGCAGTCGGTTTTTAAAATCATTAAATGTACTAGTTTTTCATGGCAGACTAGTTTAATGGAGTGATATAACACAAAGAAAGTATAATTTGAAGGCGTATGAATCAAATATTCAAGCCTGTGGCGAGATGCCTGTTCCACAATCAGCATCACTCCTGACAATGACAACCTGTTTCTTTTGCCAATACACATAAATATCGAGCTGAATTATTTCCAGTTCTTAAACCAAAACCAAAAAGAATGGGCCTTTTTTTTTTTTTTTTACCAAAATAAGCATGTTGTTCATGATGTTTTCTTAGGCTCTGTTTTCAGTTTTTGTTCCTTGAAACTGTTTAGAGCCCCGTAAGCAGTAGGATGTGTATATACATATATGTATATATATACAGTATGATATCATTCAATTTCACACAAAGCTATTATACATTCAAGCTGATATCCCTTTGTAAAGTAAGAAGTATAATTTACATTGATCTACTATAAAATTTAGGCAAATATGGATTTGGATGACTCTGCCAACAGGTTCTAGCTACCCAACATAAATATCTAGTGGTAACAGTCATTTTTATTTTGTTAAATATAATGATAAAGAAAAACATTGTCAGATTTATTGTTGCAAAGTTTTATCGGTTCACCTTGTCATGTTGAGCACAACTGCCTTTCCTCTTGCGGGGAATGGTGACCTCAACCTTCGCCCTGAGTAAGGTCATGGCTGGAGTTACGAGAACCAGATTGGCCAGACCTTCCTGCATCACGACTGCAGCCACATCTGCTTTTTGAGCGGGATCACACGCCTGCTCTATAGATGAGGATGCAAACAAACTGGTGATGAGCTGGATCAGATTCATCAACTTTTCAATATACTCATAGCTGCCCTATGCCATGCATTGAAAGTAAACGGTGACTGCAGTTGTCAAGCCAAGATACTTGGTTCGAATTACAACTACAAAATTTGCCACTGTTGCTCATACAATAAGGCAAAGGCAACACATTTATACAGGGATCATGTTTCTTAATGTGGTGTCCTTATGATGCATATGAATGCCTCCAGAGCAAGACATGGACGAATAGTTTTACATAATTTCACCATAGGCCTCATCCACTGGCGTTCAGTTGCGGCTGAACACTTGTCTACACCAGATGAGAGCGGCACGTCAAAAGCAAATAGAACCCATTACAATCACTAACGCGGTCTACACTTGATACAGAAGAAGCTCGTTCACTTTACTCCACATGCTCGAGTCTGCCGACTAGGACAAAAGGAAGAGTAAAGAAACTTTTGTTGACAAATGAAGCAGTCAGATGTATCGGGGTCTGTAAACGATTTAATAATGCTTTGTCTGTAAATAGTTTTATATGGATCAACTTTGATGAAAAATGATTACTCACGTGGAATACTGAGTGGGTGTTAATACTGTTTTCTATGCTCTGACGTTAGCCAATCATAACAGTGGCCATTTACTGACAAGCCTTAAAAAAGCTGCTGCTTAAAAATTATATCTTTCTATATATCTTCTATAAAAACATATATATTTGTTGCGCAAACAAATTTAAAATTATCAATGAACCTCAAGGAACATATTAAAATAATTTAAAAAATCCATGTCACGACCCCTTTAAAGTCCTCATTTACCATAACAGAAGTAAAATCAATCAGATGTACTTTTGCTGACTTT
This sequence comes from Phoxinus phoxinus, assembly GCF_949152265.1. Lineage (NCBI taxonomy): Eukaryota > Metazoa > Chordata > Actinopteri > Cypriniformes > Leuciscidae > Phoxinus > Phoxinus phoxinus. The sequence continues at coordinate 22,114,752 of NC_136896.1, read as the reverse complement.
TAAAAAGATATATTGGCAAATGGTCATCTAGACCTTGAGGGTCAAACGTGGCACTAATAGTAAAAGTAAAGTGAAAGTGAAAAGTAAAGTGGTCACCGATGAACCAAGTGAATGCAAATAGGCAGCAACTTCACAGAAGAAAGAAAACACTGTTTCCAATGTTGGGTGTCTACATGATGCTAAAATATTATAAAAATGTCATTTAACTTTTATTTGTATTTTACAAAATAGCTCTAAATTTCAAACAATACATAGCATGTAAAATTGTTATTAGCTAGAAAAGCTAATTTTACTCCAAAAATACCAACACATTACCAATTCTGTCCAGCACCACACTGTCCCAGACTTTTTTGGCGAGAGTAAAATTCCTATTGAGCTCCAGCTCAATGGTATGATAGGCACCCATCTATATAATGACATAAGACAAGAAATATGACTTTCATTCCAGCTTTCACATTTAGACTAAAATAATATATGGAATTTATCCAAAGGATCAATGCTAATTATAAATGTAACTGTTATTCCCATTAATATTCAAATGCATGAAGTATAAATTATATTTTGGGTGAAAAGTTAGCACTATAGTTATATAATTTAAGCACACAATTTGTATCTTAAATATCTATCAGGCAACAAACTTTTGAAAAATAGAAAATAAAAAAGTTGAAGTTAAATATTTTAGAAAGTACTAAACCATTATAAATGCACACTGACCTTCACATACTGGTTCTCCTGGATGTTTGTTCCTTTGACTCTGAGCTGACAGGCCTGGGAATCAAAGTCTATCGTCTCCACACATAAAGTCAGGGTGGTACGCACACGTGAACTTCCCACACTCCCCGTGGAGGACTCCGTCTGCACTTTCCTGTTTGTGAAATCAGATTGTTTTCATCATTGAACAGATGGGAAAAATCTCTAATATTGTGATAAACCAGGACTGGAAAAAAGAGCCAGGCTAGTGTGGTTGTTGGGGAAGAAAAAGAGGCAGACCTGATGGTTGAGGCTCTGAGGCTGTCGCCAACCTGCAACAGGTTGTAGGTGTGCCACATATCCTCTGACTCATCAGGTATTAGTGTCACCTGACTAAAAGAAGGAAATTCAATATCAATTGTTGGTAACAAATCTCCATGTTTGTACACACTCAGACACATTTAGCCTATACATAGCCTACACCCTGCCCACCAGGCTATCGGCTCTGAAATACAAGTATTAAATCTGACATGAATGGCTTCTTACCCTTAAATGATGATACATAACAATATATTTCAGGTTGATTTGTTTGTTTGAAATGTAATGCAATGCAATTATAAGAACTACTATGGCTATTTCATGGTGAGTCTGACCTCAATTCAATAAAATAAAAAATATTAAAAAATAATAATTGCTCTTAGTAATTTTTAGCATTCTATAATCAGAAATACATTAAAATACTTATGTGAGGTAGTCAGACAGTGCGCTCTGGCATAATTTAATGTCTAAAATATGTCAGTGCCATTGTTTTTTTGTTTTTGTTTTTCTCTATGGCATGTTTATAAAAGCTACGTAAGTGTCCTAATTGAACTAAGGTCTAATACTGGCCTGATCTAAGTCCTGTCTGTGAAACCAGGTCAATTATTTTTGCTTACATTATCACAATTATTTGACGTTCAAGCGGAAAGTGCTAGAAAGTGAATCCTTATTTTATTAGTAGAGTCTAAATATTATTCTCTAATACAACATTGCAACTCAACCCTGAGGCTTACTACTTTCTATATACATCCGCAAAGGACTCGACCTATACGGTCAATATTGGGAGCTACAGCAAAGGCAATATTGTGTGTGAAAGTGAAACATGCCAAATTTGTCAACAAAGCACCGGGTTAACAATGAGCATTGGCAGCAATTGAACAGGCTGCGCGTTCCGAGTCAGTTCGACAATCTAAAAATCACCACTGTACTATCATGTTTTTTATTTAATAGCAAGTACTCAGGTATTGTCATATCATATGATACCATCAATGCTTCACGGTAACGTTACTGCCATAGTAACTTACTCAACTCGGAAAGCGCACATGAAGTCCAAAAGTGCTGTATAGATTAACACTCACCCGGCATTATCCTTCTCGATGTCTTTATGAACCAACTTCATGGTCAAATAGGTTAGCTATTCAAAACCAAAATACATATTTGATTGCGAGTGTCCTAATCCATGTAATCGTCAATTTTGGCGACGTTTCCGCATCAGCATTGGCACATTCTGCCACTTGGGAATGAATCAGACGATTCGAACTGTCGCTTTCTGATCGCGTCATCATTGGCTTCAGTAACGTTAGGTTGGAGTACTGTATGCACTACTGTCATTATTATTATTTTTTTTTACAATAAAACATCCTTCCGTAGGTTGAAAGAACGCTGTTTTATATTTCGAATTTATTTAACAGTACATTTAATGGACAATTAGCAATCGGTGTTAATAAACTGTCCCAACCCATAGACTGTAAAAAGGCCCAACCTGAGAAAAGTTGTTACATCGCTATCTCATCGAGGGTTAATAGCGTTTAGTTTATATTGTGAATCTAAGATTCATACATTGGTGAGTGTGGGTTTAATTAGCTTAATGTAAGGAAAGATTGACAAACAGAATATCCTATTGGCTCTTCGGATGGGATATTTGAAGCGCTCGTCATGAGCCGAGAATAACCAATCAGACACCCGCTTTAGTGTTTGCCCCGCCCCATTCAGTGTTTCCTTCTCAGCGGTCGTGGTGCTAGTTTTCCTCATACAACGAACTACTGAAGGTACCATTCGCGGCAATAACAAAAACTCAGGAATACTATCGGTAGTGGGATCTTTTATAAAGACATTTTTATAAGTTATTACCGTGTATTTGCATCGGGTGGATTCCTAGGTCGTCTTGTTCCTGGGTCTGTTAGCCGGCTAATCTCCAGCGAGCGACAAAATGGCTGAATCGGACAAATTAAACATCGATTCGATCATCCAGCGCCTTTTGGAGGGTAATACGTTTATTCTTTTTTATTATTATTACAAACTGTATTGTTTTATAATGTTTAATAACGGTTAAGCGGCTGAAAAGCGTGTGATTTTTATTTGTTCAATATCATCTCTAATCGAATGTATATGTAGCTATGTTATATTATGTATAAATACGTAACACTATCAATCCAATTCAAATATTTATTTGCATCATTTCCATGTTTATTACATATAATCCGAACAAAACTTTAGCGCATGCGCAGTGCGTCAATCGTCGCTTTCAGGTTCAGAAACGGAGGAAGCCACAAAGACGTCACCAGTGCAGTGTTGTGCCACATTTTGACTTCCTGTCGGAATAATACCCCCCTCATTAAGACTGCTACCTGAATAACAAGTAGAGATGGAAGAAATGACTTTGACAGTGAGACATCAACAACAGTCTTGATGATGGGATAGTCATAGACATAGTACGGTACCATTGCCTGCTGTTCCACCATTGTGTTTTCTTCTGCCCAACACTGAGACACACTGCTTATTAGTTCAAATCAGGGGAAATAACGATCTTTCAATTGTGTAAACCGTTAATCAGTACATTAAACAGAAATGTAAATAGATATTTTATTGTATGGGTCAAATAATTCAGAAATTGGGAAAACGGAAGCAGCTGTAAATATCAGGCTAGAGCTGCACCATTCTGGATTGAGAACCAAGATTCTCCAATTATTCTGAATAGAATATGGAAGTTACTAGAGGTTCTGGCAAAAATGTTAAATGTTGCTGTAGTCGTTTGTGTTGATATAGGCTACCAACTTTAACTCCTTATCAAGCACCGGCCCGCGGGCGGGCCGAAGGGGCGTGGCTAAACTTTTATTACTTTTTATCGGCTTTGTTTTATAACAAATATTCAATCAACTATCATAAACTATGCATCATTTGAAAGCTAAAACACTCAAGAATCATGTTCTGAGCTTGCTTTTGCAATCAATACACCAGAGAGGAAAGGGTTAAATTAAATGCTGACTGACTGACCTTGTAAACATGAACACAATGAACGGCAATACTTATCTTTGATCGCGTATGGTTCAGATCAGTTCGGACGAATCCAAGAAACACCAGCATACATTTCAATGTAAGGGTCTACTCTTCAAAATGCATCCCACTGTTTAATCCAAAACAACAACAAAATAGGGAAAAAAACGAAATATCCTCCTTTGTTTACATGAGCGTTTTGAGTTAGAGTAATCCATCATGTTCATTTTCAATGAAATATCGATTCCAACGTTCAAAAGCCATATCTCCCCCGTAGTTTGGAATCTTCCGGGTAAATTGAGCCCTCCCTCGTGTCTATCCTTCAATCACAGGCTTTGTTATTGACTAAAACAAAAAGGGAGCATTTTACCGGATGCGCGAACTGTCAATCGCGCTCCTCGGTTTTCAACTGGATAAAAGCCTGGATAAAGCCAGCCAATGTCTAGTCAGCAAAGTTTTGATTGATGGGAGTATTGACCAACCAACATCGATGCAGTGATTGACGAATCTGCTTGCATGAAACGTGTAATACAAGAACAAAGCGCAAACTTTTCATTCACACGTGCGCTTTCGCCATTCCACACGCAAGAGCGCACACACATAGTGCGCCGACACATACACACACATAGCGTTGTTTTACAATGTTTTGCCCACGGAGTTCGAATAAACCATAGACAGTATATAAACACACGGATTTAATCCAAAGCTTATATCTGAACATCTCTACCATTGATCGTCGACTACAGAATACTTTGGTGGTGTTTTGAAGAAGGTGGAGAGGAGAAGCGACGAAGAGCAGCAGAAAGTAATAGGATATCCATTATAATAATCCGTTTACTGTAATTTATTTGAGTAAAAAACACTGTTCTAATTACAAATGTTCTAAAACTATTTTATATATATATATATATTATACATTAGTTGGAAAACGGTCACTTCTGGAATGTCTAGGCTATACATTTAATGATAGACGTTTTATTTAACTGTTTTTGCTATTAGAATTGATCAAAATAAAGGGTATTTTGTTAAAATGTTAAAATGTTTTGCTGAAATAGTTTTTTATTGTGTGGTTTGATGGGCAAAACAGTCTTGAATTGATATACATGCATGTAGTATGTACTGTTTACTCTTATGTCATTTGGTTATCAGGTGTCTATTGGAGTCTCCAAATAGGTTTTTGGAAAGGACGCCTATACTTTTCATCAATAAAAGCTTACAGAAACTACATTTTTGGGAGTATCAATCTCAAATTTGACTCAAAACATGTCCAGACATTCAATTTTATCTTTATGGTGTTTTCAGGCCTTTGACATAAAAGTCTGATCAATTTTTCCCTAAGTTAAGTTCATTCAAAGAAATCGTAAGTCACTTTCATGTCAATTTACCTTGTTTTACTCTTTTCCTATTCAACTTTGAGTTAAAATTGACTCTTGGGTAACAAAGTTTCAATTGTCTAGTTTAAAAAAAGACAAGAATTATGAATGTGGACCATAGGGTTTAAGAGCTACAGACATTTGTATTTGGGTATGCCGTTTTCAGAAAATTCTCAAAAATAGGGGCGCTTGATAAGGGGTTAAACTTTTATCCAATTAGGCCTGCTTCTCTGAGAATTTGGAAGTAAGTTCAGAAGGAAAAATACCATTGTTACAAGGAACTAGGAAGTAGAGATTAATCAATCACTGTCATATTGCTGTTCTTTTCGTCACCGCTGTCTGTTCCAGCAGTCAAAAACACATTTCACACTGCATGACTTAGCATCTTACCGGCACCAAGTTTGTGTTAAATGATATTCCAATGTAAGTGTGGCAAGTAGTTCGAGATTTCGGGTAGATGGTACGACGTGGTCTTCCTAAATGCTTGAAGGCGTTGTAAATATGGCCACGATCAAACAGGCTTTCTTTACACACAAAATAGATGCGTGTACAAATATGTATGTATTCACAATTTTTGTATGCATATTTTTAGCAATTGCAATAGGAAGGTTAACCTTTGTGTGTCATTCATTTTCAGTGAAGGGCTCAAGACCTGGTAAAAATGTTCAGTTAACCGAGAACGAGATTCGTGGATTATGTCTAAAATCTCGGGAAATCTTCCTTAGCCAGCCGATACTGCTGGAGTTGGAGGCACCACTCAAGATTTGTGGTAAGTTTCTTCTAAACCTTACCCTCTGTTTTGATTTTAGATGGTTCAGATGAAGCCAGCTTAGAAGAAAATGTAACCGTTTCTCTTCCTGCAGGTGATGTTCATGGTCAGTACTATGACCTGCTCAGGCTTTTCGAGTATGGAGGATATCCTCCAGAGAGCAACTACCTGTTTCTGGGAGACTATGTAGACAGAGGCAAGCAGTCTTTGGAGACCATCTGCCTGCTGCTTGCCTACAAGGTCAAATATCCAGAGAACTTCTTTCTTCTCAGAGGAAACCATGAATGTGCCTCCATCAACAGGATATATGGATTTTATGATGAATGTGAGTATGCTTTTTAGATGGGTGGATGGTATGACCAAAAGCTTATGTCACGGTTGGAATAACGATGAACCATGCTGGCAAAATGAGTCGGAATGCGCACTATGAGTTACAGGCAACAAGTGAAATATGTAAATTTTGGTCGAATTTGAGGTTTTCACAACAAATTTGTTCATTAAGCCCTAATCTAGTGCTCCAAATAGCCATTAAACGTCTAAAATTATCTTTTATTTGTACATTTTCTGAGAAGGTACACCTTCCTAAATCTTTCCTTTGTTTTAATAATCCATGAAAACTGCATTTTTTTTTTTCTCTGTTCGCTTCTCAACCACTGGTGCTTCTCCTCAGCACAAGTTTGGTATCGTTGTATAGTGCAATATTCATATAGCGAATTCTCACTGGCATGAGTCTGAACCAATTAAATGTGATTTGATGATCTGATGTAAACAAAACCAGCTTGTTGCTAACCAGTCGTAATAATGCCTTTCGATGATTAATCAAAGTACCCCGCACGGTGGCGCATTGTGCTATCATGGAAGCGTTCATCCTCTGAAAACATGAAAAGTAATCAAGCTTTTAATTCAATGTTTCGTTGATATATTCCAGCTTTGATATGGATGATTGCAAGAGTTTTCTGTCTTTAAATGCACTGTGCTCGTGAATCTTGTCAAAGCAATTGAGATGGACGATTTTGCTTAACATGTTAATGATTACTTCAGTGATAATGTGCCACCGGCTAAACAAGATGGTTCTGGACATTAATGTAGCAAATCTTGAACAATCGTTAAGACATGATGGGCACAATATGAAACTGTCATGACTGTTTTAAAATGAACTACCGGTATATATAAACTTATTAACATGAGATGGATAATTTATGTATTGTTGTTATTGATATTTTAACCAGTGACGCATTCCTCATACTGACTGCTAAGCAGAAAAAATCAGTTGGGTAACATAAAATATATGTTAAATATTCTTTATAGAAAATATTTTCAATAAAGGTAACATATTTTATAACAAATAACATATTTTCCCTGTAGATTTAGGTTTTAAATTGGTGTGTGCCAAATTTGGTGTTATTTTAAGGTATGGTTGGTAGGTGATTTTGTTTTGGAGCCTTTAGAAAACTTTAACTTAATTTTTGCTGGCTCATTAATTATTTTGTCTGATTCCAACAAATCATACATAATTTTAAAGTTTTTTTGTTTTTGTTTTAATGGAGAATGACTAACTTTGCTCACTCTGACTCAATTTGCCAGCATGGGTCACAATTATAAGTAGGGTCAGGTGCATCTGACACAATGGCTCCAGGCAGTGTTTTCCACCAAGGAAGAAACCCAATGTGTAAAACACGAAGTTACAAAGTGTAGCTTTAAAAGCATGATAAAACGATTTAAAATATAAATATTGCATAAGCATTTTTATCTTATAAAGTACTGCACAGCAGGTTATAGGGCTTACATGTGTGGGAGGAGGGGATTCTAGCGCACCTTGGGCTGGGCAATTATGTAAAAAAATATCTTAGCAATATTCGATTATATTGTCTACCCAGGCCTCACCCCTAGTCTTAGACAGCACTGTTGACATACTGTACTTCGGTTGGTTTATGAAAAGTCAAAACTTTGGTTCACTTTTTATTTAAATCAGTAAATATTCAGAAACCGGTGCAGTTACATAGGCTGCTACCATTTTATTTCTTCCAGTTTAACTTTTGTTAGAGTGCCAAACAAAATAGAAGAATACTTGATAATATTATTTTTAAAATGGGAGAAATCACTGCCTGTTCCAACTTTATCGGAAGCAGTTTTATTTTAATTTTTTTGTCTCCAGAAATCAAGATGTGTAATCAAGAAAAAATATTTGGCAACTTTGGGAATTTGGGCATTTGGGAAAGCAAAATGCCCTTCTATGTTCACTTCATTTTCTGTGGTGCATAATCTATAATATTTATGTGGACCAATGATTACAGCGTTGCACTACATTTGTAATGGAAAAGCGTTTGTAGACCAGACGTCAAAGAAATATGAACTATCATAATATTAACTAATAGAATTAATAATAATAAAAATTAGTATTTTACCTCTCTGGCTTCTTTAAAAAAAACAATGTGATTCAATGTACTGTGGAATAACAGCTACTAACAACTAAAAAAGAATTTTAAGTCCACTTTAAAGTTCAGGTACTTTTTTGTTTTTATTTTACTATGTTCAGTTTGGTTGCTGAAAAGGGGTTGTTGAGCTCTTCATTTTGCTCTCAAAACACACAAGATTGATGCATTTAACTTTATAATGTCTGTACATGCACATGTTTTTTTGGCAGGTAAAAGGCGGTATAACATCAAGCTTTGGAAGACATTCACAGACTGTTTCAACTGCTTACCTGTAGCTGCTATTGTGGATGAAAAGATTTTTTGTTGTCATGGAGGTATGCAATTGTTTAAACTTTTTTTAGCATTTTTTTTTTAAAGAATTTTTCCTCTTAACTCACGTTTTTGTGTCTTCATGGAGTAATTTCAAGAACATGTTTAGTGTATTTTTAGTAATATAATAGTAAGTTTTTCTGGAATGTCTACACAAGGTTTGGAGAATCTTTGCAGACAAAGATCACCATCAACTTCATGGAGGACGTAATTTGTGTCTTTTTGAAAATGATGAAATGTAGCATTCTCTTAATGCTTTTGTTTGTATATACTTAGAATTTAAAATGTTGCAGATTTCCTTGAGAGCAGGTCTGACTAGAAGGTAAAGTTGAGCGTCATCAGCATAACGAACATATGAAATATTGTATTTCTGCAAATAAAATGGGCGCATCTATAGAAAGAACCTAAAAATTGATTCTTAGGGAACACCACAAGTAACTGGTACACAAGAGGAGGAATGATTCTCTGTTCTGACCTGAAAAGTTTTCTCCTTTAGGGCCACTACAACCCACTTTAGGGACAAACCCTGGAACCACACACTCAAGAAACTTTAAAGAACGTTCTGTGCCATTTTTGGCTCTTTATTTAAAATTGTATATGTTTAAATGTTTGGATTCTGCCTGCCTATCGCAAGTTTGGTATTGAACTAAATAAATGTAAATGTAAAGCTAAAAAGTGAGTGAGAATTTTGAGGTTCACTAGACATTTTCAGTAAAACTTAAATATTTTCTAAAGAAAAAAGATTGGTCAACCACACTTAAGACTAAGTACTGGTAGTTTAGTATTGATTAGTTGGTTGTTGGACTCACTGGTTGACCCTAGTTATGTGTTAAGGTCTTCAGCTTACAGCTCTATGGCTCATTTTCCTATAAAATGTGTATTTATCACATGTACGGGTTTGTGAAATAGTCAGGGAATAGTGGACTTTAGGTTCTTTATACTAGTCTGTGTAAATTTAAAATATTTCTTCTAAACTGCAGTTGAACCGTTCTTCACCCAGGTCTTTCTCCAGACCTGCAATCTATGGAACAGATTCGCCGTGTGATGAGGCCCACAGACGTTCCTGACCAGGGTTTGCTGTGTGATCTGCTCTGGGCTGACCCCGATAAAGATGTCATGGGCTGGGGAGAGAATGACCGTGGTGTCTCTTTCACCTTTGGTTCTGATGTTGTGGCCAAGTTCCTCCACAAACATGACATGGACCTCATTTGCCGGGCCCACCAGGTAAGTCATTTACATTTACTCATTTAGCAGACGCTTTTATCCAAAGCGACTTACAACTGAGGACTACACCAAGCGAGTCATCGTGAAGAGGCAAAAATAACGCAAGAAGTGCTCAAAATACAAAGTTCAGGCATTGCTCAGAGTAGCATAAGCCAAACAAGGGAGGATTAAAGGAAAAGTTTTTTTAATTTTTTTATTTTCTTTACACCTTGTTGATATTCACTAGAGAGATCATGTTTGGTATCTTTGGATGTACTCTACACAGGGAAAAGTTGAAGCACAATTGAGAAGAACTTTAAGATTCACAATTATTCCAAAACCTCCCTGCTTTGAAACCCCAAAACGAGAGATCAATCGGCCCTATTTCCCGATCTCTTAAAGCTTCCCTCTATCTCCCACTCATTCAGAGATCACAGTCTCTGAGAATCTTTGTCATAGACTGTCATCGATTCGACAAACTGGAAATATTTCAATGGTTTTAATTTTGTCCTTTGTTGATTGAGTAGGATGCATTCTTGTATGTCAAGCTTTTGAATAGCATTTGTGAAGCTTAAATCTTCTGCTCTCTGAACAGGTGGTAGAGGATGGCTATGAGTTCTTTGCAAAGAGGCAGTTAGTCACACTTTTCTCCGCTCCTAACTACTGCGGAGAGTTTGACAACGCAGGAGCTATGATGAGTGTCGACGAGACCCTGATGTGCTCATTTCAGGTTTGTATGTGCTCTTACATTTGATTAAACTAGTAACTGGATGCAAACTGTTCACCTTTAGACACAATTCACCGTTTTGGGGAATAAAAAGTTTCCTGCAGAAAATCAATTAAATGTAACTTACATGCCACGCCAAATGACGAGACTGGATTTGTAGTGCGATTTGCAATGTCTTTTTGTTTACATAGGTAACAAAATATTGTATATATCATGAGCCTCATTACTCATTTTACCTGCTTTCTCTCTCTGCTCTGTCAGATTCTGAAACCAGCGGAGAAGAAGATGATGTCGTATGGTGGTGCGGGAGGATTTGGATCTGGTAGACCTGTAACTCCCCCACGAAACGCAGCCAAGGGCGGCAAAGCCAAGAAATAACATCAACTACAGCAACACGCCTATACATCCTGTCCATCATTCTACCTCTCCTTTTCCTTCTCCTCTTCAACTCCAAACACCAAATCAGTGCAGGGTTTTTTTAGCTGTCTCCATCAAGACGAGACTGCTGGCAATCTGAGCGGTCATATATGTGTGCTTGACTGAAATGCCCCTGTGAAGCGTGTTGGTTTCTATGTGAAACAACAGTGTGTATATGTGGAAAATGGTTTTGTGCGAGTTTGTGTGCAAGTTTTTCTTCACTTTCTCTAGTAACTGCGCACCTTTTACTGCGTTTTTAGCTGTTCTGGTTGATTTTTCCTTCCAATTACATCTTCACGTCTTCAGCCATAACGTGATAATCCTTTTAAGGCCATTTATTGGACCTACATCACCCTTCTCGTCAGACCAAGCCTCAGGGTCCAGCTTTTGATCCCCGCTGGGGACAGACTTTTCCATTCCCCTCTAAAGCAATCTGAATGGAGGTGATTGTGCAAATCACTGCCAGTCTCTTTAATGTGAAGCTTCGTCCAAGTGCGTGTCTGTTTACAGTAGTTATTGATGGCACCCTGCACATTTTAACACATACCTATTTTGGCGCATTCTTTGCTTCTTTAAACTGCACACTCAGGTAGTATTTAGCCTGGCCTGTGGAAATGCTCTGTTTGGCTTTTTTTGGGTGGGGCGGGGGATGTAGGTTTTTATTTAATTTTTTAGGTTAAAATCATGCACGATGTGCAAATAATACCATGTGTGAATGTCTGCAAAATGGGTGCCATCGCTGTTTCAGTTTAAAATGCAGAAATGCACTGTTCACGGAGTGATTGTGGCTGTTCCAATTTGTTAACTGCAAATCTCACTTTTTCTGCTTAAAAGGACTTTTTTTTAGTAGTAGTAGTCATGAATTTAGCCAATAAAGTGAGAATCTGGTGCATATTTTGAGTTTTTATTTTGTGTCCATCAATGTGTTGCAACACTGGATTTACAGAGATTTGGATAGCCAATTAGACTATCTACTATCTTCTACACCATGATGATGGCATAGAAAACTAGCACTAATTGCATATGCAGTATATACTTAGTGTGTTAGTATAGAACTGTGAGCTAGAATACAAAGTGCAAAATACCACAAGACCAAACCAGTGAGGTCATGTGACGGAAGTGCTAAAATGTGGGTTTTGGCTGACAAAAAAATGCATTATCCCTGCAGCACTCTATTCGTTTGATGAATTATAGCTCAAGTTTATTCTTGATGAGAGTTGTGCACCAATATAATATTACAGTTAGGAAAAGAACATGATTGGAAGTTTTGTTTTTATTAATTATTAGCATAACAATCAATAACATTAGATGGTCATTGGTGCCATTTCAACATTTGAATAAAAAGTTTGAATTATTTCACCATGAAATCAAAAGTGAAATTGTTTTTATGGAATTTTTAGTCTTTATAATAAAACGATTTATCTGTGCAGTGCACATCATTTAAAAAATAAAAAATAAAGTACTCTTGTAATCAAAATAACTTCTCTTTCCTCTTGCAATGCCATCTGAGGACATGTTCACTGGTACTCGGGCAGGACAACCTGTCACTCACACAATGACCCAACGATCTAATCAATTCCCAATGGACAAAATCAAGTCCAATGCTATATCTTCTTTAATGTTTGAGAAGCTGTTTCACTCGTATACGTCATAAGGAATAAAAGACTACAGCAAATTCTGTTTCATGTCGACTTTAATTAAAGCTTTTACTCTATTCTATTCAACATCAATTTATGAATCCTGCTATATAATAACCTTAAATGACTGACATTTGTGGTAGACGGGTACATATACTTTTATTTTTAGGGTACCTTTAACAACTTTAACAACAATAACCCTTCTTCAGTCGCCACTAAAAAAAACTATATGGCCTATTACATTGCACAGATGAATGGAATGTCCATCCACCGATTTTCCAAACTGCCCTATGGGGATGCTGTCTATCCCAGAATCCCAGGCAGAATGCAGCTGAAACATCATGAATGGATTGCCAGTCTAACACACATAGGCCTACATTCACACTCTGGCAATGCTACCTCCTTTACCCCCATACATTTTGTGGGTCATGAGTCATGACATAGGTCCATGGTGCTGTAAACCTATTCTATATTGCTAGGATTTTCTTTATTATTATTAAGCCTTAAAACTTAATAATAAGTTAAATATAAACTGATTATTGGGCATCAGAGAATGTACATCGCAAAGATTCTAAACATGGTAGATTGGTCCCACATCCCCACTCAGTCATACAGTGAATGTAATTTCACCAAGTAGGCCTACATGTTCCTGGATCAACATCTTTGTTGATTCTGGAACAACATTCCAATCAACCAATCAGATTTAAGGGATAGGTTTATAGTTAATGTCAGGTGCTTCTACACCAGTCTTGTTCATCTATCATTTCCCTCTGATTTTAGTGATAAGATATGGGTAGAATTAGGTTTAGGTTTAGGGGTAGGGATAAGGTTAGGATTATGTTTTTTTCAGATAGGAATATTGTTCCAGGGTGAACAAAAGATGTCTTCTTGGCAAAATCAATGTGACCTCTGCAGTACATAAGGTGTCTTACACTAGGTGGTGCTATTATAATACTTGGTCCTGTCCAACCTCTTTAGCCAGGTTTTTGCCCATGGCTCTTTTTCTCTGAATCCTTGAGTCAGTCCTTGCAATGTATATATTTACTGCCATTTATCCATTTTGATTACCCAATTTATGAGATCCATTTCACCTTAATACATTTTTTTTTTTAAAGAGTTAAAATAAAAACTGACTTTTTTGTTATTAATTAATTCATCAGCAGCTGTCAGGTTACTTTCAGAGCTATGTGATCATTTTTATTTCAGTTTGTCAATTTACACTTAATTGAATTGATATTGTCACACGTGATATTAATAGATTTAGTGACATCAAATGAATGAGATGATGGTATCATATGAATGAGATGATGGTATCTCAGCAGACAGTGAGCATACCTCCGTTCTCCTTATACTGCCTGCGAATCACGGCAGCATTTTTCAGCCTTACACTAATTCCAGTCCTCATACACATGTGAACCAGCAAACCAAGATCTACAGGATTACTAGAAACTTCCAGGCAAGTGTGGTGGGGCAAGTTAGAGCTAAACTCTGCAGAACATTGGCCCCCAAGCAGCAAGATTGGACCCCCGCTATGGACTTTCACTTAAACAGTATAAGAATGATCCAAGAGGATTGTTCAATCAATAACAAATATGCTGAAATATCCACAAAATTAGCAACCACACTAAACCGCAGCATGTGGTCTATCCGTCATTCAGATCCATACGAACGTTGCCTTCTTTACTATAGTAACCGTAGGGTCCCAATGCATTTTCTTGCTTTCCTGATTTTAATTTCCCCACCAATGTCAAAATCAAGCCTATGCCCTTGTATCAAACTTTTAATGCACACTTCTGCCAAGCCCACACTGCAAGCTCCACAGCTTCTACAAGACTTCTACCTGACAGTCAAAGTGCTATTCCGTCACTAAAGTGTGGATATGGAGGAGGACCGCCAGGGTTTAGCATGCCATTTGGAACCGGCTCCATGTTTCATGTTTCATAGCCATGAGATGCCTCAGATTGTTCTGTGAAGGGTCATAGCACTTACATACTGTTGTCCTACTGCTAGTTTAATTGCTTCTATTGTTTCTCATTTGTAAGTCGCTTTGGATAAAAGCGTCTGCTAAATGAATAAATGTAAAATGTTGCTATGACTATATGACTGTCAATCATCACAATTTTGGCATTGATTCACACACAAAACTATAAAATTTAACAGATTTACTTTCACATTTAAAAGCAGTTGTCACTCCTAAAACTTTGCAGTGTACTAATTTATGTACGTAGAGTGTTGGTCCTCTTAAGGCCACACTGTAAACCCTAATTCTCAAAATAATGAATGACTAGACCCAGACAGCAAAATAGTGTCTGCCCAGATCCAGCCCACATCTGGACTGTGTGGTATCAAAAAAAGTATGAATTAGCTTACACAAATGTTTCAAGTTAAGAGCAGTTAAAATGTAGGAGTTCTGCTTGCTTAAACTTTGAATTAGCTACTCAAAACACATTTTTTGTTTGTTTTGCTTGTTCGGGTTCACAGTGGGCTGGAAAATCAACACTGCCCCGACAGATGTTGACCAACATGTACTATCACCAGATTACAGTGCACAACATCTCAGACATTCCATGAAGAGCTGACCAACAGCGACAGGTAACACACTGATCCGACAAAACCCGAAGAAGTGTCTGTTACGGTCTGTCTGTGCAGTGTGAATTGGCCTTTAAAAAGTGGTGCCGCTATAAGGGCTTGCAGGGTTTATCGCGCAGTCAGAAATTTGCATATCCCCAGCACAGCCCCCCTTAAGGTGTGATAATGGTTTTTCTGTTGTTGTTTTTTTAACTCTGTGTCACTCATTAAAAATAATAATAATAATGAAAAACCTTAACAATATTAGTTTAAAATGTGTATATTTTGAATGTGCCTATAAATAGGCCTACGTGTCTTGAGTCAGTTAGGCCTTTCAATTTCATTTCAACATTTTAGGTGTGAAACATTGCGTTACTCAGGATTAAAACAAAGTTTAAAAGACCTTAACCCAGGGTTAAAAGCAGTGTGAAAATCCCTTTGGAGTCTTTAATATGTCTTTGCTTTCTATGTTGTCCAAGCAACACGCTCTCGATGATCATAGCAAAGTGGGCGGGTGTATAGTTTTCCTGCGAGAACCCAATGACATTTAACTCAATATCTCTCAAGACAGACTATCCTCTGCCCCGCCCAGCATTAACAGCACTGGGGATTAACTGTAACCAATCCATCAATGTTACTTTACTCTTTCACACTTACAGTTCATTAACAGAATATATCTTATTCTTCATGTATTCCAGTATTTTTCACTTTTCACTTTCACTACAATCTACTTAGTTAAAAAAAGTTATGATATTATAGAAAGTATCAAACATTGTTATTCTAGGTTTGAGTATCTGAGATTATTCACAAACAGTATTTTGTCTTTTTTTTTTTTTAAACACACAAGCAACATTACACCCCAACTGTGTCATTTTAACTATTCTCAGTGGTGATTTTTATTACTTTCTCATTTCTCCCATTGTCATTTATCAAATGTCACATTGCAAAAAGGGTCCTAAAAATAGGCTTCATTCATAAAAAAAAAAAAAAATGTTTTCTATAATTTATTTTTACCTTATTTGTTTGATTTGGGGTTTAAGCATGACCTGGACATATTCTTGCACATAATTCAATTAATTCATAATATTGAGTAAGGACACCATGATCTTGTCTTGTTCCCTTTTCCTTGCCTTACAGTCACCTTCTACAACTTGACACAGACACATTTAGATCTGCTTAAGCTGGTGTTCCCTTTTTCTGCTGACCTAGAACAGCTGAGCTACACTGTCAGGACACAGAGCTATGCTATATCTCATATTTATCATGCTTAAGTCCTAACTCTTGTCAATTTACATTTTACATTTTGTAGACACCGTTGTGACTTGTATCTGGCATGTGCACAAGAGAATTATATAATTAGTGGTGTTATGAAGGCTGTGAATCAGGGAAACTCCAATAAAAATAAGAATAGTGGTAATAGTGATAGTAGCCATTTTGGGAACTGAATCCAGTGTCATTTGTCACTGAAAATGAAAGGTTAAGTTGAGTGCATTGCATTGTGGGACACTGTGTTCTGGATACATATTTTATATGATATACAGTGTATACTGCAAGTTGTAGAAATAGTAGTAGTCGAGTATTTTTCAAGCCAAAGTAGTTTCCCTTATTATGGATGATCCACACAATGATAAAACTGTGATTCTGTTTAATTATTACTATAAAGTTATAATAAAGTTATAATAAAGTTATAACGCCGACTTATACCTTCTGTAAATAGACGTATACCTCCTGTGCGAATAGACCAGCTGTATATATGTTCGTAAATATTCTGTCATTGCGTTTTTTCAAGTTTGGAGGCGCTTATAGAAGCATTCAGTTCCATTTTAGGTGGTGGGACAAGTCTATGGAAAACCTCATGTGTTCCCTTTCAGGCCATATTGGGATCGCGTCAGAGAGCCTCAATCATCTTCGAGTGTAAACAGAATGAGCCAATGCACATTGTCGTGCGAGATTTGCATCTCGCGCTTCACCCCACAGCGCGGGGTATAAATAGGAAGCGTATGCAAGCACCAGTTGTCTTTTTCTTCGGAGCCGAACAGTTCTACTGGATGTTTCTGAGTGTACAGAAAGAGTGTCGAGTTCTTCGGAAAGAAGCTTCTCCTCTGGTTTTGGTGTGACAGCGCATGCAGCGGTGGTTGCAAGCTCACAGCTCTGTTGTTATCTACTAATCGCTGTTTATTCAGCAAGAGTGAGTGCTCACTGTAGCAGGCTAAACCATCCCTTGCCAGTGTTGCCGCAGCAAATCCCCCTGTGTGCTTAAGCACCAAGAGAGCTAACGTCTTTTTCAAGATGTCACAACACCCGTGCATTTCTGGATGCGGTTGTTCCCAGGAGCCAGTTGACGGACACACTTACTGCATCATGTGTAAACCAGAAAAGGGCTACTTTGACGAATAGCCAGGGTGATCTGAGGATCACAGTGAGGGCTTCCCCGCCCGGTAACTAATCCCTGTGGGCCCCTTACTCCTCTCAAACTCTGCAAGCCATCGAGCTTCTGGTGGAGCGCGCTATCCCCTCCCATAAGTGGCCAGTCATTTCATTCGGGGTGTTCCAGCTGCTGACCAGATGTCTATCGCTGCATCGGAGGGTGAGCTACAGTCGTCTGGGGAATGGATGAAGACTCGGCTGTGTTGCCTCCTTCTTGGAGAGTGCCATTGTCAGAGCCTGACCCAGAATTGGCTGGCTTGAGTGGAACCCTTCACCGTGTCCCGAACCTTTAAGGCTGGATGACTGGTATCTCAGGGTGGGCCATGCTGGTCCTCAGCGCACCGCTCCAGTGCCTTTCTTCCCGGAGGTGCATGTTGAGGTAACCAGTTCGTGGACGCCACCTTTTTCTGCCAGGAACCGAGCTAGTACCTCATCCCCCCTCACTGCCCTTGACGGTGTAGCGGCCAAGGGCTACGTGGGTATTCCTCCGGTTTAGTGGTATGTCGCTATGCAACTGTGTTTGACAATCGCTACTTCCTGGAGTGGTAATCCGCGTCTCCCATCCAAGGCATGTAAGTTCTCATTTGTTTTCCTGTGGACAGGCTCTACGAGGCACCTCTATGCATTGAAATGGAACCTATTCATTGAGTGATGTTCTTCTCACTGGGAAGACACCCGAAGGTGTTCAATCAGTACCCTGCTTTCCTTCCTGCAAGATGGGTTGGAGCGAAGGCTGTCTCCCTCCACCCTCAAAGTGTATGTTGCCCGCGATTGCTGCACATCACAATGCAGTCGATGGTATGTCCCTGGGACAGCCTGATCTGATTGTCAGGTTCCTGATGGGTGTGAGGAGATTAAATCCGCCTCGCACCCCTTCTATACCCTCTTGGGACTCATCTCTGATGCTCACGGCACTGCAGAGACCACCCTTTGAGCCTTTGCAGTCAGCTTTAGAGTTA
Source organism: Phoxinus phoxinus (assembly GCF_949152265.1). Classification (NCBI taxonomy): domain Eukaryota; kingdom Metazoa; phylum Chordata; class Actinopteri; order Cypriniformes; family Leuciscidae; genus Phoxinus; species Phoxinus phoxinus. The sequence goes on along the minus strand of NC_136896.1, from coordinate 22,095,926 downwards.
AAATCCTGTCGATGAAGACAGTACTCCTGACGGCATTGGCCTCCATCAAGAGGGTAGGGGACCAGCACGCATTTTCGGTCAACGAATCGTGCCTAGAATTCGGGCCAGCCAACTCTCGATTACGTGCCCAAGGTTTATACCACTCCCTTATTGGACCAGGTAGTGAACCTACAAGCGCTGCCCCTGGAGGAGGCAGACCCAGCCCTGGCTACAGAGGCCTGCAGAAGGGAAAGGCTGTCTCCAAGCAGAGGATGGCCCACTGAATGGTGGATGCCATCACCTTGGCGTATCAGACCCAAGGCGTGCCTTGCCCGCTTGGGTTGAGAGCTCACTCCACTAGGAGTTTGGCTGCTTCCTGGGCGCTGGCGCACAGTGCCTCGATAGATATATGTAGAACTGCGGGCTTGGCGACACCCAAAACGTGTGCTAGATTATATAGCCTTCGTGTAGAACCGGTATCCTCCCGTGTACTCGCCCCTAGTGACCAGTGAACCCTGTCGAGTTCCTTTGTCACTCCTATCGGCCTCAGACATGGCGGAGTGTCTGACGCCAGGCCTAGCATTCGTATACGTTGATGGAACTTGTGTTAGGCTGGGTCCATATGTTGTGATCCCCACGGTGATCCCATATGTGTATTCTTCCACGGCTTCCTACGGCGAGCCCGTGTCTTTCCCTTGGCAGAGTCCGCTCTGCAATCCCTGCCAGTTATTGTCTCCCCCCTGATATGGCCGGAGCCACCCCGGGGACATTCCATATGTGTAACCTCCACATGATACCCCCCTACGGGGAGGATGTGGCTTCCGCAGCTTAAAAACAAAGGGGGTGCTTCTCATTTCTTATTTCTGCATACTCATTTCCTTTACTTGCGTCTTAGCTCCACCCCCTTAGGATGCGAGGGAAGGATACACCTGTGTATCCTTGCTCATGACTCATCAGGAAACTTCCTCACTCCTTGTTCTTTGCCTCCTCACGGTGCAATTAGAGAATTGAGATGATGGGTTCAAGATGGCTGAGTTCAATCGATTTCCGGGTCACAGGCTGGAGCACAGAGGAGTGAGGAAACAAGGAAGCATCAATTTATGGAGAAGCACCCATAGAGCAAAGCACTTTCTAAGGATACACATCATGTCATAATTTCACCAATAGGGGAGGTTTCTACAACAGAAAATCCTTAGTAATGTTGTAACCGTATGATTGGGGAAATTGAAAGTTTGTATTGTTCTTTGTTGGACTTCATAACTTATCCTTAAATATGACTGAGCTGCATAAAAAGATATGGCCACCAGAAGCTAACAAGTGTATCTATTTTTTGTTTATCTACATAATTTCCTAATATTCTAATGATTATTCTAATGTTCTGAAAAAAAAATTTAACTCCTACTCAGAGCTTCACCAAACCTTTGCACAAAACTCTAGACCATGGTAACAAAAAATTTATAAAAAGAATTTTGATTAACTAAATTGTTTAACAGATACGATCAAAACCTTTTGGTCTCACCCATTATTACTAATATGCTTGTATCTTGTGTGCACAAAATCCTTTTTTCTAAAAAAAATGTGTACATATAGAGAAAGGACACTGTCACATGAGGTCTAGGAGAGCAAGCACTCAGATGCTGTTGTTGCAAAAGTCTTCTCTCTTGGCAAAAAATATCTTAAGTCAAGAAGTTCCAGATGCCAAAGATCAGACTTTATTGGTCCAGTCAACAAAGCCAAGATGCCAGCTGTACATCTAACCATCTCACTCGAAACTCTCATTCTTATTCAATTTCTTCCAACCTGTTTGATCAATGAACGTACATTTGGGTGCTTTCTGACATTTTTCTTTTATTAACCCTTAAATACATACCTTGGGTCTTTAGTGGCATGGGATGTCATTCACTACCCTACTCCTCATTATTTTTTTTTTTAAAGTTAGGTATCAATCTTCTTATCAATTCATCATAAACAATATAACAAGAAAAAATAATAAAATGATAAAAGAATGCCTATTTTCCCATTCATTTTCTGTAAAAATTGTACAGGGTCATTAACGACCCGAGGTGTGTAACAGTGTAAGTATATTTTTTCTGCACAACAATAACTGAATCTTTGATGACTGAATAAGTGCAATTCATTTTTATTCCACAATATGGCAATGTCTGATACTAAATTATGAAGTGCCGTTTCACTCATGGTTACTGCAGGCAGAAAACAAAACTAAAAAATAAATCATCAGCAAAACCTGAGATGGCTCAGCGATTTACTGCAGAGCAAGTACTGAAGGTAATCAAATATTAGTGTCACTGTCACTTGATGGTGGATCTGGTGAAGAAGCTGTCAGTGATCAAAATATTGATTTTGAAGAGGTTGAAAATGATAGTTTTGAGAATATGTTTGAGTATGAGTATCACGAATATGAGCCAGATGCTGAATGTAAAGGGAAAAGGAGCTCTAACTCGGACCAGTGATAATGGTATAAAACATCTGCTCAACCTAAACCCTTTCCAAGCTCCAAAAGGTAACAAAATATGTTTTATTTTATTCTTCTGCAATTGCTACTCTAATATCAGGAGAGTTTTATATTATCGCGAGGTAGAGACCCAAATATATCATAATGATTGGCGAAACATTCAAGCATTTAAGGGTTGAAGCCCATCCTCCTTCTGTCTGCAACAGCGTGACATGCTGCCAACTGGTCTATTAAAAATAACGAGAACATATTAAAAACCATGTATCAAGAGAGCATACACAACATGTAAATAAAAAAGAGCAGCTTATTATCATTGTACCACTTAGTGACTGGTGCAGGCTTGCCCACTGATTTCTTCATACCGCAGAGTTGCTGAAGTGAAACATGCAGTATCATAGAGACCTGAGGCCTAAGTGAAACCTAAAGTTTCCTGGTTTAATTTGTATACTGTACTGTAGTATACTGTAGTTCCCAGGATATTCTATAAACATATATTATATATCTAATAAAAATATATAATGCAGAGTTAAATGGTCGTTTATTTTGTCCCAAGACAAGGACTCAAACAGATGGCTGGGCAAACCGAAACCAGAAAAGACAAACAGGACAGAACATTCTTGACATTTGTGCACAGAAAGATTTAATAGAAGCAGAAATCAAGAGTCAACTATGGCAGACGGGTAAGTTAACTAAACAGATAATCAGGTCAACAAAGGTTTGTTGTTCAGATGCAATGGGGAACAGACAGAAGAGCACATAACACAACCAAACAAAAGCCATGTGCTCAAACTGAAAAAGTCAACAGACAGGGGACTAACAGAAGTAAGGAAGAATCTGAAAATGAAACCATGCACCCACAGCAGAGATGCACAACCTGCATGACTATGCAGCCGCAGTGTGTTAATCGTGTAATTTATACGCAAAAATTTGTTTTTACGTGCATAATGCGCATGGGTTGGTTAGAGTAGGTTTAGTAGTGGTGTGGGGTGCGTGTGTATTATACGTTTGGGTAGAATTAGTGGTGTGGAGTGCGTGTGTATTATATGCAATGAAGTGCGTATCAAATGCACGCGAAAACTGCGTATCATATGCACGTAAAAACAAATTTTCGCATATAAATTGCAGAAGAAACACACTGCGTGCTATAGAGACGCATTTACGTGACAACAGGCTGCTGACACCGGCAACAGAAAACGCACTCAGTTACTATCGTAACCTAGGTTCCCTGAGAGTAAGGGAACGAGTATTGCGTAGCTGTACGCAGTGGGGAAACTCCTTTCCTCGAGAAATACTGAAGCAAATTCTCCTGGCACCTTTGAGGAAACGAACAATAAGGTATTTTTCCCCCTGTGACTGGCCAGCCACAGGAGCATGGTAAGCCGCCATGGCTGCCACATACACTGGAAGGCGTGGAAGGGGAGCGACCCGCATCCAACAGCTCTTGCAGGAAGGAGAGTACCACTGGCACTTTGCATGACAGGGGTTCGAGGTCTCTGGCTGCACACCAGCCAGTGAATACTGACCACTTCAGAGCGTAGAGGCATCTGGTAGACGGTGCTCTAGCCTCCGTAATAGTATTCAAGACCTTTTCTGGGAGGTCCCAGGATACCCGTTAAGGGGCCACAAATGGAGGGCCCATAAGTCGGGGCGAGGGTGCCAGATCGTCCCGTTCGCCTGTGCGAGGAGGTCTTTCCTCATTGGCACTGGCCAGGGGGCAGTGTCCATCATCTGTGATAAACATGAGCAGCTCTCAGAGAGCGCAGGTTAGCATGCGACCATAGGAGGAGATTTCTGGCCATGACGTACAGGTTGCCTGATCTGAGGCCACCCTGTCAGTTTATGTAGGAAACCACTGACATGTTGTCCGAGCGGACTAAGACGTGGTGTCCCCTGAGGTCTGGCAGAAATGCATTCAGGGCCAACCAAACTGCTCTCATTTGACAAATTATTACTTTATGATTACATAATAAGTCACAAATGATTTGCTCATATCATCCGATCGTGGTTGTATCTCTCTATTAGTATTACTGGATCTAAGTGCTGCATTTGACACTATCGACCACAACATCTATTTATTTATTTCGAATTTATGCAAAAAGAACATCCGACAAGAAAATAAAATCAAGTACACAACTCAAATCAACTTAAACATAAAAAATAATAACAATTAACAATAGTTACAGCCAAATACTTTTTTTTAACCATTGTCAATGTCTATTGCATATTCGAAAAGGAGTGGGAAGAAGAAGAAAAACGAAGCCTTTTAAATAGACTCGAAAATTATGTTGGCATTAGTGGAATTGCACTAGCATGGTTTAAATCATACTTATCTGACCGTTATCAGTTTGTAGCAGTAAATGAAGAGATGTCTTATCGATCAAAAGTTCAGTATGGTGTACCACAAGGCTCAGTACTAGGACCATTGCTGTTCACTCTGTACATGCTACCCTTAGGAGATATCATTAGGAAGCATGGCATTAGTTTTCATTGTTATGCTGATGATACTCAGCTCTATATTTCTTCACGCCCTGATGAAACTTATCAATTCACAAAATTAACGGAATGCATAGCTGATATAAAAAACTGGATGACTAGCAATTTCCTACTACTTAATTCAGAAAAAAAACGAGATTCTAATTATTGGACAAAAAACTTCCTCACGTAATAACCTAGAATACTGTCTAACACTTGATTGGCCAGGACTCCCTGGAAGAAGAGATTTCTTTTAATCTCAATGGGACCTTCCTGGAAAAATAAAGGATAATAAATAATGGCTGCTCTGCCAAGTCCTCATCGTCGGTTAGGAACCTGGGTGTGCTCTTTGATACCAATCTTTCATTTGAAAGTCACGTGTCTAGTGTCTAGCTGCTTACTTACAAAGCACTAAATGGTTTAGCTCCCCAGTACTTGAACAAGCTCTTAACGCACTATAGTCTTTCACGTCTATTGCAATCTCAAAATTCCGGACAGTTGAAAATACCTAGAATATCAAAATCAACTGCTGGAAGTAGAACCTTTTCCTTTTAAGCACCAAAACTTAAGCTTACAGCACTCGGCGGATGGGCTCTACCGGCCGATGAACAGGTAAGCCTTGATGGCAGTCAGATGGAGAAAGGCATGGTTGCTCAATCGGGAGGGCTCTCGCAGCATCTGATGGAAGGAAAAAATCTGGAAACGGTACGTTATATGAAAGGTGAGATGCTTTGAAACACCTCCATGCTGTCACGTCCACCTCCAGACTTAGCAGCCAGATTTTCAGCCAGAATCTGTGCTTGGATGTTGTGAGCCACTGGGGGTGGCATTCGATGGGACAGGCAGCGGTGTTGCAGTGAAGGGTTTATATTGAGATTTATTGAGATTTGAGAAGGGTGTATATTGAGATTTAAACTGAAGAAGAGAGTTGGGAGGGAGAGGAGACGAGGCCGCGATTGTTTGCGGAGACAGTCTCACGTTTAAATTGGCCCCTGGGCCTTGAGGAGGAACATAAAGAGAGTTGCAAGAGAGAAAAGGGGAAGGGAAATTTTCTTTGTGAGCCAGTGTCGATAGCAGAGGCAACCATGCGCTAGCTTCTGCTGCTGGGACTGTAGGCTACGGGAAAGGGAAGGATTGGCTGCATGAGCTGGAGGTAGTAGGGAAAACTAAAGTTCAGGAGGCTAGGGGGAAGCCAGCGGGCATACGGGACTATTACTGAAGGAGCTGCGGTAACGGGCTGAGTGGAAAGGGAGGGAGAGTGAGGCTTTTTAGGCTTGCAGAAGCCCTGCCGCTACGGCCCGATACACGTAGAAGGGCTGGCCTTGTGCATGGGGAGGATGGTGATGTTGAGAGATGCAAGTTTGGGGCCTTGCGGGCTTTGCTCGCTCTCTTAGTTACTTTAAAAGCAGAGGTAGAAATAGGAGAGAGGATAATTGGTTTTAGGGAGACGTATCGGTTGTACAGCTGCGCTTTGTTTAACCTATGCAAGAACTGCACAATAATGTCTCAAGCCTATTACTGTCCATTTTCCAATGGGAGGTATTGTTACAGGGCCGAAAGATAGGAGGACGCTGGGGAGGAAGTTGAATGTCTTGTCGGTGTGGGCAAGGGTGAGGTTAGTCATCGCTGTGTGTGTGGTCGTTCAAACAGGCGGGCTCCCACCATCGAGGAAGGTGGACATTGCATTATGAGGTGCAACCCCGTGAAGAACCGTGTTATGGGGTTGAGCGGAGGAGGAAGGGGAGTGAGGTTTTTTCAGCGGATGAATTTTTACTGCAACACACAGGGGTGGTTCCTTAACGAATCTGCAGCTTTGAAGGAATTGCGACAGTCAATGAATCAATTACCTATTTGCAAGTACCGCCACTTGCTTCATTACTGAGTGAATGAATGGCTCGATGTTTCACTCATTAAGACAGTGACTTACTGCCACATACACCACTAAAACGAAGTTCAAAATACATGAGCTGGTTATGTGATATGTATAAATATGCTGTGTTGATATGTAAATGGGAAAAATGGGTATCCGAGCTTGCAATTATAACAAAACAGTGAGATGAAATGTGTTTGAAATTCTGAGATGACAGAATTTGAGTGATCTGTAATTTACAAATCATATAGTTAGCTAACAATGTATTAATTTAAAGCAGAAACCAATCAAAAGGGCCATATTATTCACTCTTTAAACTTTAGTTAGTCTGTAATGTTGCTATTTGAGCATAAACAAGACCTGCAAGGTTACAAAGCTCCTCAAACTTCACCTCCGAAGGGAGATATTATATATAACAGAATCCACTTTCCAAGAACTACAACGAACGACTCGTTTGGACTACAATGCATTTTTTCAGACAGTGTGAAGTCATAATGTTACTCATTTAAATAATCCCCACCCACGGTCTACACAAAATAAGGTGCTAGGCGTGGCTGAGCCAATCACATCACACGGGGCTAGCTAATCACAACACATTTCAGAAGGAGGGGCTTCATCGAAACAGTAACTAAATACGTGTTCAAGCCAGATCTGAATATATGTGAAAAAAGAATGTGTTTTTTGAACAATCACTCATAAAAGCATGTTCTAGTATACCGTCCCCAAAAACATAATCAAGACTTCCTAAAGGGATATAATAGGACTCATTTAAGCAAATTTAGTCATGTGCATTGGATCTGATATAACTGGAGTACAATGTTATGAGAAACATTATGTGAATGTTTGGCTAAAGAGATGTGTCTTTAATCTAGATTTAAACTGGGAGAGTGAGTCTGAGCCCTGAACATGATCAGAAAGTCTATTCCAGAGTTTAGGAGCCAAATGCAAAAACGCTGTCCCTCCTTTAGTGGACTTGGATATTCTAGGTTTAACCAAAAGTCCACCGTTTTGTGAACTTAAAAGAGTGCGATGGATTGTAGGATGACAGAAGATCAGTTAAATACACAGGAGCTAAACCATTTAGGGCCTTATAGGTCAGTAGCAATACTTTGTAATTGATACAGAACTTAAGAAGTAACCAGTGTAGAGATGATAAAATTGGTGTTATATGATCATATTTTTTTGACCTGGTAAGAACTCTAGCAGCTGCATTTTGGACTAATTTTAGCTTGTTTATTGAGGATGCAGGACAACCACCTAGTAATGCATAACAGTAATCTAGTCTAGAGGTCATGAATTCACTTTTCTACATCAGTAACAGATAGCATGTTCCGTAGCTTAGCAATGTTTCTGAGGTGGAAGGCGGCTGTTTTTGTAACATATGAAATATGATTTTCGAAAGACAAGTTGCAGGTATTTGACTGTAGAGGATGAAATAACAGCACATCCTTCTAAATGAAAATAAAATTTAAAACAGGGTAAGGTACCATGAAGCAGAGATCCGATACTTGCTGCACACAGACCCTGAACCAGTCTAACTGCCAGGCAGAAGCAACCAATAGGCAGGGAATCTCAGGGAGCAGACAGGAACCAACACACAAGACAAAACTCAAGACAACAAGAGAACAAAAACAAGCGAAATAAAAACTGGCAAAAACTAGGACACCAGAAAAACAATAACTAGAGCTATAGCAAAGGAAAAATAAAATGAATTATTATATAAATTAATAACTGGAACTAGTAAACAAAGAAATGAAACAAGACTGCAAACTTGAAGGAAAGCTAAAGAGAAGATAAGTTAACTAAAGCAAAAACCAGAGATGAACCAAAAATAAAGCTTGGGAGAGCTAGAGCAAAATAAAGACTAGGACTTGACTAAAAATCAGGAACAAAGAAAAGACAGAAAAAAAATTCTAAGAAAATCACCACAAACCTAGAACTGACAGAAACACGATTTGTAACACTGACTGACAAGCGTGCACACACAAAGAATGCCCATAACAAACCAGCAAAGACATGAGGGAAAGAGGCACAATATAAAGGGAACATCACTTGTGGATCAGGTGAAAACAATCAAGCAAACTAGGACTGGACAAGGACTAAACAAGGAGGTGTGGCAACGGGAAACAAGGAGGCGGAACAAGAAAAGCACATGGCAAACACAAGCAAAGACAAAGCCATGTGCTGACACACAACACAAACATAGAGACATGAAACAAATACAACACAGACAAGGCTGCCAGGGAAGAACCCTGACAATCAAGTTCATGAATTATCTAAACTCAAGAGCATTTGAGGTTTGAAATTTTAAAAAGTAATTTATCCTACAAGGAAGACCAGAATGTTCCGGGTACTTGGCCCATATTTACAAACTGACTGTTTTTGTTTCATTTTCATGAACTATATATTTGTTTTTATCAGTCACCTGTTTTCCTTTGTTCCAGTTTCCCGCTGCCTTCAGCACAGTTTTGTCTTCGCCACGACCATCCCTGTCCCTTTCCAAGTCTGTCCCTGCACCCAACCGTCCTCTCCTTTTTATTCCACCGGAGCCCGCCATTCCATCGACCCCCGCCTCCGCTAGCACCCCTCAGCCCTTCGGTTTATCCAGTAGTTCTGCCTTGCAACCTTTATCCACCTTGGGACTTCGAGTCACCAGCTCTGCCGTCGCATGGGCATTCCCTGGCTCCGCCTCATCCCTCCAAGCACTCAGCTCCACCTTGGACCATTGAGCAGTCTGCTCTGCCCTGGGTCCTCGGCTCCTCCCAGAACCATTGTACCTTTGGCTTCACCGGATTCCCTCGTCCCACCAGCTCCGCCTGGATCAGTCGTCACTACACCATCACCACAGACTTCCGGGCTGTCTGCTTTGCTCCAGCCCTCCAACCCTACGGCTCCGTTGGGCTCCCCTATCCCTCACGCTTCACCAGGGTACTCGCTCACACCTGCATTGCCTTGGTCCACTGGCCCCCAGGCTCAATCTAGGCCGCTCGTCGCCGGGACTCTGCCTCTGTCTCTGTGTCCCTCGATGTCTCCGGGTCTCTCGGTTCGTCAGACTTCGTCCAGAACTCACCATCTACCTGCATCATCCTCAGTCAGTCGGGCTCAAGTATCAACCTTGGCTCCTCCCTCCATCAGTTCCGCCGTGGGTCACCCTCAGTCCTGGATTCTACCACCGGCCACTCCTTCATGTGTGCTTCCACCGGCCATTCCTCCATGACGCTTCCACCTACTACACCCTTGTCCCTCTGTCTGACATCTCTGCCTGTTCCCAGGTCTTTTCCAGCTCCTCATCCATCTCCAAAGCCCCCTTCATCCCCCGCATTTGAACTGTTATGGCGTGAGGTCGTACCTTGCCGGATGGGGGCGTTATGTCACAAACTGCTTGTTTTTGTTTCATTTTCATGAACTTTCTATTTGTTTTTATCAGTCACCAGTTTTCCTTTGTTCCAGTTTCCCGCTCCTCAGTTGTAACTATGGTTTCTGAATAACGAGTCACCATCTGTTCATCATTTGAGTTCAATCACCCTGTAGAAGTTCCTCCTTTTCACTTAGATGTTGTCTGGTATTGTTTGTGTAGACTGTTACGTCGCATGCTTGCCTTTGGATTACCAGAGTTTGCTTAAAGAACTTTTGTTTATAGTAACCTGTTTGAACCTTTTTCTTCATCTGAAATGAAAGCTTTAGCGTAAGTTCTGCTGGGAAGACTCAATTGTTGCTTCACTTATTATCTTGTCATCTATCCAATCACGTTTTAATACTAGAAGTATAAAAGACCCGTACTTACACTTGTCTGAGTTTGCAGATGCTGACGCTTCACTCACCTCCATCCACCCCACCACCACCAAGATGATTCTTCCCTCCATCAACGAGATGGGTTCCTCCGTCCATCCTCCCTATCACCATAGGATTTCCCCTTCAACCTCCCCACCACCACCAGGATGGTCCCTTCCAATACCGCACTGGGGGTTGGCTGCGCCCCCGCCATCTTCAGGCGGGAAATGCTGAATCCGTACCCTCGGATTGCGAGTTACGGACAGGGCCTACGCCAAATAACTTATTGCATGTGGCTTGCTGGGCTGTTAATAAATGCATAATTATCGAGTATCTATTCTCCGAGTCTTTCTGGTAGAACTAACTGTGATAGAATACCAGACCACTCAATATGAGAAGAACTGCAATGAACATTGCTTCTATTAACCAAGGAGTGGCCATGGAAGAAGCCTAGCATCCAGAGAAACTGAAACCTTTGAAAGTAATTGGAGCCCAGTCTTTGAGCGAGCTTAAACAGCCTTGAAGAAAATTTTATTCAGCCCACCTGATTTGTTTTAGAAATAAATGGCAATCAACAAGGTCTAAGTGTTGTCAATTGCTGCCAATGGTTGAATTGATTGAATGTCCTGGTAAAACTAAATTCCATGCAGAATTTCTCCGTCAGTACCTTGTAGTCCTTTTCATGATATGTGTTTCAATCAGAAATTAACGAGGCGGGGGCATCACACCAAACAAATTCTTACCAAATTCTTACCAGGTCTGAAAACAATTCTGTAGAAGACACTGTGCTTACTAAATTATAGACCTTTGAGAACATTCAACCTCTATTTTTTTTTTTCTTCCTTTGAAAAACAAACAAACAAGGACTGTCCTTTTTATGTGTGTAAAATGAAGATCAGTCAACCATAATGCCATGACCAAGCCAATCTCGTGAGAAAAGGTGGTGATTTTATATGACTTTGTATGATGTAGTTCAAAAAGTAAGAATGAAGGTCCACCCCTAAACCTAATTGTCTGTGGGGTCTATGTGGGGTCAATGCAGATACAAAAATAGTTAACAATAGCCAAGAGAGTGATGGACACGACATACATATTATTAAGAGAGTGTGTTTAGTGTTTACTCATGAACACTTGGCTAAATACCTGTCGATGCACTACTTGATTTTAGTTTCGAATTGGATCTTAATACTGAGATAGATCTAAAAAGGATCATAGGAAATAATGGTGTTCTTCTTCATGCCAAACCAATGTGTGTTCATTGTGACACTCTCTTATTTAAGCTCCCCATGTAACCACACTCCTCTAATGCTTGTACCAAATTAACCCTCCAGCACTCCTCTAACTCCCCCCTTCTATCAGAGGCCATTTGGCCCATCACTCACTCTAACTCTCTCACCTTCTCCACTCTCCTTATTCCACTGACCATGCATGTTCCAAAAACAGATCAACTTTTCATTTCAGTGCTACCCCCTACAAATGCTATCCCATCATGCTCATTGCCCACCAAATAACCCCCCACATCTTCAAGTCTAATACGCCGAAGACGTTCAACCCCTAGTCTATAACTCAGTCCTGCAAAGCCATACGCAACTGACTGGAATTTTGGGGTGTGGCGATGGGCAACTTTGACCAATAGGGCAGCTGGCAGCAGTATAAAACAGTGCACATGTGTGAATTTAATCGCTCTTTCTGTCAGTCCATCACTCCTGTACGGAGGGGGTCCAAGTAACGGGGGGCATATTTTGTAGTACAGAGAGTAAGAAGAGCAATAAAGACTAAAAGGCACGGATAGACCTGTTTAACTCAGCTTTTGCTACTTGTAAAGATCCTTCACCCCTGACAGGATGGAGGACGCCTACGCCAAGTCCACGGCTGAATGTCTAGCCTACTTTTCGGTTAATGAGACCACCGGGCTTTCCCCTGATCAGTTCAAGAAGAACCTGGATAAGTTCGGCTACAATGGTGAGATTAATGAGATGTCTTGAAGATGCATTCAGGGTTTAATATACAGACAACCAAAAACTCTAAATGGTGAAAGCATTTGTTTTTTGGGAAGGCACACAGATAGACACATACAGTTAGTGCAAAAGAGCTTTTGGGTTACATTTTTAAATAGTGAAAACAAGAATAGTATATACAATTGCATAGACAATCTTGATAATGGATGGTTTAGTATATTCTGAAATGTTCAGACTGTCCAGTGCCATTTAAAGGAACACAAACAGGCTGTGGCACAGAAACTGAGAAGCTGGGATTGAAAATAGACTTTGGCAGAAGAGGAGAAGGGAAGAAAGACAGGTGATGGCACAACGGCCTTGCTTGGATATTTGAGAGGTCTTATTAGATTAGTATTTCAGGCAGTTGGGGGAAGGGAAGTTGGCCTGAGAGATCAGATATGTTACTGGCATTACAAAGTCATGATTTAAAAACATAACCACTTGTACAGAGAGGACCTAGCATACAAGCACTTTTTTAAATTTCAAATATAATGATTCTAAGTGTTGGAAAGCAGGTTTCACATTACTGTTCAGGGGGTCCATTTAGGCTGTTATTATAATTATTATTATTAATAGTATTATTATTAGTAGTAGTAGTAGTAGTAGTAGTAGTAGTGGTAGTAGTAAATAATACTATTATTGTTGATATTTGCATATAATTAAAACTTATCAATTTAAGCTTTAGTGGGGATTTATATGTTCATTATTTAAACATTTAAATATTTCTCATATGTGTATTAAAATATATTTAAATACACAAGCTGGGACTGAATGTCAATATTGCTTTCGAACTGCTCATATTGTAAAGTTGAAATATGTCCATTTCATGTCCAATAGCTGTTCCGGTGTGAACATACTAATACTTGTCAGTCGTCTGCAAAATGATTGAAATGCCTCAAGTTCCTTTTTTATAATGATTTTTATATGAAATCGATTAGAAATGGTTATGCCATAATAGCTCTTCTGGAATACAGTGAAAGATTGTCCAGAGTAAATGTTGTCTTGATGTCTGGTCAATTCTTTTTTTTTAATTCTTTCGTCTCTGTCTACTTTGTTTCTCAGAGCTGCCAGCTGAGGAGGGTATGTACAAACATATTGCAAATAAAGTAGCATATAAAGTTCATATTAACTTGTCATCAATAGAATCTCAAAATCTACTAAGTAATGGCTGAACTATATTTCTGTTCCTTTTAGGAAAATCTGTCTGGGAGTTGATCGTTGAGCAGTTTGAAGATCTGTTGGTCAGAATTTTGCTGCTTGCTGCCTGCATCTCTTTCGTAAGTTACTTAAAAGTGAATAATAAAAAATAAAAATAAAAACTGCAAATAAATCAGCAATATATATATATATATATATATATATATATAATAGTTATTTAAGTCGAGACCCAACAAATACATTTTATGAGTATGGTGTCATAGTGATGTACATACAAAACATATCAAACACTATGTTTCATGGGATTTAATCAGATCTGTCAGCATATAGATAGATACAGCATGACACACACTTTTAAACATACCCTTTCAATTTGAGTGGTGTGTCGTGTAAACAGCTGTTGTAACATATTGTAGGTTGCCTTACTGCACTTAATGCTGTAACATACACCACAGCCATTTATGGTGTTATGCAACAAGGTACACTTGGTAATTTGCCCATTTATTTAGCACAAAGGTTATTTGTAAAGGTCTACATAGTAGTGTGAACAGTAAAGCATCAGCCTTGAGATATGATAGCAGTATTACATGTTGCAATGTAGCATCAAATAGTTTCCTATAGAGTTGATTGATTAATTTATTGTGTCAGGAAGCCATACATGTGGTGTTATTTATCCCATAGTTTTCTAAGCAGGAAAGACTGGATGTTTGGAAGGTTCAGCGGTTATTAGGAGGTTAAAGGTGAACATGGGGGGTATTAATGTCCAACCCCCACCACACTGCGCCTCAACCAGCTGTTCGAATGTCCTTAGAAGGAAAATATTGAGGTGCTCAGAAGATGTGTGAGAGGGCAAAGGGGTTTATTTTAAGCAGGACTCAAGTTAAAGACAGAAACTCTATCCTTTGAAAAGGTCAGGAGAGATGCATGAGAGAAAGTAAAGTGAGAGGACATATAACTGCAGGCCTGTTGTGCAATAATATTGGGAAATAATGTTTTGATGGCTTTTAATGATAATGAATAATCATGCACAAGATGAGAATTTAAGCAACCTGACCAATTGCATCATGATGTACGAATAGTATTTCCCGTATTCATAAATAATATTTAGGATTAGCCTAGTAAGCCTCCAAGCCTTTCACTGGTCAATAAATCAAGAATTTATACAAAGGTGGGGCATTTATTTTTTATTTTCTCTGAAACCTTCATATTAATGGAGTAATTGCCTAGAAATTGTAGCCAACTACATTTTGACACCAGATTTTACTTCCCATAGAAAAACCTATTGAGTATGACATAATACTTTGAAAAACTATACATCAGTCAAGTGCATTCTAAAAATATTTTAATTAAAAGTTATTTCAATATATTCCATTGATGATATAAGAATCTTATTAGAGTTCCAACTATATAAAAACTATTTCATTTATATATCAGTTTATATATCATTTATATATATATATAATCATAATATCGGGATATTCAGTAAAGACCACCAATATGTACAGTCATAACATTATCTGCTGTAAAAGGTGGATATATAAACCCTAAATAGAAATCAAGAGCAATATGTATCTTGTGCTGGTCTCTAATATTTGTATTTGTGTATTTTTTTTAGGTACTGGCCTGGTTTGAGGAGGGTGAAGAGACTGTGACAGCCTTTGTTGAGCCTTTTGTCATTTTGCTTATTCTCATTGCCAATGCCATTGTCGGTGTGTGGCAGGTAATGCACCAACTGCACACAGTTACTTAATCACAGAAGCAGATATATGTAGATTATTGATTTCACAAAGTAAATGAAGTGAATGTATAACACATAGGCATCTGTATGCACACCAAGCAAATGTATTGTCTGTCATACAGGAGCGTAATGCTGAGAGTGCCATTGAGGCTCTGAAGGAGTATGAACCTGAGATCGGTAAGGTCTACCGCTCCGACAGAAAGAGCGTCCAGAGGATCAAGGCCAGAGAGATTGTCCCTGGTGACATTGTGGAGGTGTCTGGTAAGACTCCTTTATGTCGTTCAATCTTTAGTTTGGAAAATATACTGTGCACAGTTTGCATATTTTCTGAATGTATAGAATCACCTGATGACCCATTATGCAGTATCTGTATTGCACCTAAATTATCATTTTGAGTGTTGAGGTATATGCAGAAGTGATACAGTCAGGCAGAATAAAATTATGCTCAATCTTGGATATAAATTGTATTACCTGGTTTGCACACTGCAAACCCTGCAAGGCAAGTTTGATTAATAGAAGCAACAAGATGTGAAATATTATATGGCTACATAGTGTGTAGTAAAGAACTACTCACATTATTACATTTATAGTTTGAGGTACCATGTCTAGGTCATTATGATATAGTTCTCCACAAATCATGTGGCATTACTGCCACTGGCACAGAGCCTACATACACTATAATATTTGTGATCCATGGCTATATATTCAAATATATTTAGAAATCTCAAGTGTCCTGTAGGTCAGATATTTGGTTCAGGCTCTTTTTGTTGCAGCACTGGTCATGAATCACCACTATTTTCCATATTGAAAACTGTCTTTCCTCTTCCCTAGTTGGTGATAAAGTTCCTGCTGACATCAGGCTTACTTCTATCCGATCCACCACCCTTCGCGTTGACCAGTCCATCCTTACTGGTTAGTGCTTTTAACATTCTATACCTATGGATTTTGAAAATATACCTTAGCAGTCAGGGCCGGCTTGTGGGATCCTAGGTGTGATTGAGAAATTTAGCACACTGGTGTCAAAATTGTCAGAACTTTAAAACTTTATAACCAACATTACAAGTGGTTTCTTTTTAATGGAAAATGGTTTGTAAATCAACTGTACGAGTTGCTTTACGAGTTGCTTTTTTGTAAAGCAGCTACTGTAGAAACAGCTGTGCTGCTCTGCATCCCTCTGTTTTCCAGTGTATTGAGAACAAAAATGTTCTCACATAGTTGCATCGAGATCATTATATGTGAACCTTCTCTCAGGGCTCCCTCAACACAGCAGGGCAATTGGTGACCAAAACTCTGCTGTAACTCAAATATTCATCATAGGAAGATGATCCCCATGATTACGCAGCTTTTTTGGGATGAACTTTTGGGTAGTTGGTAATTTTGAGGTTAAATTGTATTGTATTTGTATGTAAATATGGTTATCTTTTTTCCACAGGTGAGTCTGTCAGTGTGATCAAGCACACCGATGTTGTCCCCGACCTTAGAGCCGTCAATCAGGACAAAAAGAACATGCTTTTCTCTGTGAGTTTTCATCGATACAATCCTCCAACTATACAGATTATTTGTCTACCTCTCCAATTAGCTACATTCCTCCATACACACAAGGTTCTTGAACAAAGTTCCTCTCAATAATAACCTTAACCCAACCTGGTGACAGTGATTTCGCCCAGTAGGGTGTGCTTTTGGAAGGTTAAGTAGATAAGAAATTTGTTCAAACCCCAACACACCAGTATAATCTCGATATAATAATAATAAAAAGAAAACAATTACCAAGAACAAAAAGTTGATTCAGGAAAAAATACTATTTGGGTAAATCATTAGTTTCCTCTCCCACCTTTAGGGCACAAACATTGCTGCTGGCAAGGCTATTGGAGTCGCTGTCGCTACTGGTGTAGCCACTGAGATTGGTAAAATCCGTGACCAGATGGCTGCCACAGAGCAGGAGAAGACCCCCCTGCAGCAGAAACTGGATGAGTTTGGTGAGCAGCTCTCTAAGGTTATCTCTCTGATCTGCGTTGCTGTCTGGATGATCAACATCGGTCACTTCAATGACCCCGTCCATGGTGGATCCTGGATCCGTGGTGCTGTCTACTACTTCAAGATCGCTGTTGCCCTGGCTGTGGCTGCAATCCCTGAGGGTGAGCATGATAACACTTGCAACACATATCTCAAATTTGATTTTTTCCCAAGGTTTATTATGTAATACCCACTATGCCCACACGTGGGCTAAAACCTTGTCCTTTAGTCTATACTGTACATGAAGCATAGTTACTATCTAAATATATCAAGAGTATCAATAATATTGACAGACATTAATTCATCCATAAACTCCTATCTTCTTGTCAGGTTTGCCTGCTGTCATCACTACCTGCCTGGCTCTTGGTACCAGACGTATGGCCAAGAAAAACGCCATTGTCCGTTCACTGCCCTCTGTGGAGACCCTGGGATGTACCTCTGTCATCTGCTCTGACAAGACTGGCACCCTGACCACCAATCAGATGTGTGTGACCAAAGTAGGTGTTGCATGTACACGCATCAACTAAGAAATAATGAAGCTATTGCTAATACTGATATACTGTAGTCTTAAAGGTGAACTGTGTGTAACTTTTCAAGTGTTGAAAAACTAACTCTTGTCACAATTTAAAGGTAGGGTAGGCACTTTCGGAGCGGCTAGCAATATCAAGCTAGCTTTGAAAGCATAAGGCCCCACCCTTCCTTCAGTACGCTACGCTGTTCAAAGCCACGCATTCTCTAAAACACATGAATGCAATACGCACACACAGCCGGAACAGAGTCTACAAAGTGTCATGAGAGACAGCATTAAACTACCTCACGTCTCAAAGCACATAACATTGCAATGATAATGAACATAAACAACTTAAAGAGCACTGACCTGTACCACCTGACTGCTGCAGATTCATTTCAGGATTGATAGTGTTGCCATTGAAACGTTGGCAACACTCGTGGCAACACTCGTTGTTTGGTAGAGCAGGACCTGATAAAGGTGGCTGCTGTTTGTTGGTGTTACTCTGTGGCATAAAACACGCTGATGATGTATGATGTCCGCACAACCAGGGTGCACAGCGATATGCAAATACATACGTTTACATGCAGGACATTGTATAGGACGGACATTTTATGGTCCTACGCCTTCCACAGAAGATATATATTTCTAGAAATATATTTAGACCATTTCACTTAATGATTGCTATCAGGATATGAAGAGACTTTCAACCAGCATAGCAAAAAAAATTGTTTCTGGAAAATATCGTCTACCCTGCCTTTAATGTGTCATTAGTAGGCTGACTTCCACAATTCACTTTCAAAACATAGCTAAGATAACATTTAAACGTTTAAGCAGTCTGATTTGCAAACCAAGTGTTAAGAGTTTTTGGAAGGTATTCCTATATTTTGAGCAATGGCAGCTTGAAAAAAAAAGTTGGTGTATTTGGAAACCTTTTTCTAAAGCACATTATTTTTGCATTTCTGTTGGGTTTTGCAATTGGTGCAGAAATTACACACTTCACCTTTCAACATAAAGTATAAGCCTTCACATGTACATTTATATTAATATGGACATATTATTACTTTCAGACTAAAATGAAATTGTTTATCATTACAGATGTTCATCATTGATAGAATTGAGGGTGATCACGTTGATCTTGACTGCTTTGATATCTCTGGCTCCAAGTATACACCCGAGGGTGAGGTGTAAGTACACATTTAAAAGCTTCCCCTAAAATACTCCTTTTTATTATCTGGCTATCAACAAGTTAAAGTCATAAATGTAATCTGAGTGGCATCTTTTCCTCAGCACAAAAGGGGGTGCTCGTGTTGACTGCAGTCAGATTGATGGTTTAGTTGAGTTGGCCACCATTTGTGCCCTGTGCAATGATTCCTCCCTTGACTACAATGAGGTGAGAGATACATACTCTTTTATACTTTATTCCTCCATTGTCTTATTTATTTTTGACCCAAAAAAAACCCTGTAATATTCCTTTGTGTTACAGTCCAAGAAGATCTTTGAGAAGGTCGGTGAGGCCACTGAAACTGCTTTGTGCTGCTTGGTTGAGAAGATGAATGTTTTCAAGTCCAGCGTCAACAACCTGTCCAAGATTGAGAGAGCAAATGCTTGTTGTAGTGTAAGTAGAGGTGTACCTTCCTAAAACATCAGTAATGTAGCTTGGAGCTGATTGTTATGGAACTCAAATCTATTTCCATTTTCATCTTGTGCAGATCATTAAGCAGCTAATGAAGAAGAACTTCACTCTGGAGTTCTCCCGTGACAGGAAATCTATGTCTGTGTACTGTACACCTTCCAAGGGTGATGCAGGCTGCAAAATGTTTGTGAAGGTATGCTATTTCACCATCATGTGTCTCACTCAAAAAATGTTCATGGTTTCTTGGAAGTTCCTTGCAAATACCATGGTATATGTTATGGTACAGTGGTGTATATAAATGAAAGTATCATGATATTGCTAATCAAGTACGTCACTGTACCACGGTACCATCACATATTTTTTTGTAAGGATTTTAAAAAGTAAATTGTCACAAAAATGGTATATATTGATGGTGATCTTCCCCTAATAATAGACACATCTTCTGAATCCTCTTTTTTAGGGTGCTCCAGAGGGTGTGATTGACAGGTGTGCCTATGTACGTGTTGGTGCTACTCGCGTACCCCTGACTGCAAGTGTAAAGGATAAGATCCTGTCTACCATCAAGGAGTGGGGTACTGGCCGTGACACTCTGCGTTGCCTGGCACTGGCCACCAGGGACACTCCCCTGAAAGTTGAGGAAATGGTCCTTGAGGATGCTACTAAATTTGTGGACTATGAGGTGAACATCAAAACTTTTTTTTTTTTTTTTTTGTTAATAATTGAACAGCATGTCATCTGAGTTTGTATTGTGGCTTTAAATATGGTCAGATACTTGATTGTGTCATTATATTATTAACATTTTAACAAAATCAAGCTTAAACAGAGATCAATTGGTTTCAATGAGGTTTTGCCTAACGTTTAAGAATCCAATGGAGTTACATAGTCACAACCTTGAATTGGTTAAATATTTGTAAAACTCATGAGATACAAATGGGGACCGACAGCACTGGTTTATGAAAAATTAGAATGGCGTTATGCTCCAGCTATGGTGGTCCAGCAAGAATGATGTATGAGGGTTAAATGAACAGGCTAAGCTACATAAAATCTTTGACTTTACAAATCTTTGACTTGCTACATCTTCTGTGTCTTGTTCAGACTGACTTGACCTTCGTTGGCTGTGTTGGTATGCTGGATCCCCCCCGTAAAGAGGTTTCTAGCTCCATTCTTCTGTGTAAGGCTGCTGGCATTCGTGTTATCATGATCACTGGTATGTTTTTTTATCCTTCCTCTCATCAGCCATCTCTTTCAATATTTCTGCAACACCTGACCTGTCCTCCAAATAACTAAACAATCTCATAAAAAAACGTTAACCCTCAGGTGACAACAAGGGCACCGCTGTGGCCATCTGCCGTCGTATTGGCATCTTTACCGAGGATGAGGATGTAACTGGCAAGGCTTACACTGGCCGTGAGTTTGATGACCTGCCCAGTTCTGAGCAAGGAGAGGCTGTCTGTAGGGCATGCTGCTTTGCCCGTGTTGAGCCCGCCCACAAGTCTAAGATTGTTGAGTTCCTGCAGAGCTATGACGAGATTACTGCTATGGTGAGACATACGTACACTTGCACTTTACAAGCCAACATCCATAACACTATATCACATGATACCTGCCTTTAAGATGATACAGTAATGTTGTTATCTTTGCTCTAGACTGGTGATGGTGTCAATGATGCCCCTGCCTTGAAGAAGGCAGAAATTGGCATTGCCATGGGCTCTGGCACTGCCGTTGCCAAGTCAGCCTCTGAGATGGTCCTCGCCGATGACAACTTCTCTTCTATTGTGGCAGCTGTTGAGGAAGGCAGAGCTATTTACAACAACATGAAGCAGTTCATCCGTTACTTGATTTCTTCCAATGTTGGAGAGGTCGTCTGGTAAGAATCCATGGCCTTTTTTTAAACCATGTCTAATGTTATCATGTATGCTAACACGCAGAGGTGGATTTGTGTACTTCACGATACTTGAGTATTATTTTGGGGAAAAGTTTCTCTGCACTTTTTACACCCCTTCTCACATGTGACACTCTTCTCATTTCTTTTAGTATTTTCCTGACTGCTGCTCTTGGTCTGCCTGAGGCTCTGATCCCAGTCCAACTGCTTTGGGTGAACTTGGTGACTGATGGTCTGCCCGCCACTGCCCTGGGCTTCAACCCCCCTGATCTTGAGATCATGGGCAAGCCTCCCCGCTCTCCCAAAGAGGCCCTGATCTCTGGCTGGCTGTTCTTCAGATACATGGCCATTGGTGGTTGGTATCCTTGTAATTTCTGTGGACTATCTACTATCTATATTTTCTGTGAGAGGTTTGGTGTTACTCTAATGACTTGACTGTCCTCAGGATATGTGGGTGCTGCCACTGTTGGTGCTGCCGCCCACTGGTTTCTGTATGATGATGAGGGTCCTCATATCACCTACTACCAGCTGGTGAGCAAAATCTCCATCATATAATTATTATTTTAATTTAACATGGAAAGAAAGCTTCTTTATCATTTCTGTTTATGTCTGCTAATTTCTCTTCCTGCTGTAGTCTCACTTCATGCAGTGCCACGAGGAGAATGAGGACTTTGTTGGCATTGAATGTGAGGTGTTTGAGGCTGCTGCACCCATGACCATGGCTCTGTCTGTCCTGGTCACAATTGAGATGCTCAACGCCCTCAACAGGTTACATCTTTACAACAGTTTTTGTCTAATGCAGTAGATTTTCAGTATTTAACTAAGTATATGCACAGTGTAATTACAATTTCCCTCTGCATCTTGAATTAATCTTTTCACAGAGCAAGCCGCAACGCATTATGGGATTTTATTTCTGTGGAAGATGCATGCATTTCTGTCAAAAATTGCCATCATTTCCTTACCCTTAAGTTGTTCCAAACCTGTATGAATTTCTTTCTTCTGTTGAACACAAAAAGAAGATATTTGTAAGAATATGAGTACCTAAACAGTTTCTGCTCCACATTAACTTCCATAGTACAGAAAAATATCTTCTTTTGTGTTCAGCAGAAGACACAAATTCATGCAGGTTAGGAGGAACTACTGGAGGGTGAGTAAATGATGACAGAATTTAACTATGACAGAAGTGAAGTTCTGAACCATCCCTTTATTGGAACCTAAGATGCATTACAATGCTGTCAGGTTTTGGAACAAAGCTAATGTTACCCTGACATTGATGTTGGTAATAAGTATTCCTCTCTGTGTTTCTGTGTCTTTCTCATTAGTTTGTCAGAGAATCAGTCCCTTCTGCGTATGCCCCCATGGAGTAATGGCTGGCTGATTTCTGCCATGACCCTCTCCATGTCCCTCCACTTCATGATCCTCTATGTGGACCCCATGCCTGTAAGTCTCTCACCTTTATTTCATCCTGTGCATTATAATTGACTATATCTCTACGCTGGCCACAACCTTCATTTTCCTATTACAGATGGTTTTCAAGTTGACTCATTTGAACGTGGAACAGTGGATGGTGGTTCTGAAGCTTTCTTTCCCTGTTATCCTTATTGATGAGCTGTTGAAGTTCTGCGCCCGTAACTACGTAGATGGTGAGTTCTCAAACAAATGTAAATATGCATGTGTTCACATAATTATAAAATAACATGCATTTAAGTAAACATATTTTAAATGTAAAATTACATTCACTCTCATACTCTATTCAAACTTACAATCTTATACTGTTTATTCTGACTTTTTTCTGAATGAAACTTAATATGATTTATTCCTTAATATGATTTACTCCTTAATATGATTTACTCCTTAAACTTAACTTTAATCAATTTTCCTTGTCTATTTATTATATTAATTGCACAATCTTTTTCTCTATACAACTTGGTTGCACTAAAAAGCTAGTTTTTGATCCCACACTCATAATTCTTCTATGCTTTATCTTATCTCTCAGACTCTTGATTTATTTCCCACTAACCATACTATTCATTTCTAGTCTAAACAGTCCCACCTCACAGTTTTCAAGTAACAGAAGCAAGGTATCCAATACCCCTCTCGTAGCTGTTGTGCTGTACCTGTCTTTATATATGTTTGCGTCTCTATACTTGTGCATGTTTAATGTGTGGGTTGGTGTTGCTTTGAGAGAATGCGGTTTTAAATTGGTCTGTAATTAATCATGCATGGAATCCTGTGAAATGTATGCTGAACTTTTAATTTGTCTTCCTCCGTGGGAAGGGTTTCATCTAGTCCACAGGTTGCACCAACCTGAGATTGCATTGTCAGCTCAATACAAAAACATCTGCATCTTAAAACTGATTTATTTCTACTAAGTGAGAAGTTATATTTGACATCAAATACACTATAAACTAACTTGCATAAAATATAAACTAACTACTAGTTACATGGCATGTTACACAGTGGGTGTGCATTTTGTCAACCCTAAAGATACCCCTAAAATCTGATTAACTGAGAGGAATGTTGTTCCAGGACCATTAAGGATGATCAAGGAATGTCCTATTTGGGTAAATCATGTTCTAAGAACATGTTTGCTTGCGTAAATCATGTTGAACTCAAATATATTATATTTGTAATATGCTTCAAGATATAGTGTTGTGAATTAACATTAGTTTATAGTACAATAATATGTATTGTAATGTAAGGGAATGTGGCTGTTGGGTCCAATAAAAAGGTAACGGTGATTTGTTTAAGATAAAAGTTATTTTTTTAAGCACGTGTTAAATTGTTTTTGGATGGTTTGCAATGTGAATATGAGGCTTTGTGATATTGCAATATATGTTGTAGTGATGTATGTATTTCGATACATATTGTCTTGTGAGTTAGTGAACGATACCCATAACAGAGGTTCGCAATGACATTTACTGCTGCTTGATATTTGCTCAGTATTGACCTTCTGTTTATTAAACTCCTCTTTTTGTGATTCTTAGGTAAACGTTTGATGTAAAGACAAAGATGTGGGAGTGAAAGTAACGGAAGATGAAGAATAGGAAGAGAATGAATGAGGAAAAATGGGAAAAGAGAGTATTTACATCTATTGAGACAGAAGCTGTCATGAGCCCATCCACAGAGTGGAGAGCATAAAATGATTGGAAAATATATATATAAAAAACAAAGAAAAAATAAACAATACTAAGTTTAGGAACAGAGATTAATATATAGGTCAGCCCTTCCAAATTAGTGTTTGAATGATGAATTGTTTTATTCTTAAAATGACTAATAAGTGTATTAAACATTTTTTGTTAAAATTGTATACCATTTTACAGCCTTTTATTTCGTATAATTCAATCTCTACATATACCTTCACATTTTGTTTTAATTCCATTCCTTTATTTACCTTCAAGAGGCATCTTCCCCAATAAAGTCATGAACGTGCCAATTATTTGTCAATTAATGATAATTATTTGATTGGATTCAAAAGGAATTTTCTTCAAAAGAAAGGGTTGTTGCAAAACAGTATAGCTTTTTCTCAGCTTTGACGAAACATATAAACATGGTGATACGAATTATGTGCATTGAAGACACAATGGATGCACACATCTACAAAAATTGGTGAAGCAAAGGTGTTGTGTTTAAAAAACAAATCCGGTCTTGAGGGGGACACATGGTTAAAAGTTGTTTGGCACTGCAAGGACAATCAATTGTCCAACCGTCTCCCTGTAGCACAGTCTTAGGTGTCTTACATTACAGACATTGCAGTTTATTGTAGGGATGCACCGATGTATTGGTCAAAACAATCGGTATCGTCTGATATTTTCATTATTGTTTAAAAACAGGCCGATATATCCTGTCAGTCAAAAGGGGCAGGAAAATATGTCAGACTGCAACACATACTGTGTGAGAAGAAAACGTCTAGTGTTACATTTAGGGACAGTTAATGCGACAATAACGTATTAAGTAACAAAAAAAACAGTGACATTAAAGCAAGCTCTATTTGACCCTATAAATCCCCGTAGTTTAAGCCAGGGTTGCCAGGTCCACAGGTGCTTAGAGGTAATGCCAACAAAACATTTCCTTGCAAATTTTGTGGGACCAAACATAAGTTCAGACAGTGCCCTGCCTTTGGTAAAATATATTCTAAGTGCAATAGCCCGAACCACTTTGCAAAAATGTGCTCTTCAAAAGACTGTAAGAGTGAAAATAAAGTAACATATTGAATGATTCATTTTACATGCAGATGGTTTCCGAAGAGTACAAATCAAGGATGATGCAAATTGGGTATCCAGTGAGAATTCAGTGAAGTCTTCCAAGTGGATTGTTCCTCTTGTGGCTAATGGGCCTTTTAAATTAAACACTGGTGCAAAAGTTAATTTAATTAACATCAGAGATGGGAAAGCATTGAAAGAAAGACCTCTAATCCAAAAACGTACAGTTCCCCTCAAAGCCAACCAATTGAAACCCAAGGAGTAGGCTATGTAGATTAAAAATACAAGTAAAAGGAAAGATGCAACATTTGATGTTTGTTGTAGTTCCCAATAGCCATGAATCTCTTCTAGGAGATAGAGCTTGTGAAGACCTTCAGTTGGTTAAAATAGTGTATCATGTCAACATGGAAAGTCTTGCAGACTGTCTGTGACAATATTACTGACATTGTGAAACAATTTCCAGAGGTTTTTGGAAGGTCAAGGCACATTGCCATTTACCTAAAAAATATATTTGAAAGATGATGCTACACCAGTCAAACATGCTCCTCAGCGGGTCCCTGCCCCTTTGCGAGACATTTTGAGGCAAGAATTGGATTGCATGACACAGTTAGGAGTCATAAAAACGCATTGTCAACAACCTACTGATTGGGTGAACTCCATAAACGGTATAATGGTGAATTAAAAGTGTGTTTAGACCCTTAAGACTGTAGCGACAATGACATCCGGCCAGCTGCTTGTCAAATTAGTGAATCGTGATTCTCCAAACACTTCATTCATTGTCTGAACAGACAAGAGATCTTTGTGGATCTCTAAAGAAACCAGCCCCCAAACTCCCATTCCAACACACACACACACACTTCAACACACGTAACATGACACCAACATTCCTCACACCAAGAAACCCACAAAGGAAAGGACTTCTACCATAAAGTCACTCTTAAATGTACTAAATATAGCCATTTGTGTGTTAAGATGTGTTTATAAACCATAGGAAAGCATATAAATGTCCCAGTGTAACATTAATCAAACTTTAAATGCCTATACTAATGCATAATAATGTAACTTTGTTTGCATATAATCTGAACATGATGTGTTTAGTATCATTTTGAATCTTGAGACCTAACGGAGTTGAATCTCGATAATAGACTGCAATGATATGATTATTACGATATGAATCCTTTTCAGTCGTAGAAACGACTAGTCCCAGAGCTCTGTCATAAATCTACACAGCCGGGGGTCTTCTGTCTCGACAAGACAAAGAAAGCTTCCCGCTCCCATATCACTGAAGGTGATTGGCTACTCGCGCCAAACGAAGGCGTGACCCATACAGTCTTTAAAAAGAGAGCCAAAGCTCCTCCTCTCTCTCTCTTGCTACGCCACTGCCTGCTCATCATGTAAAAGTCTACGATGAACTCCGTTGGAGTTCTGTTTTCTTTTACTTTCTTTATCTAAGTTCTTTTGTTTCATTTTCAAATTCTCCTT
The DNA here is from genome assembly GCF_949152265.1 of Phoxinus phoxinus. NCBI lineage: Eukaryota > Metazoa > Chordata > Actinopteri > Cypriniformes > Leuciscidae > Phoxinus > Phoxinus phoxinus. Next base: position 22,068,745 of record NC_136896.1, on the reverse strand, counting down.
GCTTCGCCTTCACCTAAGAGTGAACGAATTTAGCGTGAATTATTCCTTCAGCAACTTCACTTTCAAGAAGCACGACACGAGAGCACGCGCCCTGCTCCGAGATCAAACGAGAACGAGCCCTGCTCGAGGAGTCACGAGAGAACGCGCCTCAGCACGAGAACGCGCGCTCCCCTACTCAGACTCACACACAAACAACTTTGCAAGTATTAACTCCCACGAGTTTTAATGTTTTAAGGTTTGTTTTAGTGTTGGCTCTCAAAGGTCTGTGATTTTTCTATGATCATTCGTGATCTCCTCTCTCTCTCTCTCTCTCTCTTTCTCTCCCCCTCTCGCACGACCAAAACCTCCGTAAAGCGCTCTTCGCATGCGAGGTGTGCGTTTCTGCTCTAAGTAGGCCCAGCCTAAATCAGAGCACTCTCTCTCTCCAACTCTCTCTCTCTCATCTGTTATCCGTTTTGTCTTGTTTGTTAACTGTAAGTAAATGTACATAGACATATAAACCGTGTATCTTGTGTAGTACTTATATTCTGTAGTTTTGCATTTATTAAAACAATATATTCAAGTCTGTTTCTGTGAAAATGCTTGTAAAAACGTGTCAATGAGATTTACGATCCAAGAGCTACCAGCGCTCATTATTTACTACATTGAGTAGTTTTAATTTTATAAACACAGGAAAATTAATGTTCACGGCCAGAAAGTTAATATTTCTTGGAGTTTGTAAGAAGGATAACTTTATTGAGAAATTGATAATTTAATCTGACGATCGTTCGCTGGGCGAACACCGATTTGATAATTACATTAATTTCCCTTAAGGATTATCTCATAATCGATCTGAAATAAGATTATTGATATATGAATGAGGAATTATAATTTGTTGTGATTGATTATTCATATATTCATATAATCCATTTTCACCTTCGATAATTTAATGTAACTGTAATATGCAATATATTAATCATATTCATGATTAGTTATTAAAATTCCCTATAGATCATTTGAGCTAATTCATACGGACCCAGAGTCCGAGGCATTTACCTTACAAGACCTTAATGATAATCAATAGAGAACACTACCAGATACACACCAGTGAAGAGGTGATAAGTTAAATGTCAGGTGCCAAGTTTTTTTTTAGTAAATTAGATGCAAATCAAGGGCTCTGGCAGATCCGACTGGATTCTGACAGTAGCAAATATTGTACATTGAATACTCTATATAAGTATCTTCTATATAATCAAGAATGGAAGAGGTTAAAGGAGATCCTTACCACTAAGCCTGTCCTTATGTATTTTTTTGATCACACATGGCCAACTAAGATCTCTACAGATGCCTCGCAGGATGGATTGGGGATTGTGCTTCTTCCGGCCATTTGGGATTTCCTGGAGACTTGTGGCCTCTGCTTCTCAATCTATGACAGAGACTGTAAAAACACTGCTCTCAAATAGAAAAAGAGACCTTGGGCCCTATTTTAACGCTCTGAAACGCAAGTGTCAAAGCGCAAAGCGCAAGTAACTTTGTGGGCGGATCCCGGCGCTGTTGCTATTTTCCCGGCGGGATAAATGACTCTTGCGCCCGACGCAAATCTAAAAGGGGTTGGTCTGAAGTAGCTTCATTATTCATAGGTGTGGTTTGGGCGTAACGTGAAATAAACCAATCAGAGCGTCCTCTCACATTCCTTTTAAGAGCAGGCGCGCTTGTTCCATAGCGGATCGCTATTATAAGGGCGGATTTGCCAGGCGCACGCCAGGAGCAGTTCACAGCCGAGGAGAGCGACGTTCTCGTCAGGGCCGTAAAACACAGAGAAGTGACATTGGGGATGATGGGAGAAACCCACCCAAATTAGCTTCAGTTAAACAGGCGTATAATTTGGGTAAATGTGTAGCCTAATCTAGATTTTTTTTTTAAATCTAGATAGATCTTTTTCACATCTTCACGGACACAACAATGATTTCCCTCGTGTGTTAATATTTTTCCTTGTAATAATGTATGATTTGCACAAATGAAAACTGATGCGTCTGTTTATATTAGAGAATCAAAGTGTATGCGCGTTAACACGCTACATTATGGCCAAGCACGCGCCCTTAAAATACCATATGACTAACGCGCAACGCGCCACTGTCTTTAGACTGTTTTTTTCCTGGTCAGTGGCGCAATTGCTTTCTAAAACTGGAAAATAGCACCACGGAAGTTTTGCGCCGGAACACGCCTTCTCTTTGCGCTGAACCGCCCCCGTGGCGCAAGTTCATTTCCTAATTTACCGACGTGTGTCTGTGGAGGGAAAAGTCTGCTGTGCGCGGGTGCAAAATAGGAATGATACATGCGTTGGTGTTCAAAGTCAATTGCGCTGGGTGCAAGATAGGGCCCCTTGTGTTTGGCTGTGAAAAATTCCATGGATATATTTATCGATTACCTACTTTTACAGTAGAGACGGATCATAAACCATTGATATCCATTATTCAAAATTACTTAAATGATATGTCAACTCGATTCAATGCATGATGATGAAATTACAAAGATATGACCTCAATCTAGTGTCTACACCTGGAAAGTATATCATGGCTGAAACATTCTGTTTTAGTTCCTGTGTCTTTAAAGTTGCAGTAAGCTATTTCTGAAAAGATTTCACGGTTCTGTGAGACCCAGACACAGAATGAGCTGATATTAGTTGATATTTACTAACAACAGAAGACGCAGCAGAAGATTGGTGAAGCGGTAACACAGTCCAGTGTCCAGCCGCAACATGGTAGCACGAATACTATTATTATTTTATTTATACTTGTATAAATGAATGACTCAGACATTTTCAAGTGAGCAATTTGTTACTGCATTTGGCCTATGTCCAATGACGTGTAGTTTAAATTTTGTCAACTATTTTTGTTAACTTAGTCATCTGTTACATATCCTTTATAGTTTTTATCATATTTAGTCAACACATCGTTTTCTTTTTTTTTTTTTGACAAGTTTTAGTTGTCTTGTATTTGTCCTTCAACTGTTTAATTTTCAAAAGACATTATTTAATCAGTTTGAGCTTTCCTGTCGTTTAAACAGTAGAACATGGCACTAGTAACGTCAATGTTGTTCAATTTCCAAGGAATGCATGAACTTATAAAACATATACTTTTGTTGCAATGTAAGTCTTTTTAGATAAAAGCATCTGACAAAAGCATAAACTTAAAACTAGGATGCGGAATTGAAATTGGTGAAATCAGCCACTAACAGATGCAACTTACCTGCTCTCATAGAGCTAGGTACCGCTCATGTGCTCTGCCGATCAGGTGGGAGTTGATGAATGCCAACCTAAATTGTTCAATGTGGAAATGATATCGTCACATTTCAAAAGTGAGTCTGCACTGGAGCAGGAAGCCATTGCACTTGGCTGGAGGATGCCTGGAGCATCTCAAAGTGGGATTCTGGAGTTCTGGGTAATGAAAGGTAGTGGATGGAGAGGAGGGTAAAGAAGGAGAAAAGGAAGAAGACAAGCTGCAGAGATCAGTAGTGACTTGTTAGAGTGACTCTGCAGGTATCTGAATGTTGAGCAGCAAGCTTGTTGCTGATGCAACAGCAACTAATCAGATGTGCTATCGATAACAATGTGACTGCTGACAAATGGACCTAGGACCTATCAGCCTGCGCCATCTACAGTTTCATGACAGAACTTTGTATTCACTTCAACTACATTTCTTAGATTTTTAGAAAAATGGCACATTTCCCCCAGCCAAATAGTTTACCAAACTTAAATGCATCAGTTTAATATTATTTAGAACAAACAAAGAGAACAAAGAGTCTGCCAAAAATATTTTCTCTCTATTATTCCGTTACGACATTTTCTATGGACGGTAGGATTTATAGTGGTTAGGGAATAGAATATAGTTTGTAGAGTATAAAAATTATGTCTATAGAAAGCATAGGCGCCGATTTATGTTTTCCTCCGTGGGTGCTCATGGGCGCACGCCCTTTAAAAAAAGTAGTCAAAAAATGTTTGAATTTCAGAACCTTTAGGAAATGGACAGCGGCCGACACGAACACACACACCTATTTACTTGATAATAAAGCCGTAAAGTAGGCTATCTTTCAACTCAGGACACCGCCACTTCTCACAAATACAGACAGGATTGAAGATGAAAAGTTTAACTGACACGTAACCGTGATCAGCTTCGTGGGAAATTAAGAATCAATGTCACACAAGTCCACGCAGTAAAAATAGTAGATTTGTTGACTCACCATTGCGGTAAATTCTTCAGGAGGAACGTGTCTCTGCGTACAACAGTGTGCTTGATGAAGTTATCAGCGATGATGTCCAGGTCCTGCTGTCGAGCCACTTCTTTGGGAGAGTTGTTGACCGTAGATACGTTTTCAGTTGGCGCATCCCACAAAATTACCTCTCTGAGCAGCAAGATGTTACAGGGACAGTCAGAGCCAGTTTCAAAAGCTTTGTGGCTTCTGGTAGTAACGTTCTCAAGTGCTCGCCTCGATCTCCTTTCATGAAGTCATATACATCTTGAAAAGTTGTAAGATGAACACCTTTCTGTTTTGCCAAGTCCAAACACATTTCTCTATGTAATGTCAGCCTGCTTCCCTCCATATCATCCCCATAGAACTGAATAATGTCTTTACAGTTGGCCTTCCCGGTTACAAAATCTTCAACATCTTGCATGTGTTTGAATACAGAAGGATTGAATCTGCAGTTCAGAGATGCTGATGCTGTATCCATGACCTCAAAATACTGCTGTCGGTACATTACCTCTGGTGTTTAAAAACTGTGTGCCGCACCTCCACTGTCCAATCGCCGGGGGATTCTTCTTAGTCTGGGCACATTTGGGCTATCCAAGTCAAGGACATGCGCTTCTGCTGTAGTATTTTTCCAAAATTCTTGGAATCCTTCACGAAGACACTTTATGTCTTCTCTCAGTGTATCAACTGCCTAGCTTTCTGTAGCTGCAGCTGGCTGTTTTGAAGTGCAACATTGACTGTTTCCATGCGAGAGAAGAATTTTAGCATGAGTTTCAAGGAGAAAAAGGTGCTAAATTTTAGCAGGTGCGTTAGGTGCTGTTTGCTTTCCCTCCTGCCTCTCCCCTTTCTTTTTCAGACAGGCCCTCCAGAAATTCCAGCAGCACTGTAGTTGGATGCAATGGATTGTAACAAGGCCGTTTTCAAGGTCCATCTGGTAGGGCACAGAGGTCTAAGAGATGAAGCGTTGTCGTCTTGAAACTCCTGGAACCAGGCCAGTCGCTTTGTTGAATTTCTGATGAGCGTGACCAGGTCACGTATATCTGTCAAAAAGTTGCGACATGCGGGAACGTTTTCGGAGACATCATGCACAACCAAATTCACAACATGTGCGGTGCAATGGATGTACTGTGCTCGAGGCTCCAGCACCTGCATGCGAGCCTGCAGACCTGCCGGACACATTTGATGCGCCGTCATAGCACTGTCCTCTGCATTTATTGACTGGCAGGGCGAATCTCATCAGAACGTCTTTTAAAAGCTGAAAAAGTGTGTCTGCTGTTGTTTTTGATGTCTCATAAAATCCTAAGAAACGTTCTTCTGGCTGAAGATTTTCAGTCACATAACGTAAGCAAACAGACACTTGTTCTTTGACCGTAATATCGGTTGTCTCATCCATAATTACAGAGAAAACCCCAGCAGACTGTACTTCTCCTGTTAGCTTTCTTAAGACATCGAGCCATCATTTCAATCATCTCGTTTAGGATGTCATGAGAGAGCCACTTGTTCTCCTGACGAGCCAGCGATGACTTTAACTCTGGGATATCTTTAGCATACACATATAGCATCTGCATAAAATTGGACTCTTGGTCAGTTTTTCCTCTAATGGCCACTCCCTGACAGGGAATAAATTGGAGAGTGGAAAGAATAGCCATCAAAGCGATTCTGGCATTAGCCATCTGCCTTTGTTTACCAGCAGAGAGCGAAGCAGCAACATTAACACCTGCATTAGTAGCTGGCATAATGCTAACGGCAGTGCGATGCAAATTGCCGTTTTCATGTGATCGAAATCGTTCGAGTGCTTTATCCCAGCTCGAAAAACCATCTTGAATGAAAGCTTTTAAAGATTCTTGGTCGTGGGTTGATGATGGAAGAGGGACTTTCATGTTTTTAGCTGTAGTGCAGATGTTACAAAACACTTTGTTTTTTTGTGGAGTCATAAGCTATCCAGGGGAATTTTCCTTTCCAACTAGCCTGGTATGTCCTTCCCTTATGTCGTTGTCCATCTTCACTGCAACTCCTAGCTTCACTGTAGCTCCTAGCTTCGTTGCTGCTCCTAGCCTCGCTGTAGCTCCTAGCTTCGCTGCTCATAGCTTCGTTGCTGCTCCTAGCCTCGTTGTAGCTCCTAGATTCGCTGCTCCTAGCTTCGTTGCTACTCCTAGCCTCGCTGTAGCTCCCGCTGCTCCTAGCTTAGTTGCTGCTCCTAGCTTCACTGTAGCTCCTAGCTTCGCTGCCCCTTGCTTCGCTGCCCCTAGCTTCGTTGCTGCTCCTAGCTGTAGCTCCTAGCTTCGCTACTGGTACTGCTAGCTTCACTGTAGCTCCAAGCTTCGCTGATTCTAGCTTCGCTGTTATGTGCTTCTGACAGGGCACCTGTGGTGGATGTCGATACACGCATAATTATTAGGTTTTGCTTTTTTAATAAGAAATCTGTCCATTTTAGTCTCACTCTGAATCTGATTACCGAAAGCACATACACTAAAAACTGTATAGTGGGGGGATGGAGCGCAGTCACTAAAGAATCCAAGAAACGCTGTGATTGGTGGATAGCAGTGGTTAAATTGGGCCGGGGCTCTCCGGGGCTCAGCCCCGGCACATAAGCCTGCAGTGGCGCAAAAAGTGGGTATGCGCTATGCGGTCAAAGCGATGTTAAAAAATATATATATATATATGTAGCTGCAGTTGTGCGTTTCTAAATCATTTCTGCATTTCCTCAATGTTAACATTTTAGAAGACTAACAGAGTAGGCATCCTCATAAGATTCCATCATAGAATTTTGACATAGAAGCGTCCCCTCTAATAATATCGCGAGCAGGCGCGGGCGCCGTGAGCGCTGAGCGAGAAGGTATAGGCTATAAGTGAGTTGTCATCGAAAAAGATGGATAAAGCAAAAAAGCTGTCGGGGGCTAAAATAGAAAAAGAAAGAGGGACAAAGAGATGGCATGTAAATTGATGCGACAGCAGCTAAATAAGTGGATGGTGAAAGGCAACGGGTAGGATTTAAAGTGTGACGTCCAGGCATATAGGCTAATGCCATCGGGACTACCTGGAGATTCCCGGTGGGTCGACATGCTTTTTGGGCTGATACATCTCATACTTTCTTCTTTCTTTTTTTCTTCTTCTTAACGGCCATAAAACTCGTACATCGGTGGCCCATTCGTTTTGTTTTGTTTTGCTTAATTGGCGGCGCTTAGTGCCGGTGTAATGCATTGGTCAAAAAAAGTCAGCGTAGTTTTTTTTCTGACACCGCATGAAACACATATAGATCAGCGGCCCATTGGTTATTTTCTTGATTGAGACTGGGCTGGCCCAATCACATCTTTAATGTGAAGTAGAAAAATGTGTAATCAAGTGATGACTGCTTAACAGTAATGTAAATGCTAATGTCCTAATACCTGTTGATACTACAACAATGCAAAGTATATGCTCTTAACCTTGCAGTTTTTCACACATCATGTAAGACTCAATTGCTCCATTTCTTTGCACAAAACTCTCCAGAAAGTGCCATTTAATGGTTTATTTAAAATAAAATAAAATACCGGGGGATACCCCATAGCATACCCCTGGATCCCCCTTGGGAGAGCACATAACATCAACTGCAATGTTTAATTTTAAATGAATGTAGCCTACTGGCAGTCTGGCACACATGGGTGCTCGGTATTTTCGGTGGGTGCCTCTGATGGAAAGTCCCCATAAAACATGGAAACCCAACGTGTGTGTGTGTGTGTGTGTGTGTGTGTGTGTGTGCGTGCGTGCGTTATTTATTTATTTATTTTAAATAGTGTAAATAAATACAAAACTATTTCAGTATACTTCACATTCATTGTAATTTGTTTTACTTATCATTTGTTCTTACAACATATATATCATATTACACCACATTTGGTATGACGACATTTCTACAGTGTATAATTGTTGCCTTCTGGAGGCTTGAGTGAGATATCCTCACTATCACGTGGTTTCTGGGAAGAGCAGCGTTTCTTTTGAAACGAATTAAACTGGCAGAAGGGAAATATGATGAGCTAAATCCCAAAGTGGGCGGGGTTTATGATGCTTTACTCAGTAAAGATGTCACAACACCTGCTCATGTTGTAGTAATATGCATTATTCCCTAAGTGATGTAGCCGCACATAGCAAAAGAATAAGAAGAAAACATTTTTTATTTATATTTATATATTGTGTATAATAAAAGACCGTTCCCACACGTTAACTATGGCTGTAAAAAAAAAAAAAAAATGTTAAGTCACGTGTTACTTAGGACTTTTCTAATCGTTGGTGAAGTCGGCCCAATCACAATGAGGACAGGGAATTTTTCTAATTATTTCACAGTAAATGTAAGCAATGTTTTTATATGATTACTTGGCCTTCGGCATACCGATACTTCACGAATAAATTGTTAATTCAAAAAGATTTCGGATTTTCCAACGAAACTCATGTAATAGGCTACTATTTGCCTGTATTTGACGAACAGTGTGATAATTCGACGCTGTGAGCCACTTAGCGCCCCCTACAAGAGTGACTCAAACAGCTCAGGACCCAGCTCAGGACGCTCCACTGTTTTGTTTCCAGGAATTTCTAGTGCACTGGGTTGGACAGGCAGACTGTGATCTCCAGAACTGCTGACAGTATACACGACCGAAACTAAAGGTAGGCTAAACGAAACTACAAACAAACTAATAATTTTCACAAAGTTTATACAAAAATGCCGTTTTGTCCGCGAACTTATTTATACAGGGAGCTATTATGCTATGCTATTGCTTTTGATGTGAGTTTAGAAGAAATTGTTGAAATTATAAAATACCTTGTTGTTGTATCTCTATTTATATTATTATTTGATTTTTATTTAAGCATATAATTCAATTATAAGTTTACAAAAAGTATTGTGAATGCGTCTTAATAGAGTCAAGGCATAATAATAGAAGTCATTTATTATTAATCATACCGCCGCTAACTTAACGTTACTGCTGCACTACCAAGGGAGGAAACCAAACAGCGATTTCTATCAAAGGACGAAGGTGATTGCCAAATTAAATTAATTTAAGAATTGTTTAGAGGCAAGGTAATGTAAGAATTGTTTAGAGTCAAAATAAGATGTATAACAACCTGTGGGTGATTATCATGCTTATTGTTTTAGTCAAGTGTGCTTAAGGAATCTCCATTGATCACTGTTGTGGACTAATAAGAACCCCAAAAAGCTCAAAGAACAAACTCAGAAACACATCTAAAACAGCATTATCTCATTTCAGTGGGCTCAAACCACATCCATTAATTCAGAAACTTTACTCACTTACATTCATTGTAGAGACAAAATGGTCACTCTGAGAAAAATAGCTGTGAACCTTAAAATAAGAGAAGTCTCTCTGCTCACTGCTGCACTGACAAAGACAAAGAGTTGTTATTAAGAACCTTAAACAGAGTAAAAAAGAGAGTCCTGACAGAAGCTCGGCCAGAGAAAAGAGGGTCAGATATGTTGCAGACTTTCATTTGGTAAGATACAAGGACAGTAACATCCGGATCAAAAGTGAAGATTGATCAGATCAGTTATGTTGGCTACTGTTGACTAGATGCTCAAAATGTCAAATATTAAAACTCTAACCCACCTTTGTATAGCTTAACCAGCAGTTTAATTAGTTTGACTGACCAATAAAAAAAATTAATCAAATGTATTATTATTATTATTATTATTATTATTAGCATTATTATATTCATCATTGTAAAGCATTTACATTAAAATACACATTTGGTGTTTATCATTTTAAAAAGTAATTGATTTTGTTTATGAAAACACTTGGCATGAGTGTTTAGATGAAAGATTAATCTTCAATTTAATACTAATTTTATTGGAAGACTATATAAAAAAATGTATATAAAAAAACATTTAGTTGGGCTAAATAGAATAACTTCTGCATACCTTATTGCATAGCTACCTTCCATGGTACCATGTCAAATAACATGGTGTTACCCACCTCTGAACTGTCAAATCTGTGAGATGTCTGACTTTCTTAAGACAAATCAGCATCTGTCAATCAATGTGGTTTTCAGATGGCATCTGGAAGGATTCGCTCCACGCGTCGTCTGCGCTCCTGGATAGTGGAACAGGTGCGTGTGTGTGTGTGTGTGTGGTATGTTGAGTGTGTGTGTGTGTGTGTGTGTGTGTGTGTTGAGTGTGTCAAAGGATCTGAGTTACTAAAATCTTTGATAGTTTAGTTTTTATTGTTTTTCATTGAATTAATGCTTTTTTTTTGTTACATCTTATGCTGTTAAATTAAAGTTTATTGTATTATTTTAGTGTCATCTGTGTTACCACGATGGTATTTTGTATCGGTGTGTATGACACATGCACCTTCTATTTAGTATTTATCTCAGATTGTGGAAAAGCTACATGTGATTTATACTAGCTGTCTCTTTACCACTTGTATTGTTACAGTAATATACTGGATGACAGTATATTATCAAGGTAAAAAAAATAAATATATTTGAGTAGTTTGGTAATAAATTAGTTATAAAGTATTTTAGTAATTTTAGTTAATGAAGTATTTTTTTAATAGTAAATTTAACTCCAATCTGTAAAATATAAAACATTGCTAGCTACCTATTTTTATGGCTTTTTGTATTTTATTTTTTTATGCGCAGCTGCCTAAAATTACCTAAGGGTCTCAGGTCAGAAATATTAATAATTATGATTAATAATAATAACTGTTTCTCTCTTGTGTGTGCTTTGGGATATAGGTGAACAGCGGGAAGTATCACGGCCTAGTGTGGGATAACACTGATAAAACCATGTTTCGTATCCCATGGAAACATGCAGGAAAACAAGATTTCCGAAGTGAGGAAGATGCAGCTATTTTCAAGGTGGGTGGGTGGGTGGGTGTCTGTCTGTCTGTCTGTCTGTCTGTCTGTCTGTCTGTCTGTCTGTCTGTCTGTCTGTCTGTCTGTCTGTCTGTCTGTCTGTCTGTCTGTCTGTCTGTCTCTCTCTGTCTCTCTCTGTCTCTCTCTCTCTCTCTCTCTCTCTCTCTCTCTCTCTCTCTCTCTCTCTCTCTCTCTCTCTCTCTCTCTCTCTCTCTCTCTCTCTCTCTCTCTCTCTCTCTCTCTCTCTCTCTCTCTCTCTCTCTCTCTCTCTCTCGGCTGGCTAAGCACTGGATCTTTTCACAGTTGATACCTTTTCTTCTGCTAGTATATCAAATTGTTTGTTTGTTTTCACCTCTCTGGAATTACATGTTGCTGATAATTAATTTGCACATTATTTTATTATAATTAATTTGAAAGATAGTTTGAGCAGTAATTCACTTATTAAAGAAATATTTTTTTTTATTAATTGAAGGCTTGGGCGGAGTTTAAAGGGAAGCTTATGGAGACTGGAAATGACCCTGCATCCTGGAAAACACGCCTTCGCTGTGCCCTCAACAAAAGTCCAGAGTTTAGTGAGGTCACTGAAAGATCACAGCTGGACATCTCAGAACCCTACAAAGTGTACCGCCTCGTACCACTAGAAGAACAAGGTAACAAATGGATGTGGAAACATTTTTTTGTAAAATAACAGGGTTGCCAACTCTCACGCATTTTACACCTTCAGTCTCTTTCTCTCATGCCATCCATATACATTTCAACACAAAATAATCCCTAAATTTGCAAAAATCCTTAGCATTTTCCCACCATAATGAGGCTTGATTGGTCTAAACCAGGGGTCACCAGTCTTGGTCCACTATCCAGCAGAGTTAAGCTCTAGTTAAGCTCTAGCTCTAGTCTTAATTAAACGCACCAGAACCAGCTTATCAAGGTCTTTAGGACCACTTGAAACTAGGACCACTCCTCGCTACGCTCACATACCCTGGTTGGAGCTAAACTCTGCAAGAAAGTGACCCATCAGGAGCAGGATTGGACACCACCCTGGTCTAACAGATGTTCGTGATTGGACTGGTCCAAGGGGCTGTTTACACGACACTGTTTTCAACTAGAAACGTTCATTCACACAACAACGGCGTTTCGAGTGCCTGAAAACGCAAACTTTTGAAAACAGGTTTCAAAGTGCGAATCCGCGAAAACTATAGGCCTATGCATTCTATCCTATACGCTATACGCAGTCTATCAGTCCATAGTGTTTCATTGCCATCTAATGGCCTGGCAGCAGAATACAGCGGATCTTATTCACAGCAGCGCCATCTTTGATTTTTAATGGGAATGAAAGCGAGGCTGTGAGGGACAGACATGCATCTCTTCATTGGCCTGTACTGTTATTTAATGTGTTTTTGGATTGTTCTGCTTATGAAACGCTGGAGAAATATCTTTCCATTTGTCTGAAAAGACATTTCAGTTGACAAAAAACTCCCGACAATATAAGCTGTGGAAAATTGTAAGTAATCTAGGAGCTTTATACGGAAAGTCTATCCCTCACAGCCTCACTTTCATACCTGTCATCATGAACAACATGTCCCATAACTAACACATTGTTGCATCCTACTACCCTCGAGTAAAAGGCCCTTTGTCTCAGTCATACATTAGTCACACATTACTTTTTGTCAAGTCACGTATACAAGGTCATACACATACATACACAGAAAGGGTTAATAGTTCTTTGTTCCAATCCTCGTCTATTTTACTACCTTAATCTAATTACTATGAGTATAAGAAAATGCACATATAGAACATATTAAATTCCTTCCACATTAATCTAAATAAAGACTTTGTTTGTGAACTCTATCGTCGTGCGTGCTGCAGACCACCCTTACCTATGTATGCATATGGTTATATTCAATCACTTTTTTTGCACTACTTGGTGATTACTTAATGATACTGCTATACTATACTACTTTATTTTGCATCCTGGTGGTTGGATGTTAACTGCATTTTCATTGGCTTTGTATTTGTACTTTGCTCAATGACAATAAACGGAAGTGAATTGAATCGAATGTTCTGTAAAAATACAAAAATCTCATTTTTTTATTGTTCGTTTAGTTTGTATATTTTTTGAGAAATTAATCTTTCTTAAACATCAAACATTGACTATAGAAAATGACATTTGAAGTTTTGCACATTCCTTCAACTTACATGAACAGCAAAAAGTCTACAATAACTCCAATGAGTATGTAAAGGAGTTACTTTTTGTAATGATTTACTTCATTTTCCTCTCATCATAGGAGGGGTGAAAGTAAAAAAAGAGAATGGACAGAAAGCAGTGAGAAGCATCAGGAGGAGACACAGCGAATCTGAGCATGATCAGGAGATCGAATGCAAAAAGATCAAAAAGGAGGTTGTTGTGCCCCAGCCCATCAACATGGTAAAAACATAACTAATCATTGAAGAGCTATGCTGTTCAAACTTGAATTAAGATGCTACTTGCAACATGCATGCTAAATAGAGAAAGCATGCCTTACTAAAGCAAAACAAACAGTAGAAAGACACATTTTACATTCCACTTAGCAGAGTATGAGTCTACAATGAACTATTTCCACTTCTGATCTTAACAGAGTGCACAGGAAAATGTCCCAGCAAGTGAGATCGGGATGCAGACAATCCTCTTAAAGTCTGACAGTAATTATCTGACTTTACTCGATAAATTTTACCTGAGTTTTAAACTTGGTTAATTTATGATTAATATTGATAATGCAAAGTGGATGACTGACTTATTGTTATTCAACACTTTCTTGAGGTGCTGAAGATATCCAGTTAAACTTTACAATCGAAACGGTGCCTTCGTCTGAAGAAAAGAGAGGTAACTAAATATACAATTTGATTCATTTATTGAGTAGAACCAATCTGATCTCACAATTGTTTCATGTTTAACCAAACTATTAGCAGAGGGTTTCTAAAAACACTTTTTGTCCTTTCAGTAATGGACACTTTCCACATAACCGTGCACTACGTTGGTCAGGAGGTTCTGCGGCGAGAAGTAAGGGGTAATGATGTTCGGATTGCTTACCTGCCTCCGTCACCTGTCCCTCCGTCTCAAAGCGGCCTTGGCTTCCATCGAATCCCTCTCCCAGAACCCCCATTAGACATGGTTGCAGACCCCAGCCTTGCCCTACGTTTGAACGATCTTAACAAATTACTGCCGTTCATGGAGCGGGGGGTAGTGCTGACCTTGACAGGAGGAGGCATCTATGCCAAGCGTTTCTGTCAGGGACGGGTGTTCTGGAGAGGACCGCACAACACCACCACAGGACCCTGTAAAATGGAGAGAGCAAGCGAGCTCACCCAGCTGTTCAGCATGGACACATTCAGACAGGGTAAGTGTTTCACAAGCAAATATGTTGCACTGGAAAACCCAGAATAAAACATTACTTGAGTAGTCAACTCAAATTTCTATGTTCCGGTAACACTTACAATAAGGTTAATTTGTTAACATTAGTTAACTACATAAGTTAAGTCAAGTCATCTTCATTTATATAGCGCTTTTAACAATGTAGATAGTTTCAAAGCAGCTTTACAGAGATACAAGAGTTAACATGAACTAATAATGAATGCACATATACAGCATTTATTAATCTTTGTTAATGTTAATTTCAACATTTACTAATACATTATACGTTAACATTAGTTAATGCACTGTGAACTAACATGAACTAACAATGAACAGCTGTATTTTTATTAACTAACGTTAACAAAGATGAACAAATACAGTAACAAATGGATTGCTCATGGTTAGTTCATGTTAGTTAATACATTAACTGATGTTAACTAATAAACCTTATTGTAAAGTGTTACCAAATAAGGTCATCAAATACAATAGATCTGGAACACACAAACACATATATTAATTATATTTTTAGTGTATAATAAGATATTCCTGTTGTCGCTGCCTAGCTTTGTAGTGGTAACAATCCATTTGAAGCTAATGAGGAAATTGCGTGGTTTTTAATTGCTCCCTTGTGTTCCAAACGGCTTCATTATGACACACAAGTGCCCTGCTCCCCCTAAAGTCCCGACTGGTTCTGCACTTCGGAGTGAGTAGGGCATAGGGATGCTCACTTCCGATTGGAATTTGCCCACAAACTGTGCAGAGTGGGGAGGTGTGAGGAATGGAATTGGGAAAAACTGCCATAGAAGAAGCTTTTAAAAGAACAGTATTCTTAGTGTTAAGAACATTTTACATTTAGTCATTTAGCAGACGCTTTTATCCAAAGTGACTTACAGCTGAGGACTAAAGCAAGCGAGTCATCGTGAAGAGGCAAAAACAACGCAAGTGCTCAAAATACAAAGTTCAGGCATTGCTCAGAGTAGCATAAGCCAGACAAGGGAGGATTAAAGCAAAAGGAACGTTTTTTTTTTTTTATGTTAAGTGCTCACGGAAGAGATTAGTTTTCAGTTGTCTTTTCAATGTTGTTAGGGATTCTGCATTCCGGATGAGGGTGGGGAGATCATTCCACCAGCATGGAACCGTGAATGAGAATGTTCTGGAGAGTGATTTTGTGGCTCTCTGTGATGGTACCACTAGCTGTCGCTCATTGATCGATCGTAGGCTTCTGGAAGGGATGTAGACTCGTAGGAGCAAGTGAAAGTAGTCTGTCATTTTAATAATTTCAAGAACCTTTATCCACTATAAAGAAGCTTTTGTCCAGAGGAAAGGTTTCGTGGATGTTAAAGGTTCTTCATGGAACCATAGATGCCAATAAAGAACCTTTATTTTAGGGCCAAAATATCAGCTGATATTTGGCTTTTTTTTTTTTTTTTTCGTTTTTCTGTTTGCTCCCATTCTGTCGCTATTAGTTTACTTTGCTTTAGCTTTGTTTTACAGTTTTGTCTAATAAATTAAATATAAATTATGTAAGTATAATGGCATTTGCTTTTCTATTATTTGTATGCTTTGTATACAAAATTTGCAGTCATCAGCTTGAGGTAGAGGGGGCAGAGGAAAGTACTGAATGTTTTGAAGAGTGTGTCTGAAGAGCTGTTGAGCTTGTTTTGGTAATATGGTGTGTTGGTATTGTGTGGATATTGGTAGAAAAAGTGGTGAATAGTGGTTGATACATACCAACGTCAGCAGAATCCTGATTTGTGCCATTACTGTGATAGAATATGACCCATCTCGTGGCACACGATTTTGGTCATAGTGCTCACCTTTCTGCTAGAAAGTAATTCATTAGAGAATTGAAGAGAAGAGAACGTAAAGTCACAAGACACATGCATAAGAAACAAACAATAAATGCAAGTTATGCAAATAAAATAGGCAGGCAAGCAGGTATAATAAACTGACTTTATTAAACCTAATGCATTACACTAAGCAATCAGGACTTTGAACTTTCCCTTCTGTAACAGCATTTCACCTGTTGGTCAGTGGTTCAACGGATCACAAAACTCACAGTTCGGATCATATATTACTGAGTCACGGATCAGATAATTTTTCGGATCAGCAAGAAAAAAAAACGACAGGGGGGTGTGGGGGTAACTTTGCTTTCCATTTATTACATAATGTTACGGATCCATGAGGGAGGACTCAAATTGCAGAAATTAGTGATCAGGGGTTTATTTAATAGACATCAGACAAGACGGGATATTGTGAGGGAGAGGAGGTGAACAGTCCAAACAGTAGGCATGGATGAGGCACAGAATGCCAGCAAGACACAGAATGCCAGCAAGAGACTGTCTTGCTGCTTGGCTGATGATAAGCGGCCAGGAAAGCTCAGCTTGGAGGACAAACTAGGGACGACAAAAGACACAGCAAGCACAGGACACGGCGAGACTAGACCAGATGAGGCTAAAGTAAGCTCTGACTAGTAGAAACTACAGTAGACTGTCAAACCAACAATGTAGCACACAAAGTTTATGGCACATAGAAAGTATATAACGAACTGGCAAAACATGAGGGCAAGAGAACATATATAGGGAGCTGAGAACATGAGGAACAGGAGACAACACTCGTGGTACAGGCAAACAAGGAGGCAGGAACAGAGGAGCACATGGCCAACACAAACAAAGACAAAGACAAAGAGCCATATGTTCAAGCACAACACAAACATAGAGACATGAAACAAAGACAACACAGACAAAAGTTGCCAGGGCAGAACCCTGACACATAAAGCACACTTTAAGTACTCCGATCCCACAGCAAAAAGTTCAAACGTTATTAAAGGCATGTGTGAACAGTGAGTAAAAATAAGAACTAATACACTAATTGCAAGCATAGATAAATACAAAATAACAAAGTTACAAATAAAGTAAGGTCTAACTGTAGTATTCATTTCAGGTACGTGATAATTGAATGTAAAATAACACTTGGGAATAACATGGGAATTCAACTTTGTTGTCTGAAAACCCAAGTTTGGGTGCATTAAGACCTAATGCACAGATCCAATATAAGGATACATATTCGTTTTCTTTCTCAACTGTTTACGTTCACTTAAGACATAACCGACTGTGTTTACGAGAATACTTGCAGAGATGTGTATTTTGACATTTTGTGTGTATGTGTTCATCCAAGTGCAAAGAGACACGAAAGAGCAATCAATTTTGAGTTTGCGCGCTATCTGAAACACGACTCGCTCTGTGTGCGAGCGCTTCGGTCTGTGTGTGCGTCTGTGCCTCTTTTAAATTCTCCTTTGCCTCGTCTAGCGCTGGAATGGTTTAAAATCTATTGAATGTGTAAACTGGCAAGACAAAACACATACAAATTCTAAAGTTTCACTTGGTGGTTAAACTTGCAATTAATCCGCGAATCACATGTGTGCCGAATCGTGGGGCCTGGTCCTTACGGATCACGGATCAACTGTCCATTTAACTCATAAAATCATCTGATTCTGGACTAAATTTTCTCATTGTCTTTCTATCACTCACAGCTCTGCGCATGTGCTTCGTTCCACGCCACTTTTAAGCCAAACGTCCGCAGACAACCATTATACTATACAAATACATGACAGTATTTGAAACTCCAAATGAAACAGTTACAGTTTTTCTCAGGTCGCTTTGGTGCATTTTTCACATCATCCCTAACATGTGCAAAATAATAAGTGCATTTCTCAGAACAATTTGTACGAACTGCAATATAGCCTACAATAGATATGTTTCTAAAGTTAGTCAGTCACTAAAAATCTTTAGTACATCTCTCAAAAGTAAATATTCATGCCAATGATCATGTCAGTGTCATCAGAATGATAAGTCATTGAGTCATTGTTCACAAACAAGGTCGTCAAAATGTTTAGGCATGTTGTCAATGTAACTGTATACTTTGACAGTATTACCTGATGTAAACTTGGCTACAGTTTGGATGACAGTTACTGTATTGAAAATGCACAAGGCTGCACTTCTATGGCATATCAATTTCAACAGTACTATTTACATATTACTGTATGTGGGTTATTGATTGAAAGAGACTGGACAGGATTTTGTTTTTCACAGCTCTCTATAAACAGACCCCTCTCATCATCAGGGATGACAGCCCTGTAGAGAGTCTCTAAAAAGTTGAGTAGATGCTAGGTGTTGTATGGCCCTATAAGGGGGATATGGGTTAGGACACCATGCTCTGAAATAGCAGCACACATGGTGATATTTCCTCCCCGTTGGCCTGGCAAATCCACAGTAGCTCTGTAACCGATGATATTCCGACCCCGCCTTCTGCATTTGCTCAGGTTGAAGCCAACCTCATCCACGTATACAAAGTTGTGAGAGGGTTCACTTGATTCCAACTCCATTATACGCTATATCCCAGAACACACAGTTTAATTTGTTTTGTGTAAATGTGTAAAACTATGCTTGAAAGTTTATGACAAATAGTTCCAACAATTTTGCATGTAATGGCTTATGCAAGGAACTAATGCCTAGATGTTTTGAGGGGTAAGACTATTCAACAGAGAACCATCTACTATATTTTGATCATCATGACATGAGCAATTGAAAATGTGGAAAAAAAGTGACACTTGTACATTATCAATTGCAATATGTACAAAAGCAATTGCAATTTGTTCAAAGGAATAAGAAATTGCTTTAATGATGTGCACAAGTGACTAGATGATTTGGAATTTGTACAAGTAGTATCAAGAATTGCACTTTTGATCTAAGAAATGCACCAAAGCGACTGAGAAAAACTGTAATATACAGTATTCACAACTAAATTTGTTGGTGTTTTCTTTTTCTATTGTGTTGTTTTCCACGTCTTGTTATTAGACTTGTGTGCTGTCTAGTTGTGTGTTTGAGTTTGTGTTCTTTTCTTGTTTAACTTGGGTTGTGTTTTCGGTTTAGAAAATGTAAGCTTTGCTCTTATGATTCCATGTCTTGGACTGTTCTTCCTCGAGACTCTTACACAGTTTAGAATCAGATCTTTAAACAAAAGGAAGTGGATGCAATATTTGAATGCTACCACATAGCATCCACAATCTACAGGCTCTGTTTTGCATTATTTTATAATTTTCCTGTTATCACTGTAAAGCTGCTTTGAAAAAATCTGCATTGTATAAACACAATATAAATAAAGGTGACTTGACTTCAGTGTACTACTACAGTAAAATGTGAATCTTAAGTAAAGTCTTATCTGTTTATTTTTAATAATTCAAACATTTAATTAATCTATTTGAATAAAGTGTGAACTCATGCAATGTTTACGCGTTAGGTCAGTAGGCGGAGAGTCGGCGGTCTTTAATGGCTGTTCAAATGCATTCAACCACATGAGTGTTTTATGAAAGCAATCCGGTCGAATGCTGTTCGACTACCTCTGGAAGTGGTCGAAAGTGGTCGACCAAAACGCATCTTGGAAACAGGGACTCTAACGTACAAATAAACCAAGAAAAACTTTCTTTAAAAAACGGGACGTATTTTTGTTAGCTGGATATAGCCTTTGCTGAGGATCTGTGCACGGATCTGGCTGACTCTGGGCTCTGGCTAGTAATAAACAGTAACTGAATTTAAATAATATAATAATATTTTGAGCTCTGTTATTAACCTTTAATATTATAGTAATGTGCAAGTAAGGGCTCCCTTATATACTTTATAGCATTAGCAGACATATTTTATTTATCCTTAAGAAACCTTGGTAACACTTTATAATAACTGCACGCTATTAATCATTAGTTAAGCATTAGTAAACAGTTCATTCGTCATTTATAAAGCATTAATAGACATTAATAAGCAGTTTATAAATACAGCTATTAATGCTTTATTCTTGATTAATTAGCATATCTATAATGTGTTTAATAATTGTATTTACTTTATTAACGATCAATTTATCATTTCTAAATGAAGTATAACATTATTTACAAACCAGTAATTTAGGAGTTGTCAGTGATTCATAAGATCACTTAAAAAGTGTAAGTAAATGTAGTAAATTCAGGTAGTTACAAAGCATTTACTAGTGGTCAGTTAACTATTTTTGTGAGCCCATCTAAAGTGAGGACTAGTTATGCCTTCTAAAGCATTTACAAATGACATTTAAAGGCTCATTTATCTTCTGAACAGAAAAAGGGAACAAACACAACACAGTGATACAGAACATAAAAAGGGGAACAAACACAACACAGTGATAGAACATAAAAACGGAAACAAACACAACACAGTGATACAGACCATATAAATATTTTCTTTAAATAAGTCTTTAAATCTCCTTTGTAAATGCTTTACAAGTGCTAGTCCTCAGTTTAGGGGAGCTCACAAAAATAGTTAACTAACCACTACTAAATGCTTTATAACTACCTGAATTAATTATGAATTACAGTATAAATAAATGTCAATAAAGCATTTATTAACACACTAAGTAACTATTACTATATTTCTGAATGCTAAGATGTATGAATTTATATAAGTTTATTAATCATTTACTTACACTTTCTAAGTGATCTTATGAATCACTGACAAATCATAAATAACTGGTTTGTAAATGATGCAATACTTCATTCAGAAATGATAAATTGATCTTTGATAAAGTATGAATATACAATTATTAAACACATTATAGATATGCTTTTAAATCAAGAACAAAGCATGTATAGCTGTATTTATAAACTGATTATTAAGGTCTATTAATGCTTTATAAATGATTAATTAACTGTTGACTAATGATTAATAGCGTGCAGTTATTATAAAGTGTTATCGAAACGTTTAATTATAAGTGAATTCATTTAAAGACAGAGACACAATTTGTTCATTAAACCACTGTTTAATACATTTTTTTTTTTAAAAGCAATTTTATGTTTAGTTTTCTCCCCCCTTCTGTACTGAATCCATACCGAACCGTGACTTCAAAACCGAGGTACGTACCATCAGTTTTGTGTACCGTTATACCCGGGTACACATGTTGTAATACAACAACTGTATTCCCAACGCCTCCATGTTGCTGTGGTTGTTTTTCGGTGTGTAGGCATACCAACGCAACAGCATTGCCATAGAAAACAATGCAAATATTTTGGAGAATGCAAGGGACACACAAATCAGACCTGAACAGTTGACAATACAGTGTGGACATTCAGTCATTTAGATCAGATTACAATTGGATGAAGAAATATTCGGATTTGGACTGGCAGTGTGAACTAAGTCCCCCAATGAGCAAGCCAGAGTCAATTGTGGCAAGGAATAAATAAATAAAAAGCTGGTTTTAGATACAGGATACAAAAACGATGGGTCAGTTCTCCTCCGACTATATAGTGTAAACATATTGTCAACATTAGCTAGCTATGTTTCTTTCCTCTTCTGATTCCCTGTATACAGTAATACCAAGTTTTGAAGATTTTCTTTCCTATTCTCAGAGTTGAATGCTTTTCGCAATGGAGGAAAAGAACCTCAAAGTGAGATCACGCTGTGTTTCGGAGAAGAACTGTATGATGGAGACAACATCTCTGATAAACACATCATCATTAAGGTAAAGACCTCGTGTGAAGGTATAATGTGTGTATATAGATCAGATGCATTTGTGCTGTAAGGGAATGCTTTAGCTGCTACCTGGAATACAAACTTTATTGAAAGGGTTAGTTCAGCAAAGTCATTTTTGAATAATCAAATCAAATGATAGTGTGAAGACACCATCTCATTCACCTTTGTGCAGTACAAAACAAGACTCAGATCTTGCATGTTAAGACCATTTGTGTTGCAGCATGTTTGAATGTTTTGAATTGGAAATAAACATGAAGGAGGTTTTTCGGAGATGTACAGCAAAAAAAAAAAAAGAGTCGTTGTTTTGGGTGCACTTTTCATTTTAATTTTTCTCTCTCCAGATCTCTCTCCCATGGGTTGAGTTGCAGATAGAAGAGGTCAAGACCCTAAGAGACCCTATTGCAATTCTCAAATGTTTGGCCAGCCAGTCTCCTACAGGGGAAGTGACTCTGAGCCTTTGTTGAAGTATCAGAGTAACAAACCTCTAAGATATCACTTGCAGCATTCTAAACATTAAGGATGAAAATGAAGAGGAAAATGGCTTGAGACAACTGGTAGAAACTCATTACTGTACATAGTTAGTGGAAACGCTGCAATTATTAGTTGCTTAAATATATAGCCAGATAGCAGGTAAATATTTATTAGTAATACAAAGACATGTCAATAGCCATGTCGGCCAAAAGCTGAATACCTTTGTCCAAAGCGGGCCAACTGGGGCTCGAGGAGTGGTCATGAACAAAGGCAGAGTTTACCAGTCATGCGACGGTCAACACTGCTGTTCATTTCCCATGTTGTCAGACTACTAGCTAACTTCAACATTTAAGACATTTTAAACACTTTTCAGCTCAAAACTCACTTTCAGACAAAAAGTGTGAGTGTTTGAAATAACTTCCGATAACGCTAATGTATTATTGAATTTGTCACTTTACATTAATCAATGGCAATAAATGTTGTTGTTGTCACTTGCCTTGTCCTCTCCTGTCTCAATCGTAAAGAGTGCTTCACTTTTCTTGGATTCCATCGACAAAAAAGTAAGTGTGAGGCTACTTGTTTTAGCTTATACCGCCTTTTAGTCATCAATTGCTGTACAAAAACAATTAAGCATGCCAGTATCAGGGGTGTTGTGCATCTGTTTTAGTGATCCAGTTAAGCACTGATGGTGCTGGAAACCTCTTCTACTTATTTTTCATCATCATCATCATCCCCAAAAAGTGTGTATTCTAGGCCATTGGTCTGATCTTTACCAAATTTCATAAACAGCAGCTTGGGAAAGTGATGGCAATTTGATTTATCAAACCATTGCAAAGATTTAAGCATACTTTAATATAATCTAAAACTTAGTCTGCTGTCGCACATTTTTCACGAATTGACCTCTCCTAACCACAATGTTTAAACTTCCACCAATAACTCAATAACACAAATGTGCATGATAGAATCCTTGCTTTAAGCAATAACAACTTATTTATATTTTCTTATTATATTTCTTTATATGTGTCTTTCAAAATGTAAAATGTACACTTGTCAAATCTTTACCAAACTTTGCCGACATCAGCTCTACACATTGCTGGCAAAAAGTTATCGAAATAATTTTGAGACATTTAATCGCTTAGTAGTAGATACTATCAGATATAAATTTTCAACTGACAGAGGCTTTAATACTAATGTCTGTTTTTTTATCAGTTTGAATAACAAATAAATGCACAGAACCAGTTAACTGACAATATAGTTTTATATAATTAGTTTAAAAAGAACTCAGAAACGCTTATAGATCATTAAATGTTAATTTAACTGTTATGTAGCCCAGTAATATTAAAAACCTATTAGTCCAGTTGCCTGACGTGATTAAATAAATTATAATAATATCTTCTAAATATAGTTTTAATCTTGTGTGATTTGATCATAAGAGTTTTGTCTGGCTGGTGATAAAGATACTTTAAAGTTTGTCATATTTTTTTAAATATTGCAAAGTGGCCAAAATTATTTTGGTTTTGTTTTCACATACGTTTTAATATTCATACATCTCATCTGTATAACGAGTGTATTGTAGGTCTGTTTTATTGATTGTTGTGCTTGACCCTCTCCCTCTTCCCACCCACACCTTTACTCATCCATTTAATCTTTACTTTGTATTGCTACTCAGCATGTGTGATTAGGCTTAACTTAACTCAACTTAATTTAACATTATAGTAACCCTAAATGTTGATTGGCTTAAACGTATTAAATTGAATAGTGCCAGTTGACTTTTATTGTGTGGACAAAAACACAGAGAAAATTCTCAAAATATTT